>NC_143576.1:25496425-25817992 GCF_048544385.1 Mastigoproctus giganteus
CCAACATAATTTAGCTTTCCGAGGAACTTCCGATACTTTATACTCACCACACAATGGTAATTTTTGGGGTTTAATTGAATTAATTGCGAAATTTGCCCAGTTTTAAATGATCATTTAACTAGAACAGCCATAAAAGGATACCATTAATTATCCCATTCAATTCAAAATGAATTAATAAGTGCAATGGCAAATAAAATACAAACAGTAATTATAGATGCAATAAAGAAAGCAAAATATTATTCAATTCCAGATGTGAGCCACCAAGAACAATTGTCAGTTGTTTTTCGTTACGTCAGTATAACAGATGATGATGATGTTGAAATAAAAGGACGTTTTATTAAATTTGAAGTAGTCCACGATACAACAGGAAAAGGACTTTCCAAAACAATCAAGGTTATTTTGGGCAATATGGGATTAAATTTATTTGACTGTCGTGGTCAAGGATATGACAATGGCGCCAACATGAGGGGAATATATCAGGGAGTACAAGCAAATATATTGCGTGAAAACTCACGCAAAAGCATTTTATGTACCATGCGGAAGTCATACCGTATTTTCTCATGTATAAGTGCACCTTAATTTTGAGGCCCGAAATTTGAAAAAAAAAAAAAAAAAAAAATGTATTACATAAAGTTATTGAAGTAAAGTTTTATTCATCATAAAATTTATATAACTCCTCATCACTGTCAAAACTCCCATCCATTAGCTTGTCCTCATCTGTGTCTGATGACGAATCACTGTCTTCATATATTGCCTCATCCTCAGTTCCATCTATAGCATTTGAAATGCCACACTTCTTAAATGACTCGACAACGATCTCAATCTTGATATTATCCCAGGATCTTTTCACCCAGGTACAAACTTCTCCTATAGTTGGTTTCTTCACTCTTCCTGCTGGTGTTAAATTGCCCCCCAGAAGACTTCATCCATTGGTTCCATTCGTCTCTCATGGCAGCTTTGAAGGGTTTGTTAACGCTGACATCAAGTGGTTGGAGCTGGGATGTCAAAGCCTCTAGGTATGACGGCAAGTTTTGTTTTTTGCTCTGCAGCAATCTTCTTTGTGTTTTTTGTTATGTGTGCCCTGAACTGATCAAGCACCAATAGGGCAGGTTTGCATAAGAGCCCACCTGGTCTCCTGCTCCAAACTTTCTCAAACCAGATCTTCGTCCCATCCTGATCCATCCAGCCCTTGTCACGAACGTGGACAATCACTCCTTGAGGAATGTTTTCTTTGGCATTGTTTTGTGTTTGAAAATCAGCATAGGAGGCAGCTTGGTTCCGTCGGCACAACAAGCTAGAACAACTGTATAATGGCTCTTTTCATGTCCACTTGTCTTCACAGTTACAGTTTTCACCCCCTTCTTATCAACAGTTCTGTTAATTGGGACATCAAATTGAAGGGGGACCGTCCATATTTGCAATCTGTCCCAACTCAAACTGATGTGTCTTCCGACATTGAATGACAAAACAACGAAATTCAAGGACCTGCTCATAGCTTTCAGGTATCTTTTGGGCAAGTATGGTGCATGTATGCATGCTTAGCCCATTCCGTTTCATGAACCTGAAGCACCAATTGTGTCCTCCTTTGAAATCAGTAACTTCTTTTTCATCAACAATTCTTGCCTCGTGCTGAACCATCTTTGTGGACACAGGAATTCCAATTGCCCTTTGCTCTTCAATCCATATCTTCAATTCCCTCTCTAAATCAGGATATTTGCTGACTTGCCTCTCATGGCCTTCTTTTGCCGTGGCATTTTCAGTAGGGTTCCTTCTTCCCGTAGCCAGTCTCAGATTGTTTTCTCAGTTGGAGGAGGACCAAACTTACGTTCACGATTTCCATTCACTTTTGCAAACTGGATCACTTTTAACTTGAATTCAGCACTGTACGAAAATCTTTTCTGAGCCATTTCTGGGCAGAACGTAACCTAATATACTGGCAACAAGTGCAAAACAATGAGCGCAAAGACAACAAGCATGAAAAAGCGGGAAATGCAAATAAAAAAATTTACAACCACTGTGTAAGACGCACCCAGTTTTTAGACTGCAAATTTTTCGAAAAAGGGTGCGTCTTATACATGGGGAAATATGGTAATTTGAATTTGTTACTGGAGACATAGCAAAATCTTCACCTGACGCTCTAACCTTTTTTGGTGTTTTACAAAAGATGCATACGACATTTGCAGCATCAACATCATGTTGGGATGTTTTAAAAAAACATATTCAAGAAATTATTCCTAACCCATTATCAGATACTAGATAGGAATGTCGTTTTAATAGTGTAAGAGCTGTTCGCTTCCAACTTCCCCAATTTCGAAATACTCTCAATGAAGTTGCTACGAACATATCCGACTGTAAATTAAAAAGTGAAATTTTGTCCATTGTCCGAAAAATAAATGAATTTGAATTTGTAGTTAGCCTCATCATTTGGTACGAAATATTATCTAAGGTCAATATTGTTAGTAAAGTTTTGCAGAACCAAAAAAATGCATATAGATATGGCCACAAAGCATTTAAAAGAACTGAATGCATTTTTCAAAAAATATAGAAACGAAGGATTGGGAATTCCATTTCCACAGCAAAAGATATTGCAAAAGAATTAAATATAATACCTAATCTTAAGTCTACATACAGAGGTAAAAGAAGAAAAGTTTTTGATTACGAAGGAGCAGATGAGTCGTCAACAATCAGCGATGAAGAAAATTTCCGAGTGAATTATTTTCTGACGATAATAGATACTGCATTAGTATCATTTCAAAATAGGTTTGAATTATATGAAAACCATGAAAACATTTTTGATTTTTGTATATGAGTAAAATCGTAAATATGGATGAGCAACATTTATTCAAATGTTGTCAAGATTTGCATCTCTATTTAGAAGGAGATATAGATGGAGCAGATGTATATGAAGAAATCAAGATGTTCTGGACGATTATGCCAGAAAATTGTTCGAGTCTGTCAAGACTCGAACAATTTTCTGGCATAATTGTCCACAATGACACAATGAAACAATGAAATATATGATAAAAAGCAATCTTTCAGAAGCATACCCCAATTTATTAATTGCCTTGCAAATAATGTTGACAACGCCAGTAACCGTAGCTTCAGCCGAGCGTAGTTTTTCACGGTTAAAATTAATTAAGAATTACCTTCGATCTGCAGTAAGCCAAGAACGTTTTACATCTCTGGCTATTTTGTCTATCGAAAGCGAAAGCGAGGTAGCAAATTCCATAAATTTTGATGAAGTAATTAAAGACTTTGCAACGAAAAAGGCCAGAAAAATTATTTAATAATATTCTATGATCCTATATAATATGTAATAATGTGTTTATAATAAATAATTGATTTAGGTGTTCTTTTTTTGGCTCCCCACAAATTTTGAACCCGGCCCTGCAAAAGTTTACGCCGGCCCTGTTTCTAGTCACACCAACAACAGCTGGTCGAGATGCTGAGGCTTTTGCAATTACTAATGACCTTGCACAGATTGTTCATTTACCTACAAGAATACTGGACAATCCTAACCATACAGCCAATATGCTTGATCTTTTTCTCACAAACGACCCTTCTAAGTACATGGTCGAAGTGAGTGGTCCTTTAGGCACCTCACATCACAACCTGGTAATTGTCTCTTCTCCAATGGAGCCTTTATCTCATTATTCCCAACCTTGTGTTGGTTGGTATTACAAGATTGCAAAATGGGATGACCTGCAAGATTTCTTTTCCTTGATTGGTTTGGTGTTTTAAAACTTCTGAAGTCAATGTTTGCTCAGATCGTGTCAGTGAAATTATTCTTGTAGGAATGGAATCCTTTATTCCACACTCCACTTTAAAATCTCATCCTTTATCTAAACCTTGGTTTTCCAATAAATGTGCTAAGGCTGTTCAAGAGAAGAATGCTGGATATCGTAATTGGCTTATTTCCAATTCTTCAGTTTTATTTTCTGCCTACACCAAAGCTTGCAACTTTAAAGCAGTTATTAATCAGTCCAACCAAATTTTGAACAGGCTAAGAGTAGAAAACTTGCTTCTTGCCCTAGTGGTAGCCAAGTATTTTGGTCTCTTGCCAAAGCTATTGGCCACAACTTCTGTCCATCTCTACTCCCACCTCTGTCAAAACCAGATGGTTCTGTTGTCACTTCAGCCAAGGATAAAGCTGACCTGCTAGCATCCCATTTTAATTCCAACTCATGTATTAATGATCTTGATAAAACACCTCTCACCATTCCCAACACACTCCATTCAATGCCCCCTGTGATCTTCTGTCAAAAGGAAGTCAGAAGGATTTTGACGAATCTTGATGCTAAGAAAGCTCCTGATGATATTTCTCCAATTGTTCTCAAAACCCTGAACTTACTCCTGTTCTTTGCCGCCTTTTTTTCACTTTCTTATTCCAAAGGTGTTTTTCCTTCTGCTTGGAAATTTGCTCATATCCAGCCAGTTCCTAAAAAGGGTGACAAATCCCTCCCATCAAATTATCGTCCCATTATAATTACTTCTACTCTTTCTAAAGTAATGAAGAAATCAATTAACTGCCAACTCTTAAACTACCTAAAAAGACGCTTACCAGTGTTGTTATCCACATTATAAATTCATTATAATGAATTATAATAAATTAATTATAATGAATTATAATAAATTAATTATAATGAATTTATAATTTATAATACTTCCCTCCTAATACTTCGAGGTAAGTATTAGGAGGGAAGTATAAATTAATAATGTTGCAGCAAAACACTTTAAACCTTGCTTCAAAAAATAAGCAAAACACACTTTCTTACGTGCAACACAGCCAAATTTAAGCTTTGTCACCACTCCACTACCTCTTAAAAATACCTGTAATTAAAGAAACAACTATAGCTACCAAGAGAAGGCACCAATAAATCACAATTACCATCAGAGAGCCAAGTTTCATTTAGAGAAACTACAATGAAATAAGTGAAGTGGGAAAGTTCTTCAATAATGGTGAGTTTATTTTTTAGTTTTGACCAAAAATATGTTTTGACCAAAAAAGACAACTGATGAAAGGATACAGTTGGATACACCACAAGTTCATAGTGAAATTTTGGAATGACCACCATATTAATCCCAGATCTAGAAGATCTGAGATTAATATTAGCAGAGAAATTTTATATTGACGAGGAGGGGAAATTACATTTATGGTGGGAAGGAATTGTATGAGGGAGTTCATAGGCAATGATTCCATCTTTTTTTTTTTTTCTTTAGTCCATACCTCTGCAAGGGTCAGGTCACAAGGTAACCAGATTTGGGAGGTTTGACTATATACTAATTTCTATGTAAGTCCCTCTTGACCATGTCGTGTCTTGCCTTATAATATAATTTCTTTATTTGACATGGGCGACTAATAAATTGATATATTTATTTCTGTATCACTGGTTCAAATTTTTTACAATTTTGTGCTCTGTATTAATGACATATTTGTTAGGTCTGTATTTGAAAAACAATGTATACGTGTGTTTGAAAGCCATATAGTATTATCAAATGCTGTATGGTTTTCAAATAGGAAACAAAGTTTATACAGCATCAGACAAAAAATAATTTTAAAAATCCTTTTTATCTACTTCATTTTCCAATTTCTTCTAATGATTTGTCCAATATTTTAATTTTTTAAATTTATTCAGACAAACCACTTCCACACCACCTGGTGGAAACTTATTCCAACAATCTATATACAGGGTGATTCACTACCAGTGCAACAAACTTGCAGGAGGTGTAGGGGGCACAAAGACGAATCGGAATCACATAGCATTGCAGGGTCCGAAATGCCTTCATCATGCAGTAGAGGACGCTGAACGGGAGGTCGCATGAACAGCGATCCCGTTGGAAGTCAGCATTTGCGAACCATTTCTGTTGAAGAAACCAAGTAGCAAAAGTCCTCCAGAGTGGATAATCTGCAGGCTCCAATGATTGGACGCGTTGCAGATTGTATGAATTCATTTGGTTTGTTGACAGTATCCTCCATACAGTGGATTGGGAAATACTCAATCGTTGGCCTATCGCTCGAGTACTCGTACTTGGATTGCCTTCTGCAAGACGTAGGACATTCTCCTCATTGTCTGGCGTTCTTGTCGTTCACTCTTGATTCATGGTACCTCTCGTGAAACAACCAGTCTCACGTAACCTTCTGTGCACACGTGCGAAAATCGTATGATGAGGAGCACGCCTGTGTCATTAGTTTCATATGTAGAATCTAACACTTTGTGACTTAGCACTATTTATAACGGAACTATCATTAAGCAAAGGACTGTTAACAAGAGCAGTATAATTTCTAAATACTATTTAAAATGTCTGACTTTTTTTTTTTTTTTCAAGGTGCTATTTATTCTAAAACTAACACATGTTTTCAAATAACTTGAAATCTACATCTATGAGAATGTAGATTTGTATATTTTAAACATACAATTAAAAATTTTAGTGCTCTTCTTAAAAAAAAAAAAAAATCACCATTCTAAACATTTTGAACTCCAACAGTACAATACATATAATTTACTTTGAGTTTTTCCATAAGAAGCAATGCAGATCTCTGAAAATATTATAAATATTAAAATGGGTATAATTTAACTTGTAAATTTATTAAGTAATTAATGGCATCACATCCTTGCAGAATTTCAAGACAATCTGTACATATATAGTTGTCATTTGTTGATAATGTATTGAAAGAACCTTCAAATTGTACAAATACATTCATACTCTTTTAGTTCCTCATATGACACACACACACACACACACACACACACACACACACACACACACACACACACACACACACACACACACACACACACACACACACACACACACACACACACAGTGCTGCCACTTTATTAGGTACACCTAACTAGTAGCATGTTGGGCCTCCTTTAGCCTTCAAAACAGCCTGAATTCATCTAGGCATGGAGTGAACAAGATGCGGAACACATTGTGCAGGAATGGAGTACCATGCAGACATGAGTGTGTCACACAGTTCCTTGAGATTCAACGGAGGTGAAGGCCTGCAGTGAACAGCCCTTTCCAGCTCATCCCAAAGATGTTCAATAAGATTGAGATCCGAAGCGAACAGCTCTTTCCAGCTCATCCCAAAGATGTTCAATAAGATTGAGATCTGAAGAGTAAGTGGGCCACTAACTGCAGTAAAGAAAAGTCATTGTCATGTTCCTGGAACCATTCCATAGTGATTCGGGCTTTGAGCACCGGCGCATTATCCTGTTGAAAGTAACCATCTGACTGAGGATAAGCTGTCAACATGAACGGATACACCTGGTCAGCAATGACGTTTAGGTATGATGTGGCATTCAGATGTGAATCTATGGGTATCAATGTACCCAACGTGTGCCAAGAAAGCATTCCCCCACACCATAACACTGCTCCCACCACCTTGCACAGTGGTCGTTAGACATGAACGGTCCATGAATTCATGTTGTTATTTAGTTTTTAGGAGCATTAGCAGCTAAGGCCATATTGCTCCGGGGATATGCGGTGGTCATTCTCTGACCTTTCCGCATCCTCTGTATTTGGTATTCATGTAGTTTTTGCCAAATTCTGGGCCTTCTATCAACATGATGCACCAGGAACTTCAACTCGTCAGAACAAGCAACTGTTTGCCAACCCTCAATAGTCTAGTGCTGGTGTTGAAGTGACACAAGAGGTGTGCTCTCTTGTTCTCCACTGATAACAAAGGCACGCGATGTGGCCGTCGGCTGTTGTAGCCCATTTGCGACAAAGTGCGACTAGTGAACCATTGCGATATTTTGTTCTGCGCACCAAGGTTGTATTCTGATGTTATGTGTGACATTGTGGCCCATCTGTTTGCTTGCACAATTCTAGCCATCCTCCTCTGACCTTTCTCATCAACAAGTGATTTTCTTCCACAGGAGTGCTGTTGAGATGATGTTTCTGTTCGTTGCACCATTCTCGATACACCCTTGAAACTGTGGTGCGTGAAAAGTTCAGGAGAACTGCCGTTTCAGAGATGCTTTGTCTTCTGCATATCGGTTAAGCGTATGTCGAAGACATACGCTTAACCGATACTACAAAGGTTGTTTTGCTGCATTTATATCGACAACTGTGGTCATGTGACTTGCAACGTTGTAGGACAAATCATTTGTGTGCACAGCAGGAGTGTACCTAATAAAGTGGCAGCACAGTGTATATATATGCATATACTCATAAGAGTTAAATGCAATTTCTTTATAAGCTTTTTAACTCATTATAAATTAAGAACAAAAGGTACTTTGAATTTAAACAAATATGGAAATGTTTCTAATGCTCCAAATAAAATAATTTTGAATGATGGCATTTTACCTTGTTTTAAACTGATACTGAAATGCAGATAAATATTAGCAACATTAACTATTTAACAAATAAAAAATTACCTGAGAAGCCTGTTTTTGATACTTCAATCTTAAAATCATGACTGGAGGAATAATAGCATATGGAAGATACAGTAATGAGCCCCATGTTAGACCATGCTTACCTGAAATGTATCAGTATAAAATATAATCACAGCTGTTATTTATAATTTGGTGCCTATTGTAAAATTATGCAATTATTACAGTAAAAAATATTTATAACAACAAACAGATTAACAGCATTATAGTAATGTGTTATTAAGAATCACAAAATTGAGACATAAATCACAAAAAGTGGTGGAGGTTGATAGCCTAAATAAGTTTAAGGCTCAGCTGGACAGGTATTTTGAACGAACAGAGGGGTGAAGTGGAAGTGGGTTTTTTTTTTTTTTTTTTTTGGCTGATGCTGCATAAGCTTGCTTTCTTGCATCAAATGCCTCTACTAATGCTAATGCTAAAAGTGAGGAAAGACAGTTGTAGAATAGATGAGTGGAAATTTGCCCTTTGGCCAGCCGGTGGTTGATTGTTGGAACAAATTTCCATTTGTTGTTGTGGAAGTCAACAGCATAAATAAATTCAAGGCAGAGCTAACCTAGACAAACTTTTGGAGTGAATGGATGGGTGAAATGTGAAGTTTTTTTTTTTTTTTTTTTTAGCTAATGCTGTATAAGCTTGCTTTCTTGCATCATATGCCTCTACTAATACTAATGCTAATGCTAAAATGAAAATATGAACTTAGATGAAATGATACAGCTAGGTTTTAAGGCATTTTCTTTTTTACTATACTTTAAAGATCAATGGCTATTGCCAATTGCACTACATCACCAGAAGTATCACACTCACACACACACATGCAATTGCAAAATGGACTTTTAATTCAAAAACCTAACACATAGCAGGTCATCTTTTAGCTTGTATGACAGCCTAAGCCTTCCTATGCATAATTTCTGCCAACTTCTGGTAAGTGTCAGGCAGGATTTGCCAACATTTCTCCTGAAAAGCAGTTATAGAGCCAATTGCTCCAGTTCTGCCCAGAGGTGTTCAATGGGGATTGAGGTTTGGGAACTGATCCAACCAGTCCAACTTTTTTGAGACCACTTCCCACAGATCAGTCCTGTATGACTTTCAGCCCTATGCTATTGGACTATCTCCACCAAGTTTTGTGTTCTACTTGACATACTATGACAGGAAATGTCTTCAAGCAATCTCAACCCCAGAAAGCGACAATCAGACTGGAACTCTATAAATGGTATCCTCTGCCACTGATCTGGAGTCCACGAATGTCAGAAATGACACCACTTCAAATATCATTTCACATTGTTAACTATGATATTGGGCTTATGTGAAGCAGCCTGCTATTGAATGCAAAACTATGGATGGATGACAGATTGATGGCCTACGTCCTATTGGACCTTTACCATGACATTTTCCAGATAACATGCATTAGGCTGTCCAATATCCATCGTGACAAAATAACATCTACCAAAGTGGATTTTGGGAGGTTCAAATGACTCACAGTTGCATGTACAGAATGTGCATGCAACTGTGGGTCATCTGAACTGTGGGTCACTGTAGTAAAACCACTGGGATTTACATCCATTGATATGCACAAATCGGGAAGTACATAACAGCATTAGTAGAGGCATATGATGCAAGAAAGCAAGCTTATGCAGCATCGGCAAAAAAAAAAAAAAACAAAAACCTCCCATTTCACCTCTCCATTCATTCCAAATGCCTGTCCAGCTATGCCTTAATTTTATTTAGGCTATCAACTTTCACTTCAAAAGATGGAAGTTCTGTTCCGCAAATCAGCCACCCGCTGGCTAAAGGCAAATTTCCACACATCCATTCAACAACTGTCTTTCCTCAAACCCCAGGGGACCACATCTGGTGAGTATGGGCTTGGCAACACCCAGGATCCCCAAATGCTACAAGTGTTGTCATTTTGGGCACATGACACACATGTGTATCCAAGCTCAACCCACTGTAGACACTGTGCTGAGAGAGGCCACGACTTTAACTCATGCCCTAAAATAGAAGACCCACCCACCCACTTGCGCAAAATGAAAATCAATGAAAATACAGGCAGATCATTCCGCCCGTGACAATAAATGCTTGGTCTACACAAAAGCTAAGAGCACATGCCAACTAAGGCTCGATTATGGGGACTTACCTTAAACCATTTAATACTACCACTGTAAAATTTGCTGCACAAATTAATGCCCAACGAGCTAAAGCAATTGCAGTGCAGTTGAGGAAAAAGGCAGATGAGGAGAACCTCGATATCCTCTTTTTTCAAGAGCCATACTCGCATAGTAAAGCAGTCAGAGGGTATCTGTTGACTTATAAGATCGTTCAAGTGGACGGGGAGACCCCATGGTCAGGAACCCTGATCTCACTCTCACCAAAATACCGCATTAGTGCCTTCCCTGGGCAGCCTTATCCCTTTGGGGGAATTTTATGCAGTTTCCCTTTACTCTTGGCCAGGAGAGGATATTCTCCTGATTATTAGATACTTACAAAGCATCTCACTGGAATTTCCAAATGCGAAAATAATCATTGCTGCAGACGTAAACTGCAGGTTGCCAGCGTGGTTCAGCGAAACTCAAAATAGACGAGGTACAAACACCGGATAAAGACTGGAAGAATATCTTTCAAACAGTTGTTTCTCAATTCTCAACCAACCAAATAACCTACCGACCTTCTCTAGTACAATGCGGGAAGCCACAATTGATATCACCCTGGCCACAAGATCCGTTGCACAACACCTTTCATCCTGGACAGTTAGAGAAAGCAGGACCACCTTGGACCACCATGTAATAACTTTCCAAATGCATCGATCAGTAAGCCAACAACCAATTATAAGGCAAACTCTCCATAGATTTGCAGTTGACAAGGCAAACTGGCAGCAATTTAAGGATTCACTGATCATGGCCACCCGCTCTCTCAGCACAGTTGGACTGGACCCAGACCAGCACCAAAAAGGCAATTGTAAGCCTAGTCACTGAAACCTCAAATAACTCTATTAAAAGGAAGAAACCTTCTCTTGGAGCCATATCCTGGTGATGCCCAGAGCTCCAACAACTGCAACGGGAAGTTTACACCCGACGGAAAAATTTTCAACGCGCAAGACGGACATGGCCGGAGGTGGAAGTAGAGTATCTCAAGCAGCAGTACTGAACAGCAAGAAATGAATACACAGCCCTGATTAAACAAAGGAAGAAGTGCTCCTGGGAGCACCTAGTCTCTACAGTTGGAAATTCTGCTCCATGGTGAGTGAATTTAAGGATTCACTTATCATGGCCACCGGCTCTCTCAGCACAGTTGGACTGGACCCAGACCAGCACCAAAAGGCAATTGTAAGCCTAGTCACTGAAACCTCAAATAACTCTATTAAAAGGAAGAAACCTTCTCTTGGAGCCATATCCTGGTGATGCCCAGAGTTTTCCAACAACTGCGATGGGAGGTTTACACCCGGAGGTTTACGGAAAAATTTTCAACGCGCAAGACGGACATGGCCGGAGGTGGAAGTAGAGTATCTCAAGCAGCAGTACTGAATGGCAAGAAATGAATACACAGCCCTGATTAAACAAAGGAAGAAGCGTTCCTGGGAACACCTAATCTCTACAGTTGGAAATTCTGCTCCACGGGGAGTGGTCTACAGAGTGATCACAAACTCCCCAGGGTAGAAGTCATCCCAGCCACCAAGATGCCACAAGGCACATATACAAAGATATGGTCCGAATCTATAAATAACATCCTTGACGCCATGTTCCTTCAACACACGCCACCAAACACCCCAGAGCAAATACTACTATGTGAGGAAAACAGCACATACACCACGGCCCAAGTGGAAGACCGCTTCACCAAGGAAGAACTGGACACTGCTGCAGGAAAAATAAAAAACAAGAAATATCCAGGAGAAGATATTCTGGAGCCCGAGATCATAAAGAAGGCTGTTGAAACCATCCCAAATGAGATCTTAAACCTCTTCAACCATTGCCTTGAAGCAGGCCATTTCCCAGCAGTATGGAGATCTGCAAAATTAAGGCTTATTCTCAAGGATCCAGGACAAAACCCTAAGACCTTCTGGAGTCATACCGGCCCATCGCTCTTCTATCCATACTAAGCAAACTCCTAGAACATCTTCTAAGCAATAGATTGAAATTCATTACCCCAAGGCTGGCCTTCACTCTGAAAACCAATACAGCTTTCGAAGGGGATGCTCCACGGTGGATGCCTTAGAGAATATCATCAAAGCAGATACCACTACCAATCATAAATACTTCCTTGTCATTGTCATTTCAGTAGATTTTGCCGGGGCGTTTGACTACCTCTGGTGGCCAAGCGTCCTCGGCAGACTCCGGAAAGCAAAACTACCAGCTAATTTGTACAATTGTATAAAAACTTATCTCGCAAACAGAAGAGTAACCGTCAGTGCTCCGTACTGCTCAGTCTATAGAGGATGCCCACATGGCTCAGTACTTGGCCCACTTCTCTTGCTCGACAGCTTTCTGAACCTTGACATTGGTGATGCGAGATCACAGGCCTACGCGGATGACCTGATCCTGATGTTGGCGGCAAACTCAAGAGCTCAACTAGAGATTTCTGCAAACCATGCTATAAATATCCTACAAGACTGGGCCACCCAAAACCACTTAAAGATATCCACCAACAAAAACCTGTTCCATCCTACTTAAAGGTTCTCTCAATATCAGAAGACCACCCCAGATAAAGATTCAGGAAACAACAATTAAGCTTTCCACTGAACTTAAATATCTTGGTATTTTGCTAGATAAAAATCTAAATCTGTCATTCACACCCCATCTTACTTACCTCCAAAGCAAAATCAAAAATACTCCGCAAATAGTCTGGAGACTAGGCACCTCGCTGGGGCCTAGTCTCCAGACACTGTAATTTGAAAAACTTAAGCCTTTCTTTGTTAGAGCAACCCTTTGTTCCATTCACTAATCTTGTTGCCCTTTTCTGTACTCGTTCCAGCAGCTCTACATCCTTCTTCAAATGAGGCCTCCAGACCTGCATACAGTACTCAAGGTGTGGCCTGACCATTGCCTTATACAAGGGAATAATCACCTCCTTATCCCTGCTAGAAAAATTCCTGTATATCATTGACAAGGCACCATGAGCTACTCTTGCAGCCCATCTGAACTGTTCAGAGAACTTCATATCTGCCTGAACAATTACCCCAGGTCCTTTTCATTCTCTACCACTGTCAGTGTAGTACCACAGAGTTGATACGTTGCTCTGGGGTTACTATTTCCCATATGTAGTACTTTACATTTGTCAATGTTAAACTTCATTTGCCACCTCTCAGCCCATCTGCTCAACCTTTCCAGATCCTGTTGCAGCAGCATAGCATCAGTAGTGTCCTTAACAACCCTGCCAACCTTTATAACATCTGCAAACTTGGACATTAAGTTTAATATACCATCATCAATATCATTTATAAATACAGAAAACAACAATGGACCCACTGAACCCTGAGGAACTCCATTAATAACATTAGTCCAAGATGAACAGTGTCCATTGATTACCACTCTCTGTATTCTCCTCCTCAACCATCCCTTTATCCATAGCAGCAATTTGCCTCCAATGCCACACTGCTCCAACTTGTGCAGCAGTCTTCCATGTGCAACAGTATTAAAAGCCTTTCTAAGATCCAAATATATAATATCAAATTATTCCCTGCATCTAGTTCTTTTGTGCCTGCATCACAGTATCCAATCAAATTGGTCAGGCAAGACTTTCCCTTAACAAAACCATGCTGTGTCCGAGCTATAACTGAAATCTTGTCTAGATGATCCTGCAGTGCTGCTTTAACTAGTGCCTCCATTAATTTTCCTGGAACAGAAGTTAAACTCATAGGTCTATAATTACTTGTGTCAGCCTTTGTCCTCCTTTGTGTATTGGGGTTTGGTTTGCACATCTCCAGTCTATGGGTACCTCCCCGAGTCCAAAGAAGCTCTCATAAATTATGGCTAGGGGCTTGCTTACTTCCTTTGCTGCCTCCTTTAATATAACTGGATAGATCCCATCCACCACGGGTGCCTTTTTTATGTTTATCCTCAACAATTTCTCCTCCACTTTCCTCTCAGTTATTACAAAATCATCTTGTTTAGTTTGTTAGCCACCTGAGCAGTATACTCAACTGTTGAACCATCAATATCCAGTGGACCAATCTGATTCATCCCTTTCCTTCTAGAGTTTACATAGGTAAAGAACTCTTTTCTGTTTTTCTTTGCATCCTTTGCCAAGGATTTCTCATAACATGCCTTTGCCTGCCTAATCTCCTTAGTGACTTGGTTACAGACCAGCTTATATCTATCATAGGCTTCCATGTCACCCATTAATTTATATGTATCCCGTTCATCTGACATACATTTAGGCCTAAACCTTGAACAATATTTCTTAGTTGGTATGTAAAGCCTAGTAGCTTCCAAGATAAGTTCTTTGAATGCTTCCCATTTTGAATTTGCTGTTGGTAACATCATCATTAGTTGGTCCCACTGTATAGAATTTAAATACGGTCTCAGACCATTGTAGTCGCCTTTACGAAAGCAAAAACCCTTCCCTTTTCCTCTGATGGTAGTTACCTCTTTGAGTAAATCCTACTTCAACACACTGTAATCACTGCTACCTAGTGGTTCCTTTATCTGCAGATTCTTAATGCATGAAGAATCACTACTGATAATCAAATCAAGAGTATTACTCCCTCTAGTTTCCTCCCGAACATGCTGATGTAGAAAACAATCATCCAATAATTCCACAAAAGCCTTGCTAGTATGTGAGTGACCAACCCACAAATTCCAGTCAATATCTGGGAAATTAAAATCCCCCATTATAAGACTCTCTGATTGACTGGCCCACTCTATTTCCCTGTACAGTTTTTTATTATACTCATCAGAGTCATTAGGCCTATAGCACACTCCTACTCTCAATTTTGATCTCCCAATGCTTATGTCACACCAAACTGACTCGACACTGCACTGTTCACAGATATCAACTGGCTTCACTTCCTTGGATTTTATGTGTTTCTTAACTAATAGCATAACCCCTCCTCCCTTCCTATCCTGTCTATCCTTTCTGTACACATTGTACTCCCCAAATTCCAGTTCTGCATTCCTTATATCTGTGTGACACCACGTCTCTGATATCCCAACAATATCTGCCTTTGATGTTTTGAGCAATGCCTCAAATTCATCAAATTTATTTACCAAACTCCTAGCATTGGTGTACATGCAAGTATACATGCACCTTTTCTTATTCTTAGCTACCCTAACACAACCGGTGTGTTTACTTGTACCGCAATGACTCCCAGCAGTATCTGAAATATCCTGCATCTTGTTTTTCAGGCTTCTGCTCATTCCAATAGAAGCAGTGCAAGAATCTCTTTCACCTCTGCTAGTGGCTACTGTTGATCTATTAGTCTTTGTCTCCCCCCCAAGCTAGCAGTTTTCCAACCCATCTAACACTGCCTTGATAGTATCAGCAAATATTCTTTGCAAACTGGATCACTTTTAACTTGAATTCAGCACTGTATGAAAATCTTTTCTGCGCCATTTCTGAGCAGAACATGGCAAAACGTAACCTAATATACCGGTAACAGTGTGAAACAATGAGCGCAAAGACAACAAGCGCGAAAAACCAGGAAATGCAAGTAAAAAAATCTACAACCACTGTATAAGACACACCCAGTTTTTAGACCCCAAATTTTTCAAAATTTTTCAAATTTTTTATGCATCTTATACATGGGGAAATACGGTATATTAAGTGAGGCAGCAAAGGAAGTAAGCAAACCCTTAGCCATAGTTATGAGAGCATCCTTGAACTCAGGGAAGGTCCTCACAGACTGAAAATGTGCAAATGTATCCCCAATTCACAAAGGGGAAAAATGAGTGACACGAGTAATTACAGACCTGCTAGTTTAACTTCTGTTCCGGGGAAAATAATGGAGTCACTGGTTAAAGAAGCATTGCAGGATCATCTAGACAAGACTGCAGTAATAATTCAGACACAGCATGGGTTTGTTAAGAGGAAGTCTTGTCTAGGGAACTTGTGTTATGATACAGTCAGACATGAATTTCTCCAAGCATTGTAGACAGGTTTCAAGGAAGGCCTATGGCATCCTATCGAAGATTTATCGAATAATTGTTAGTAGAGATAAGGACGTCATAATCTAATTATATAAAGTTATTGTTAGACCACACTTGGAATACTGCGTTCAAGTATGGAGACCGCACCAAGAAAGACATTTACTTCTTGAAAGGGTCCAAAGATGGGTAACTTGCCTGGTGAGATCGGCAAAAGGTCGTTCATATGAGGAAAGACTTCGAATATGTGGGTTGCAGAGCTTGGAAACTAGGCACCTTAGAGGAGACTTAATTGAGGTGTTTAATGCTCTGAGAGGCAAAAGTAAAATGAATGAGGTTGAAATTTTCATGGTTATAAAAGGTACTAGAACTAGGGGCCATAATTTCAAGTTAAGGGGGGAGATGTTTAGACTGGATTGCAGGAAGTTTTATTTTAGGCAGCAAGTTATAAATTACTGGAATAAGTTACCTACATGGGTGTTAGCGGCTGACAGTTTGGGGAAATTCAAAGGTCAGCTGGATTAAAGCATAGCTGCCATTTTTCTGACCATCACTGAAGTCTATCTAGGTCACTCTGAAGAATTACCTACGGGAGGGGGGAAACTCATAGGTTGTCTATTTTGTTTTCTCTTATTATTTTTTAAAATTTTATTCTTCTTATTATTATTTTATTTAATTTTATTTATTTATTATTATTTTTTTGGGCTAGTGCAGCATAAGCCATAGGCTTCCTTGCACCACGTGGCTAATACTAATACTTTAAATTTGTTAACAGGAGAGACTGTTCTTACAGGGATGGGTACACTTAAATAGAAGGAGTGCAAGTACATTTGCTAATGATATTGAGGCAGTGTGGCATCAAGATTGGGCAAGCTCAATGCTGACACAATTCTTCCTCTTGCTCAGACTACATATGGGGGAACATAATTTCAAACTGAGGATAGATGGTTGCAGGATAGATGTGCAGAAGTTTGCTTCAGCCAGTGGGAAGATGACTGTTGGAACTTCCATCTGTTGTTGTGGAAATGGGTAGTTTGAATAAATTCAAGGATGAACTAGTCAAACTATTGGAGGGAATGGGCAGGCGATGTGAGAGCTTTTTTTTTTCTGAAGCTGTATAAATAATAAATAAATAAATAAATTTTCTGTTTATACTCCGGGACGACCAAACGGTCAGAGGAGTTCACAAGATAGAATACAAGAAACAGCACCATATTCAGCAGTCACGGGCTTGAACCCCGGTCACTCAAGGCACGTGTACTTATGCACCCGCACGCCTAACCACTAGGCTACGGCGGCCTTTTTAAGTTTGACTGGTTTCATCATTTACCACTACCAATACTAATAGCACAGCCAATATTTTTCAGTCTTCTGCATTTCAAAAAAAAAAAGAAGTTTCTTATGGTGTATGTGCATATCATTTCTGCAAGAGATCATGAAACATATTTTAACTCATCACTTACCAGTAAGAACACTGAGAAGCATTACCACCATGCTATTTGAAATGGAACCACACCAAAATAATGCAACTTCATAGAATGTATTACTAGAAATGCAAAGAAAATTTGTCTTATCTTTGCTGTACATAAAAAATTAGTCATATTTTATATTATACTAAACTACTATCAATTCAGAGTCAAAAAATAAAGAGATGTAAAAAAAGAAAGCTAATATTATTTGGATAGGCAATACAATAGGCCTTTGCAGATTGTGGATTTCCTGTTCTCATATTTCGTAACTTTTTTTTTTTTTTTTAAATATACCTTACACAAACAAGGGCTTGTTGTGCAAGCATTTATGACAATGCTTGCACAACAAGACAATGACTCTCACCGTGCCTGCAATGAAAAGTAGTAAGCAATGGGCACTAGGATGGAGTGAAAAGGTTTTTGGAAATTTAATTTGTAGTAGTGTGGAAAATTTGCCTTGTGTTGCCTCCAGTAAGTCTGTAAATCACAGAAATTGAAATATATAAACAAAATATAAATATATGTACAAAAATATAACCACACCGGCCCACTGGATACTCGTTTTAATTTTAGCACTTTTATTCACCAATCTTTTTAGTTTTCTTCTTTAGTTATTTGTATTTACTTTTATTCTATTCAGTGTTTATTCTTATTTATATAAATATTATATTAAATTATTATTTTAATTCTTGTGTTTGTCAGTTCACTGTAGGAAATCTTTCACATCAAGCCTGGAAATGGCCTTAAATTAAGCAATTGAAGAGGTTATCTTTTATAGAAATATTTAATAAATTTTCCAAATCAAGTCATTTCAAAATTTGTAAAAATTGTAAAGTTTTACTAGTAATTCTCTTCCATAAACCTCAGTTTTTTTTCCTTTGAGGCAAACCAAAACTTAATATTAACCTATCAGCAGTAGCTCTACCAATCATAATAATAATGGTGGCATGTAGTCTGACAGATCCAAAATTTTCTTTTTTATTTGGTTTTCTGAATTCTGCTGAGAGTAAACTAATGAATTATCTTTTATTAATGGATTGAAATTCTTATTAAATGGAATTTTTAATTTTTTTTTATGAAAAATTGAATATTTACAAATGTCTTTTTACATCTCATATTTTCACAAAATTTGAAACAAAAGTTTTATTAATTTTGCTGAAAAAAAAAAAAAACCTATACATAAAATATAAACACAAAACTATTAGTCTCTTCCAAATTTAAGTTTATAAAATTATGCATTACCCATGTACACATACTTCTGTTTAGAATACACAAGGGTAAATCAGAGTTAAAGGCAATTTTTTATTAAATCAAGAAAAGGAAAATATACAAATATTTTAGTATTAATTTTTAATGTAGACATCGGTCCACAAGTTTCTTAATGACATTGAAGAAAAAAAACTTTTGATTGTTCATGAAGCTTGTGCACCATTTCTTCTACTTTGTTGTCATTTTAAAATTAATGCCCATGTAATGCTTTATTTGAGAGGACCAGGTATGAAGGAGTGAGGTCTGGATTGTATGGTGGGTGAGGAATAAGTTCAAAATGAAGTTTCTGAATCATTTCAATGGTTACTGTAGCTAAATGAGATCAAGTATTGTCATAGTGCAGAAGAACAGCAAATCACTGACTACAAAATTTTTTGACAAAAAACTCTATATTTACTGTGAATAGTCAGTTTAAATTTCTCTTTCAACATGGCATAATATCTTGCATCAGGACATTTTCTTCTATATTCTTAATAATGTTTCACAATAATCTTTCACAATATTCAAATTCAAAAACAATGTAACATGATTCTTCTACAAGACACACTTTTGAATATTTTGAATAATAAAAAGATTTGTAGAACAGCACATTTGCCTTTCAGTTGCAGTTATTGGGTTGAAGTCAGGCTGCTGTTTTTATTTCTCTTAATTTTATCAGATATCTGACTCGTGTAGGCTTCAGAGTTGATTAAACTTTTGCAATCAATGTTGCGATGATTTATGAGGTGAAGGAATGCATTGTGGAACATCCTGTCCATTTGTTTGAGTCTGGAGAGCTTGGATTTGAATTGATGGTTTCTTGAATTTTCTCTTTTGGGAGCAGTTATTATATTGGCTAAGTTTGGTGAATTGCATGCAGAAGTAATTAACTCTGCAAGAAGCATGACTCCAGACTCGTTGATTATCTATTGCAGAGGCATTGTTTTTAAGTTTTCATAAAGTCATTGCCTGAATATTGTATGGGGAAAATGAAGCTTACTATTGAGCCATCTAAGAACCCAATATTCTAGGACAGGGGTGGCCAACAAGTCGATCGTGGCTTTAATTTTAGTTGATCACGACGAATTTTAAATATATATAAAAAAGGTTCCCAGGGGCTCACATCTGGTGAGTGTGGGTTTGGCACACCCATGGTCCTGAGCTAGATATCATCATTCTTCTCTTCCTTGGTGATGCCCTTCTACTTCTGACTCTTGTTCGTTCTCTCTCTCTCTCACTCAGGGTAATTCAGAAATTTTTTCTCTTTTGGCTGGCGCAGCAGAAGCCTCAGGCTTCCTTGCACCATATGGCTAATAATAATAATAAAAATTAGTCAAAATCTAAATGTTATTATTATTATTAAGAGTCCCACTGCATACGCTTATTACAAATCCATTGTAATAAGCGACAAGACTACTCGTTGCCGGCGCCTCCGTAGCCAGGTGGGCAGGAGCACCAGGGCGTAACACATGCTTCTTGATAAGACCGGGGTTCGAGCCCATTCCCACCAAATACGAAGGATGGGGAAAGGTCAGGGAATGACCACCGCATATCCCCGGAGCAATATGGCCTTAGTTGCTAATGCTCCTAAAAACCAAATAACAACATACTCGTTGCCACGCAGCTGCTAGGCTTGTCTAGTGAAAATTCATGCAATTACGTTGGGGAGAGCATGTGTATGTGTGAAATTCTTATTTAGCTTACTTAATATTAATAACTGGACAGTACTTATACTGTTAATTTGATTTGATTTAAAATGAATACTACGAAAAAGGGTAAAATGTATCATTTTCATCAAGAGTAGGAACTAGAATACTTTTTTGTAATGATAAAAGAAAAATGTTGTTGAATTTGCAATGCTTCCATGGCTATACTCAAAAAAGGATATTTAAAAAGGCACTCCAAGTAAATACCAATCAGATTTTCTGCCTAATAGTGACCTTAGAAAAAATAACTTAAAAGTACTTAAATCCAGATTATTCACACAACAAAATTTCTTTGTGACACCTAATTTACAATCTAAAGCACTAAAGACCATCAATTAAAGTGAGTCATCTTCTTGCAAAAAAAATGCAAACCATTTTCTGATGGTCAATTCATCAAAGACACATTTGTAGAAATAACAGATTCCCTTTTTTGAAAATTTTAAGAAAAAAATTGAAATAAAGGTGCTCTTCAAGATCTGCAATTATCTTGAAATACTGTGAAGCGATGCATCGAAAATATGAGTAAAAATGTGATCGAACAATTGCGTGCTCATATTGCTAATTGTGTGTCCTTTTCTTTACAACTGGATGAATCTAGAGATGTCAGTGATACAGCTCAATTGCTTGTTTTTGTTCGTATGGTTTTTGATGATTCTGCCACTAGAGAAGAACTGCTGGGTAAGTTTTTGTTAAAAGAAAGAACTAGAGGTCTTGATATATTTAATGTATTCAAAAATTTTATTGAAAAAATTAAATTACCACTATTTAAGCTCGTATCAATAACAACAGATGGAGCTAAAGCAATGATGGGGCATCTTAACGGATTCATAAAAGGATGAATTCTCAGATTTTTTTGAGTTACCACCAACAAGTGTTAGCCAGCAAAAGATTAAATTCTAAAAGTGTTATGAACTTAGCTTTCAAAATTGTGAATTCCATCGGGGGACAATCTCTTCAAAGGAGACTTTTCAAAATGCAACTCGATGAAAATGAACCAGATCTGATATTACACACAGATGTGAGGTGACTGAGTCAGAGTAAGTCTCTACAGAGATTTTGAAATTTGCTGAATGAAATTAAAAATTTGAGCAGTTACAAGGTACTGAGTGGTTGTGTGATCTGGCTTTTTTGGCAGATTTTACCAGTGAATTAAGTGATCTGAATTTGGAATTACAGGCAGCTCCCGCTTTATGAGTACCTGGGTTTACGAGTTTTTTTTTTTTTTTTTTTTTCAAGTATCAAGTCTCAACAAAATCAAAAATATGAACATTAATTGCAAAAAATGAATGTTAAACATTCATAAATACTGCATTTCAAATCATGTGTGTAGCTATACAATACAGTGCATTCCACTTTATGATATTAATCCGTTCCAGAGACACCATTATATCGTGAAAATATCGTAATGTGAACCCAATAACACATTGTTTTTGGTAATTTGTTCAACGACCTCAGAAGTTGAAATTTTCGCTAGATAACTCTCTTTTTGGTCATTTTTTTATAGTGTAAATTATATTAGTTACCAATTCAAATCATTAAAATGCACTACACTTTCATCGTTATCATATGTTCTGTTATAAGAACCAATTTTAAATATTTTGTGATATTTTTCTAAAGCACATTTCTGGAGGTCACAACCATAAAACAATAAAAACAATTTGCACTTTCTGGTTCATTGGGCTTTTCTGTTACTGCAAGCAATTATAAATGGGTAGTAAACTCGATATTATTGCATTTTTGAAAATACCGATAGCTGGAATTGTGTGGTTTTTAACGTTATTATGGTGAAATGTGTTTCCTTTTTACTGAAATCTTCAATCATATAAAAAACATAAATAAATTTTCAAAATATTCTCTTTATTCTTTTTTTTTAAGCTTCGTAAACTTGTTACTATGCGCAAATTGTGTTAGTTGCAATTTGTGCATTCTGTTAAAAATGCTTATGCATGCTATCGTGAAATTTATAAAGAAAAGAGAAGATTATCTTGAAACCAAACGACTCTTGAAGCATTTCTGAAGAAGACGACTACTTGTGCAACAAACTAACGAGTGCCGAGCCAATAATGAGTGATCAATGAGTGTGCATTTAGTCGACGATGACTGTGAAGAATAAACATTCTTTAACATTTGTAAGTCATAAATAATTTCTCTATTATTATAATTTGCTTGATTTTACAGGCTATGTTTTCATTTCTTTGGATAAATCAATCATTGTTTAAATAAACTAATTTCATTGTTGATAACGTAACCCCTGTTTTTAACATTATGTCTATGGGAAATAAATTCCTGCTTTACGAGCATATGTTAGGAACGAAGTAACTTGTAAAGTCGGGAACTACCTGTACAAGGAAAAAATAAAAATGTGGGTGACATGATTATTAGTATTTCTGCATATAAATATCAATTTTTGGCAATGGCTAAGGATCTAAAAAAAAAAAAAATTCGATCGTTTTGCAAATATGCAAGATCATTTGCAAAAATATCCTGTTTTTGAATTTAATAGTGAGAAATATGTTTCAGAAATTGAGAAAGTTGTGGATGATTTTCAAACCAGATTCAGTGATTTTAAAACAATTGAAGACATTGTTCAATATATTTCTTATCCATTTAATGTCGACTTAGACACAAAACAAATTTCAGAAAAAATCGCTGAGATTTTTCACACAGAGAAAATATTATTTGAAAATGAAATTATTACATTGTGAAATGATATCTTCCTAAAAGACAGATCATCAGAAAAAGATTTTTGGAAATATGTTTGCTGAGAAAAATACCCAAATTTAAAAAAATGCAGTAAACTTTTATATTCTTGTTTTAATTCCACATATCTATTTCACATAGATATGTGAATCAGCTTTTTTGTATTTGAAACAAACAAAGACAAAGAATCGTTCTACTCTTACAGACTTGCATACAGAAGATTCTTTACGGTTGGCCTAATCACAGTATATCCCCGATTTTTAAAGTTTGGCAGATGACATTAAGACACAAACTTCACATAAATTAAAAATTTAATGTATGAATTTAAATGAAATTCTTGATGGTAGATTGAGGCACATTTTGAAGAAAAAAAGTAGATTGCATAACAAATTAAGTTCGCCAAGCCTGTTCTAGGGCAAGGAATTTCCTGACAGTTACTTGAGGAGCACCGCACCAGATTTTGGAAGCATAAGACAGAATGGGAAAGATGCATCTTTGAACATGCTTAATGACTATTTTTTGTCTTGAATTGCTGCTGTTTCTTCTTTGATTAACCATTTTGCTTTTTGAATTTTTTGAGCAATATATAAATACCTTCACCAATATCAATGATAAATATAGAAAACAACAATGGTCCCAATACTGAACCCTTGGGGGATTCCACTAATAATGTTAGTCAACAATGAGCAGTGTTCATTGATTATCACTCTCTGTCTTCTCTAACCCAACCAGCCCTTTATCCATAGCATCAACTTGCCCTTAATGCCATACTGCTCCAATTTGTACAGCAGTCTTTTATTTGTAGGAGTATCAAAAGTTTTCCTGAAATCCAAGTATATGATATCAAAATTATTTTTTGCATCCAGTTCCATTGTGACCACATCATAGTACCCAATCAATTTGGTCAGGCAAGATTTTCTCTTAACAAACCCATGCTATGTCTGAACTACAACTAAAGTCTTATCTAGATGATCCTTCATTGCTTCTTTAACCAGTTGATCCTACCCTTCGTCAATTGGGGGATACATTTGTAGATCTCCAGTCCATGGGGACCTCCCTTGAGTCCAAGGATGCTCTCATAATTATGGCAAAGGGTTTGCTTACTTCCTTTGCCGCCTCCTTTAATATAACTGGATAAATCCCATCCATCCCAGGTGTCTTTCTTATGTTTAACTTCAATGATTTCTTCTCCACTTTGGTCTCAGTTATAACAAAATCATTTAGCTCCCAGTTAGAGTTTAATAAGCTTCTGTCCTCCACTTCCCTACAAAATTCCTCATGTGTGAATATAGATGCAAAATACTCATTCAGTTTTTCAGCTACCTGAGCAGGATCATTAACAGTGCAGCCATCGATATCAAGTGGACCAATCTGATTCAATCTCCTTCCTTCTAGAGTTTACATAAGTAAAGAAGTCTTTGCTGTTTTTCTTTGCATCCTTTGCCACAGATTTCTCGTAATCAGCCTTCGCTTGCCTAACCTCCTTTGTTACTTGATTACAGACAAGCTTATATCTGTCACAGGCTTCTGTGTCATCTGATAATTTATATGCAACCCATGCATTCTTCTTCTCTGCCACGAGTTTCATTAGTTTCTCTGATATCAAATCAGAGAAACTAATGATAGATTTAGGCCTAAGATATCTTTGATATCTTAGGCCTAAACCATGAACAGTATTTCTTAGTTGGTACGAAAAGCCTAGTAGCTTCGAAGATTAGCAGTGGCATTGAAATTAGTAGATGCAAGAAAACAAGCTTATATAAAGCTTCGGCCAAAAAAAAAAAAAAATCCCATTTCACACCTCTATTTGCTCTAAAAGTTTGTGCAATTCGTCTGTGAATTTATTTAAGCTATCAACTTCCACAACAACAGATGGAAATTTGTTCGAGTAATCAACCACTCACTGGCTAAAGGCAAATATCTGCACATCTATTCGACAACTGTCTTTCCTCAACTTCAGTTTATGCCACCTCAGGTTTGTAATCTGAGTAAGAAGTAAAAGTTTATCAGCATTGAGCCTGCTCAATCCACTCAAGGCCTTATACACCTCAATCAGATCACCTCACAGGTCCCTAGTCAGCAGATGCTGCAATTTGCAGAACTTAAGCCTTTCTTCATAAGAGCACCCCTTTGTTCCCCTCACCAGTCTTGCTGCCCTTATCTGTACTCATTATAACAACCCTACATCCTTCCTAAAATGAGGCTTCCAGACGTGTATGCAGTACTCAAGTTGTGGCCTGACCAATGCCTTATACAAGAGAATAATCACCTCCTTATCACTGCTAGAAAAATTCTTGTATATCATTGACAAGACCCCATGACTTACTTTGGCACCTGTCTGCACTGCCCAGAAAACTTCATATCTGACTGCACAATTACCTCCAGGTCTCTTTCATTCTCTAGTACAGTCGGTCCTCGTATAACACTTGTTTGCATTACACGAATTCGATCATACACGATTTATAAATAGGGGAACGTTATCTTATATAACACGAACCGAATTCGCTTATACACGATTCGCCTTTGTGAAATAGCACAGGAAATAGCAGTCGAATGCGGAATCACCCCAACTGAACGCAACATGATAGGAACGAAGAAGATTCTGAAAATGTATTTATGTGTTTTATATCAGTGAAGGAGAAACACATTTCACCATAATAACGTAAAAACCAACACAATTCCAGGTATCGGTATAATCGCAAATGCAATTAGATCAAGTTTACTGCCAGTTTATAACAGATTCCACTAACAAAAATGCAACTGGAAATTGTTTTTATTGTTTTATGGTAGTAACCTCTAGAAATGTGCTTTAGTAAAATGTGAGGTGTTAATAGTGTATCTCTGCCTTTACGGTGTTCTTTATTCAGTTGCTACACACGTGCAGCTTTGTTTATGTGTATCAAGCGTGCCTCCTTGTTTTGTAAGTGCTTTATTCCCTAAAAATGAGTAAAATACTTAAAAGGTGTGAAAAGGAAGCGTCCTGGTGAAGACACTGCAGATTCAGAGAGAAAAAGAAAAGCAATATCGATAAACAGAGGCGGACTGGATCAAAAATTCTTACCCGGGAAAATTTGTAGTGGCCTCATACTATGGTTTATGGCCAAAATCACACTGGCCTCCAGCCCCCGGGGTTTCCCCGGTAACGCTTATGGCCAGTCCGCCTCTGTCGATAGAGAAAAAATATGAAATTGTGAAATGCTTTGAGCGAAATGAAAGGCCATGTAATATTGCACATGCTACAGACCTAAATGAGGCAATGCCGAGAATTACAAAGAATGCAGAGAAAATAAAAACAACTTTCATAGCAGGAACAACTCAAAGTGTAATTAAAATCCATTAGATTAAGACACAAAGAATTGGAAGAGATGGAACGGCTGTCATCTCTTTGGATAGAAAATCAAACAAAAAGCAAGTTTGCTTACGATAGAAGCAAAAGCATTAGCAATATTTTATTACGACTTACGTATTATAATTTATACTTACGTATTATAAAATACGTAAGTATTTTATTACGACTATTTTATTTAATATAATAAATTTTTTACGAATAAAATACGTATTTTATCCGTAAAAAATACTTTTTTAGTATTAAAAAATACTAAAAATACTTTATTATAATATAATATTATTTTTATTACGTATTTTAATCGTTATAAAATACGTAAGTATTTTATAACGATTAAAATTACCCGATTATTTATTGTGTTTGGTAATGTTTTGGTTCAAATGTGTGTTCAATCTTGGGTGGTCGGCACCTAACCCTACTTTTCCCATAGGGGCTGTTGTTTATATTGCACGATTTTGCATTGCACGAGGCTTTCTAGGAACGCAACTATCGTGCTATACGAGGACAGACTGTACCCTGAGTGTAACACCACCCAGTTGGTACATTTCTCTAGGGTTATCAATATGCAGTACTTTGCATTTGTCAATACAGTCAGTCCTCGTACTACACGATTCGCCTTTGTGTTTACAAGAAATGGCAGTCGAACACAAAATCACCCCAACCGAACGCAACACGATAGGAATGAAGAGAAGATTCTGAAAATGTATTTGTTTTTTTATATCAGTGAAGGGGAAACACATTTCACCATAATAACGTAAAAACCAACACATTCCAGGTATCGGTATAATCGCAAATGCAATTAGATCAAGTTTACTGCCAGTTTATAACAGATTCCACTAACAAAAATGCAACTGGAAATTGTTTTTATTGTTTTATGGTAGTAACCCCTAGAAATGTGCTTTAGTAAAATGTGAGGTGTTAATAGTGTATCTCTGCCTTTACGGTGTTCTTTATTCAGTTGCTACACACGCGCAGCTTTGTTTATGTGTATCAAGCGTGCCTCCTTGTTTTGTAAGTGCTTTATTCCCTAAAAATGAGTAAAATACTTAAAAGGTGTGAAAAGGAAGCGTCCTGGTGAAGACACTGCAGATTCAGAGAGAAAAAGAAAAGCAATATCGATAAACAGAGGCGGACTGGATCAAAAATTCTTACCCGGGAAAATTTATAGTGGCCTCATACTATGGTTTATGGCCAAAATCACACTGGCCTCCAGCCCCCGGGGTTTCCCCGGTAAGGCTTATGGCCAGTCCGCCTCTGTCGATAGAGAAAAAATATGAAATTGTGAAATGCTTTGAGCGAAATGAAAGGCCATGTAATATTGCACATGCTACAGACCTAAATGAGGCAATGCCGAGAATTACAAAGAATGCAGAGAAAATAAAAACAACTTTCATAGCAGGAACAACTCAAAGTGTAATTAAAATCCATTAGATTAAAACACAAAGAATTGGAAGAGATGAAACAGCTATCATCTGTTTGGATAGAAAATCAAACAAAAAACAAGTTTGCTTATGATAGAAGCAAAAGCATTAGCAATATTTTATTACGTAATAGTCGTAATAAAATACGTAAGTATTTTATTACGATTATTTATTGTGTTTGGTAATGTTTTGATTACAAATGTGTGTTCAATCTTGGGTGGTCGGCACCTAACCCTATTTTTCCCATAGGGCCTGTTGTTTATATTGCATGAGGGTTTCTAGGAACACAACTATCGTGCTATACGAGGACTGTATTAAACTTCAGTTGCTGACTGAAGTTGCTGACTTGTTCATTAAACTTCACGTGCTGACTGTATTAAACTTCAGTTGCCACTTCTCAGCCCATCTGCTCAACTTTTCCAGTCAATTATCCGAAACCTCCCCCAAAATTAAAGTATCTACTTTTAGTGCACTGGGTGTTATGCTGAAATATTACTCCTGCTGCTTAATGCATTCATTTTGATTATTTATTTTAAGATATATGCAGTACAGCATAGAAAAAGTCTTAATTTGTCATTACAGGAGTTAAAAATCAAATGTTGGCTTTAACTACTGTGTGGACCCAGGACAGTCTTCCCACGATGTGATTTTGTTGCATCCTTGTCTGTTGTACCATTGTCTTTTGTGAGCACAGGAGTATGGTGGGTGGGCGCTTAGCTTTCACTCAGTGTGCTGAAAGCCAATGCAGTGTGAGGTTATTCCAGGCTTTTTGTTTCTAATCACTCAATGTTTGAGTTTTTGTTCATGGCTATTTCAATATTTCACAATATTTCAAAGTGAAATATTGTGTTATTTTTGCTTTTTAATTTTAATACTGCTGCCTCTTTGTGTTAATAATGACATCTATAGGCAAAAGAAACTGCAATCCGTTGTCAATAGAAGACAAGATAACAATTATTAATAGACTGGAAAAGGGAGAAACTGGTGTATCTTGTTAAGATTTTTAAAGTTGGTTAAGCAACCATATCTGACATAAAGAGCAGAAAAAATGAAAATTTGAAGTTTACTTTACTACTGAAGTTTACTTTACTCTAAAAGTTTACTTTACTCTAAAAATAAAGATAACCCTGAAAATAGCTAGTAATGAGAAATTAGAAGACGATATTTATTTATGGTTTCTACAAAAGAGAAGTCAAGGTGAACCTATTTCTGAACCTCTGTTATGCAAGAGAGGATTATAATTAAATCAAAAATTTAAAAGCCCATCTGAATTTAAAGCCAGTACAGGATGGTTACATAATTTCAAATCTCGCCACCTTATAAGGGAGCTTGAAGTTCAAGGAGAAGTTTTATCAGGTGATGTCCAGGAAGCAGAAGCTTTTAAAGAGTCTTTTCTGAAAATGGAAGAGGAAGAAGGTTTTCCAAGGATGATGTTTATAATGCAGATGAAACTGGTCTTAATTGGAAGAGTCACTCCCCTGTAAATCACTTGCATCACAATATGAAATGGCTGCTCCTTGTTTCAAAGCTAACAAACAGCATGTTAAAGTTATGGTGTGTGCAAATGCAAGTGGAGAGCATGTTTTACCATTGTTGGTGATTGGAAAATCCAAGAATCCAAGATGCTTTAAAGTTGTAAAGTGCTTACCAGTACAATATAAAGGACAGAAAAATGCTTGGATAAATTCCAATGTTGTTTGGATTGGTTTAGCCAAGATTTTATTTCAAGTCTGAAGAGGCATCGAGAAAATGAGGGTAAAGATGGTAAACTTTTGTTTATTATCAATAATGCACCATTCCACCCTCCTCTTGAAAAAAGGAATTCAATTGACGAGAACTTCACTGTCAGATTTTTACCCTCAAATGTTACAGACCTGCTGCAGCCAATGGATCAAGGTGTTATAGAAAAACTAGAAAAGATGTACAAAAACAAGTCTTGCATTGCTCGCTGCTAGCAGAGGAAGATGAACAGAGCATGGTTGAGTTTTCAAAGAAGCTAAACATTAAGGATTGTTGCTACATGTTAGCAGATGTCTGGAATGTTGTCAGAAAGAAATCTGAAAAAGGCATGGCATAAACTTTGTGGCACTGCCAAAGAGACAGTCACACATGTGCAAAATATGAATGAAGACGTAGGTGAGATTGTAACTTTATTTCAAGGGATTCCCAGGTTTTCCGAGTGTTGGCAAGATGATGCAGAGATATGGTAACAAGGATGCTGATTATCCTGGTTATCCATAATTTAACTAAAGAAGAAATTGTTACATTAGTCCAGGATGAAGAAAGTGCTGACTTTAACCAAGGTGATTCTGATGATGACGAAGAAGGAGGAGGAGGAGTGGGCTCACTCACGTGGAGGACTTCACTGGTTAGAAACTACAATGGCATGAAGTGAGCAACTGTCTGAACGCAGTTCTACGGAGATATTGTTATTAACGAGGATGAGACACCTTGCCGCGAAAAAAAAGAAAATCTCACATGGTTCAAAGAAAAATTCAAGATTACATATTTTTAAAAATAAACCTTACCAAGATTCATTATACTCTCATTTGTGTGCAATTACTTGTGTATGTTTATGTAAAAAAACCGTGATCTGTAGTTGAAACCATGTGAAACAATTAGGTAAGTTCAAAATAAATATGATATACACTTTTTCTTCAAAACGTTTTGGTTATTATGAACAAACCACTTCCTAAATCAATTATTTTTTATAATACTTCATATTTAAAAATAGAGTAGCAATAACTTGCATTCAATAATTTAATTGTAGTCCTAATTACACTTTGTTTCTTATAAGCTGGGTATTCTCATTTTTGTTTGATTATCCAAACTATTTAATTAAGCGAACCAACCTTGGTCCTAATTAGTTCAGATAATAGACATTCTACTGTATTACATTAGGATTACCTGGTAAGTTATTACATATATCCATGTGTACTGTGTCTGTAATATTTTATAAACACAACTATATCAAACTATATTCACAGAGAAGACGAGAAGATTGCAATTTTTAATTAAAGATAATGAAGAAAATTAATGGGGTCTAATTCTGTTTTACAAGAGTTATTTTAATTTTGTATTTGTTTTGATAACTTATTTGAATTAATATTTTAGTTTGTTTTTTTTTTGTAGAATTTGTGTTATTTTAATGTTTCAATAAATTAATGAGAATATTAAAAATTGTTTATTACTTCAACATCCTTTCACTACCTTGCACCACACACCTACTCTCATTTCTTCTTTCCCAGTGATTTAGTAACTAAGAATAACAGTAACAATAGGTGCATGTATACTTGCATGTACACCAATGTTAGAAGTATAGTAAATAAACTGGACGAATTTGAAGTGCTAGTCAAGACATCAAAGGCAGATATTGTTGGGATATCAGAGACATGGATATAAAGATATAAGCAGTGCAGAATTGGAATTTGGGGAGTACAATGTGTACAGAAAGAATAGACAGGATAGGAAGGGAGGAGGGGGTTATACTGTTAATTAAGAAAACAAAATCTAAAGAAGTGCATCAAGTTGACACAGACAGCATGTGCAATGTTGAGTCAGTTTGGTGTGACATAAGCACTGGGAAAGCAAAATAGAGTTATATGCCTAATGACTCTGATGAGCACCCTGTTACAGAGAAATATAATGGGCCAGTAAATAAGACTGAATTATAATGGGGGACTTTAACTTCCCAGATATTGACAGTAACTTGTGGATTGGTCACTTGCACACTAGCAAGACTTTTGTAGATTTATTGGATGACTGTTTTTTACAGCAGAATGTTCAAGAGGCAACCAGAGGGGGTAATACTGTACTCTTGATCTGGTTATCGGTAGTGATTATTAGTGTATAAAGAATTTGCAGAAAAAGGAACCACTAGGTGGCAGTGATCACAGTGTACTGATGTGGAATTTACTTAAAGATATAATTACCATCAGGGGTAAAGGGAACAGTTTTCGCTTCCGTAAAGGTGACTACAGTAGTCTCAGACAGTTTTTAAATTCTGTACAGTGGGACCAACTGATGATGTCACCAATAGCAAATTCTAAGTGGGAAGCATTCAAAGAATTAATTGTGTAAGCTACTAGGCTTTTCATACCAATTAAGAAATACTGTTCAAGGTTTAGGCCTAAATGGATGTTAGATGAACTAACGAGATTAGTGGCAGAAAAGAAAAATGCATGGGATGCATATAAATTTTCAGGTGACACACAAGCCGATGGCAGCTATAAGCTAGTCTGTAATCAAATCATAAAGGAGGTTAGGCAAGTGAAGGCAGATTACGAGAAATCTTTGGCAAACAATGATAAGAAAAACAGCAAGGACTTCTTTACTTATAAAAATTCTAGAAGGAAGGGGATGAATCAGATTTGTCCACTTGATATCGATGGTTCGACTGTTGATGATCCTGCTCAGACAGCTGATAATCTGAATGAGTATTTTGCATCTACATTCACACATGAGGAGTTATTAAGGGAGGAAAATGCCAGAAGTTCATCAAACTGTAACAGGGTGCTTAATGATTTTGTAATAACTGAGAGCAAAGTGGAGGAGAAATTGTTGAAGATAAACATAAGAAAAGCACCCTGAGGTGGATGGGATCTACCCAGTTATATTACAGGAGACAGCAAAGAAAGTAAACAAACCATAGCCATAATTATGAGAGCATCCTTGGATTCAGGGAAAGTCCCCATGGACTGGAGATGTGCAAATGTATCCCCAATTCACAAAGGGGGATCTAAGGGTTATACGAGTAATACAGACCAGTTAGTTTAACTTCTTTTCTGGGGAAAATAATGGAATCACTGGTTAAAGAAGCATTGCAGAGTCATCTAGACAAGACTGCAGTAATAATTCAAACACAGCATGGGTCTGTTAAGGGAAAGTCTTGTCTGACCAATTTGATTGGATGCTATGATGTGGTTACAAAGGAACTGGATGCAAAAAATAATTTTGATATCATATACATGGATTTCAGGAAAGATTTTGAATGGAAGACTACTGTACAAATTGGACCAGTGTGGTATTAAGGATAAGTTTCTACAATGGATAAAAGGGTAGTTGAATGGAAGAAGACAGACAGTGGTAATCAATGGATGATGCTCTTCATGGACGAAGGTTATTAGAGGAGTCCCCTAGGGTTCGGTGTTGGGCCTCCGGTTGTTTTGTATAATTATCAATGATATTTATGAAGGTATATCAGGCTTAATGCCAAAGTTGGAAGATGATACAAAGGTTGACAGAGTTGTTAATGGCAGTAATGGCAGTGTGCTACTGTAATGGGATCTAGAAAATTTGGGCAGATGGGCTGAGAAATGGCAACTGAAGTTTAACATTGACAAATGTGAAGTACTGCATATGAGTAGAAGTTACCCCAGAGAAACATACCAACTGTGTGGTACTACACTTAGGGTGGTAGAAAATGAAAAAGACCTAGGAGTAATTGTTCTGCCAGATATGAAGTTTTCTGAGCAATGCAGACAGGCTGCCAGAGCAGGTCAGGGGTATTGTCAATGATATACAGGAATTTAGCTAGTAGGGAAAAGGAGGTGATTATCTCTTTGTATAAGGCAATAGTCAGGCTATGCCTTGTTTACTGCATACAGTTCCGAAGGCCTCACTTTAGGAAGGATGTAGAGTTGCTTGAGCATGTACAGAGAAGGGCAACAAGATTGGTGAGGAGAACGAAGGGGCCCTCTTACCAAGAAAGGCTTAAGTTCTGCAAATTGCAGCGACTGGAGACTAGGTACCTATGAGGTGATCTGACTGAGATGTATAAGGCCTTGAATGGGTTGAGCATGCTGAATTCTGATGGGATTCTTCTGCTTGCTCAGATTGTGAAACTGAGGGGGCATAATTTCAAATTGAGGAAAGACAGTTGAAAAATAGATGTTTGGAAATTTCCCTTTAGCCAGGGACAGTTAATTGCTGGAAGAAACTTCCATCTGTTGTGCAAGTTGATAGCTTAAATAAATCCAAGGAGGAATTGGACAAACTTTTAGAGGGAATGGATGTGTGAAACTGTTTTTTTCTTTTTTTTTGGATGATGCCACATTTTGCATCAAATGCTTCCATTACTATACTATATTACTACAAAGGGTACTAGGAAAGTTTTGCAATACAGCTTTGTTTATTTAATTTTTTCAAAGTAATTTCCTCTACATTCAATACACCTCTCCATCCTCCGAAACCAATCTTTAAACCAGTTCTGCCAAGTTTCACTAGGGAGTAAAGCACACTCGTTGTCCCAAGCCCGTAGAAGGTCCTCATCACTGGAAAACCGCCTCCCTTTTAGCTTCATTTTCACATGCGGGAACAGTGCAGAGTCGCAGGGAGCAAGGTCTGACCTGTAGGGAGGGTGCTCGAGAAGTTTCAGTCCTGTCGTGGTCAAATATTCGGTGCAGGCTTTGGCGCGGTGAGCTGGAGCATTTTCGTGATGGAGGTACCAGGTGTCCATTCTTGACTTTGGCCGCAGGTTCTTCGTAGATCCAATGACTTTAGGCAGGCATTGTTCAGTATACCACTTAGCTGTGACTGTCTTCTGCGTGTCCAAAACGACACGTTCCACAATTCCACTCGATTTGAAAAATACAGCTATCATTTTCTTCTTTACAGATTGGGATTTTCTGACAATTACGGGTGTGTTGTCATCATCAAAGACCCAAACTTTGTTTTGAGCCTTGGTCGGCAGATCGTAATAGTACAGCCAAGTCTCGTCACCTGTCACGATGTTGTTCACATACTGAGATTGTCCCTTATCAAACTTTTTTAACATCTCCCGGCACCAAGTCACACGTCGCTCTTCAGTCAGTTGATGCGGCACCCAGAGAGAACAAAGTTTCTTCACGTGCAAATGATCTTGCAGAATCGAACGAATTGCTGGTGCATTTAGGCCCAAAGTATCCTCTATCTGTTGGTAGGTCACTCGCCTGTTTTCGTCAAGCATTTTCCTCACAGCAGTAACGTTTTCCTCCGTAACTGACGTTCGTGGCCTTCCCGGCCTCTCAGAATCCTCCAGAGTGAAATTTCCCCTTTGGAATTCTCTATACCGCCTGAATATCGTTGTATGATGTGGACAATCATCATCTAGTGCAAGAGTCATTTCTTCTAAGCACTGGTCTATGGTTAAACCACGCACGAAATTATACCGCAAAACTGTCCTTATCTCATTTCGTGACCACGATGCCATCGCAAGCACTTTACACTCTCACTACTAATGAATAACTGAGCCCATCGACTTGGCACGACGGCTACTATGCACGTATGAACATGTCTCAACATGCAGCAACAAGCAGCTTCCTGTGATTCATTGTTGCGTCATATTGCAAAACTTTCCTAGTACCCTTTGTATTTTGTCACACCAAACTGAATCAATGTTGCAATACCTTAGATTTTATGTGTTTTCTAACTAAGAGAATTACCCCATCTCCCTTCCTATCCTGTGTCCTTTCTATACACATTGTACTCCCCAAATTCAAACTTTGCATTCCTTATAACTGTGTGGCACTGCATTTTTGATATCTCCACAATATCTATCTTTGGTGTCTTGACCAGCACTACACATTCATTGAGTTTATTTACTATACTTCTAGCATTGGTGTACATGCAAGTATACGTGCACCTGTTCTTAATCTTAGTTAACTGACAGCCCATGTATTTACTTGTTCCACGATGACTCCCAGCAGTTCTAGAAATTCCCAGCACCTTTCTTTCCGGGCTGCTGCTCATCCCAATAGAAGCAGTGCAAGAATTGCTTCCACCTCTGCCTCCATATCTGGATTAGCATATCCATATCAGAATTAGCAAATTTAAAGAGCATTCAGATATTCTGCCTTTGTGTAATTTTTCTTTTTCTTCACTTCCCACTTTGCTTACAGATATTTTATTTTGAAATGCTGCAATATTTCTTCTTGAATCAATATATTCAACCACTTCCCCCCAGCAAATAAATATCCTTTTCTCCACTGTTGTCCAACATTATGACACATCATCTCTGATTCCATATATATCAAATAATAATGCTTTATCATAATTTTTTCTGCATTTCTTTCTGCTTTATTTGATTCCAACTTAAGTTGTAAATAACACTTTTTATATTATAACTGGCCACTCTCTTTTCTCCTTGTGTGTCCAACTCATTGTAAGAATCATCAGATAAACCAAATATTTTTCAACCATTTCCTTTGATACAAATGTTCACAGTTGATTTTGTTATTTGGTTTTTAGGAGCATTAGCAACTAAGGGCTGACCGGGCTAGCCGGGTAGGTAAAGTGCCTGCCTGGCAATCCAAAGGTCATGGGTTCGAATCCCGCCTTGGGCTTGGATCAGAGTAGAAAATTCAAAAACCTTGGGAGGTGCATTATGGCCACAGAGGCCGATGCACCAACAACTAAAAAAAAAGCAACTAAGGCCATATTTTCTCTGGGAATATGCAGTGGTCATTCCCTGACCTTTCTGCATCCTCTGTATTTGGTGATCATGGGTTTGAACCCTGGTCTAACCAAGAAGTGTGTGCTACGCACTGCTGCTCCTGCCCACCTGGCTATGGAGGCGTCTTCACAGTTGAGTATGATTCTCTAATGTGTAGGTTGCATGAACATGGTATCGGTGGGAGGAAACAAAAGACACTTCATATTCCATTGTTACTTGATAATATTTCATCAGGAAGATGAGCAGGTGCATTATATAACAAGGTCTTAATATTTTAATTGCATTTAATTTTTCCTTTTGAATTATTTTATATTTTTTTTACAAAGTGATCATGAAACATTCTGGAAAAAAGCCAGAACTTCATTATAAAATTTTCCTTTATGAAAATCTCTGTTCAGCATGAATAAAATATAAAAAGAAGAAGGAAAAAAAAAAATCGCAGTCTGAATTATAGAGGATCTTAATTAGTGGAATTGAAACTATCATACACTGTGATTAGTGGAGTCATCCATAATGAATAAATAAAGAAATAAAAACTTAATGCCAAGGTCTTTTGAATCATTAATTTGGAAAGTATAACATAGCACATTACACACATTTTTACTAAAAGGCTTCAGATATGTGAGTGATTGGGGAAACACTTTTTTTTTCTTTTCCAGATGCAGAAAAAGTCTGCTTTCTTGCATCACTGATTCAGCAATTTTAATATTAATACATACTAGGGCACTCTGCCCCTACTCTCCAACCCCCGGGCATGCTTTTTTACGTAATATGTAGAGGTATGACGGAGTAAGTCAAATCTTTTCTAAGTAAAAGACATGCCTGTTGAAACGCACTGATCAATATCTACGAGGTATAAAATGCACTCTTCTCACAAGGATACACCATCTTCCAAAAAACCTTGAGCATCAGTACCAGAAAACAAAGAAGACTATATTGTCTTACCCGCTTTGCCCAGGACCTGTTCTTGCAGTGGAAAACCCTGTCTAAGACATGAACTTTTAACAATCGGACGATCACTGGATCTACAAATCTAAACATCATTTGGACTTGACTCAAAGAAACTAACCTGGACTTGACTCTACCTGCCAAATGGCGATCTACGTACTGCTCCCTTGCACTGTCACTTTTGTTCCCTTCTCCTCCCCCTCTTTTGTCTGATGGAGACATCTCCATCTCACATGAGGATACCTTTGCTGTCATCCTCAAGGCTCATCCTATCTTCCTCTTTTCTTCATTAAATTATATCTTCATTGTCTTACTCTCTCTCTCTTTTTTTTTTTTTTTTTTTTTTTTTTTTTGTGGTATCTGTGAGGAAGCAACGTGGAATCCAATCAGGGGCTCTGCAGCGAAAATCCAGAAGGTAACACAACAAAACACTACACTTCAAAAAACAACACACTACTCACACTTCTGGCTTTCCCAGGGTACTGTTTTACTGCACAGGATTTAAGGCGCAGCTGTGGAAAACCACCAGAGGCATCTCCAACCCAAACACTATGTCTATCTAATCAAGAAATGACCTATGTAATTATTTACCTGTGCATTTATGGTGTGTGGCATTCTCAAGGTTGAAAAAATAACACTATGTAATTACTTATCTGTATTTACATAGGTCGCTTAGTAAAAGGCCTGATAAAAATTCAGATCTTGGGTACCTCTCCATACTTTGACTAAAAGTCAGGAAGAAGACAGTGACTGGCAGGTGCTACTCCCTGTTTAGCCCCGTCCCCTTTCCTCCTAGATAGGCATGCCTAGGGTGTTTATCCCCCCACTTGCCACTGTTTTAAAATCGGGAACTCGTTTCCTGCATGAACAAAACGCATTCACAATAATCACCCAGTCACAGAACTCAACAGTACGATCACTCTGTTCTACAACCATGCCCACTGCATGGAGACAAGTGATACCCAAATAATAGATTTTAGCCAAAGGCCTTTTCCATAATGCATGAGGAATATTGTTGCATTCGAAAGAGCAGGACTAAAATTTTAACTGAAATATTTACAAATGTATAATATTCATTAATATACAAAAAATATTACAATGGAACATCAAAAGCTACACAGCGAAGCATGTGCATGAGATTGGTGAATGTTATGGAGGCAGTTGTCAATAATTAATTGAATTTGTAGTGATGTAATTGCCTCGCCCTCTTCTCCTATTTGCTCGAATAAATATCACTAAAAGGAAACATTTTTTAATGTATAGAGAGATATAGAAAAAAAAAAAAAAATGTCTCAATATTGTGATAACCTGCACTAAGTTTGTACAATTTTCATACATAAATACAATTATAATATCACAGGAAAAAGATTAACTTGGCCAACAATTTGTTATAAACATACACATTAAACCTCTATTTAACGGACCCCGATAAAACAGATTTCAGATTTAACGGACCAGACAAATAATAATACAGTAATGTACATATTAATCTCGACCATATTATTTTTTTTTAGGTTATACAAAACTTTAATGTTATTATTAATTAAAAATTAATAATAATTACCTATTTCCATTATTGTTTTGATAATTACCTACTTTTATTTTTATAAACAAATTCAGAAAATTGTTTTTTTATTCTTTCTGAAAATGTATTCAAATAGCTATTTTCCCAGATTACAGATAAGAGCAGGCAGTGACTTGTGAGCTGAACATGACTCAGAACACTAAACTGCAGGTCTACTGACTCGCTTTGTTTCGGTCTCAGTCTGCCTCAAGCTATCGTGTGGTCAGGTTGTATACAGAGTGTTTATGTGATTCTGAATTGTGACTTTATTTATTAAATAATTTTGCATTACAATTTAAAATGGTATTAAGTGATAGAGGAGTTAAAAGAAAGTGTGTGAACTTAAATGTGGCACAGAAATTAGAGCTAATTGAGATTTTAGAACAAGGCGTCTCAGTAGCATGTGTTTGTGAAATTTATGGAGTAAAAAAAAAACGAACTGTTTCTGATATCTGTAAATCAAAGGCCAAATTGCAATATAATTTTATATTGTATTAAAGCTAGCTTTTTTCTTACATTAAGAACAATAAAAAATGTCCCCCCCCCAGGTTACATTCGATTTAACGGGCTTTCGACTTTCGACATTAACGGACACCCTTTCTCTCCTATTAGTCCGTTAAATTGAGGGTTTACTGTACTCATATTTTTCTGCTCATTAAGAGACTTCATTAATAATATTTCTTTTGTCTCAATATCATGGGAAAAATATTATATTTTGGAAACTGATTGAGTATTTTACATTGGTACAAATATCAAAGTATAAAAAGCTGACTATAACTGTTGGCCAGTAAACAGCTAAACTTCTGTGGATATGAAAAACCAGTGCACTGTAGGAGGAATACATATTCAATAATTTAAATGGCTAATACAGCAAATGTACAAGCCAATTATGAATAGACCAGTGCCTCCTCAACAACATCAAGACTGAATGTCACATAATAACAAAAACCAACCAGAACAATATGAGCAATATATGAAATAAATTCAGAATGACAAATGAGTCCCACTTTGTGAGAAGGTCACAAGACAACAATGGCCATGGAATTCACTACATATCATATGATAAAAGAATCAGTGCATTAAACCGCAACCGACAAATAAATTGATCAGCACATTAATGTAACAGATATGCATAAAGCGGCCATTATGCAGTGAGAAATTAAAACAAAGCAACTAAGAACATTCACAATGCAAACCCAAACTGTTAATAAAAAGCAAAGCTAAATACGAGTGATATATATATAAATCAACTGTAAGTTACTTTCCAACTTACTTCCAAGTTATGGCAGCTATCATCATCAAATACATGGCATACATTCCAGTTCCGTGCCAATATGATATCATTGCTCCATGTGCAGAACGTAAATAAGGTTCTCCAGTTTTTAGAAATGCTCCCATAAATCCTGAAAAGAATAAAGATATAGAATAAATCTCTCTTCACCCCCCCCCCCAAAACACAAACTGCTTACATCCCATTGACTGATTCTTGAAGAAGAGAACTTGTTGTGATTCTGCTCATTCGGAATAAATTAATTAGGATATGTAGTGTAAACATGCATATTTCCAATGAAGTGCCAAATTTGAATGGATAAATCAAATTTGAAGGAAGAAAGAATTGGTTCTGAATGCTGATTAAATTTGAATACAGTATGGAGAACTGGATTTGAATGTTAACCCTCAATCACCTTGACTCATCAGAAAATGCGGATTTATTGGATGATTTTTTTCTACAGCAGCATGTTTGGGAGGCAACTAGAGGGAGTAATACTCTTGATCTGGTTATCAGTAGTGATTCTTCATGCATTAAGAATCTGCAGATAAAGGAACCACTAGGTGGCAGTGATCACATTGTGCTGAAGTGGGATTTACTCAAAGGACTTACTGCAACAGGATCTGGAAAGGTTGAGCAGATGGGCTGAGAGGTGGCAAATGAAGTTTAACATTAACAAATGTAAAGTAATACCTATGGGAAACAGCAACCCCCAGAGCAACGTATCAATTCTGTGGTACTACACTGGCAGTGATAGAGAATGCAAAGGACTTGGGGATAATTGTGTAGGCAGATATGAAGTTCTCTGAACAGTGCAGATGGGCTGCAAGAGTAGCTCATGGTGTCTTATCAATGATATACAGGAATTTTTCTAGCAGGGATAGGGAAGTGATTATTCACTTGTATAAGGAAATGGTCAGGGCGCACCTTGAGTACTGTATACAGGATTGGAGGCCTCATTTCAAGAAGGATGTAGAGCTGCTGCTGAAACGAGTCAGAGAAGGGCAACAACGTTAGTGAAACGGAACGAAGGGTTGCTATTACGAAGAAAGGCTAAAGTTTTGCAAATTACAGTGTCTGGAGACTAGGCACCGGCGAGGTGATCTGATAGAGGTGTACAAAGCCTTTAATGGTTTGAGCACGCTCAATTCTGATGGGATACTGTGTCTTGCTCAGAATAATCACCTGAGAGGACATAAATTCAAATTGAGCAAAGACAGATGTAGGATAGATGTGCGGAAATTTGCCTTTAGCCAGCGGGTAGTTGGTTGGTGGAACAGACTTCCATCCCTTTTTGTGGAAGTTGATAGCCTAAATAAATTTAAGGCTCAGCTGGACAGGTATTTCGAACGAACGGAGGGGTGAAGTGAAAGGGGTTTTTTTTTTTTTTTTTGGTTGATGCTGCATAAGCTTGCTTTCTTGTATCATATGCCTCTACTACTACTAATGCTAAGGTAACTACCATCAAGGGTAAAGGGAAGGGTTTTTGCTTTCGAAAAGGTGACTACAGTGGTCTGAGACAGTATTTAAATTCTATACGGTGGAACCAACTGATGATGTTACCAACAGCAAATTCAAAATAGGAAGCATTCAAAGAATTAATCTTGGAAGCTACTAGGCTTTTCATACCAACAAAGAAATATTGTTCATGGTTTAGGCCTAAATGGATGTCAGATGAACTAATTATACATGTGACAAAGAAGAAAAATGCACGGGATACATATAAATTAACATGTGACACAGAAGCCTATGATAGATATAAGCTGGTCTGTAACCAAGTTACAAAGGAGGTTAGGCAGGCGAAGGCAGATTACGAGAAATCTTTGGCAAAGGATGCAAAGAAAACCAGCAAAGAGTTCTTTATTTATGTAAACTCTAGAAAGAAGGGGATGAATCAGAGTGGTCCACTTGATATCGTTGATGATCCTGCTCAGGTAGCTAACAAACTAAATTAATATTTAGCATCGATATTCACACATGAGGAGTTATTCAGGGAGGGGAATTGCAGAGGTGTATTCAACTGTGGCAGTAAGCTAGACAATCTTGTAATTTTTTTTTTTTTTTTTTTGGTAGATGTTGGCGCATGGGATTCTGTGGCCATAATGCACCTCCCAAGGTTTTTGCAGTACTTTGATCCAAGCCCGAGGCAGGAATCGAACCCGCGACCTTTGGGTTGCCAGACAGGAACTTTACCCACCCAGCTAGATAATTTTGTAATAACTGAGAGTAAAGTGGAGGAGAAATTGTTGAAGATAAACACAAGAAAGGCACCAGGGGTGAATGGAATCTATCCAGTTATATTAAAGGAGGCGGCAAAGGAAGTAAGCAAACCCTTAGCTATAATTATGAGAGCTTCCCTGGACTCAGGGGCGGTACCCATGGACTGGAGTTGTGCAAATGTGACACCAATCCACAAAGGAGGATCAAAGGGAGACACAGGTAATTACAGACCTGTGAGTTTAACTTCTGTTCCAGAAAAATTAATGGAGGCACTGGTTAAAGAAGCACTGTAGGATCATCTAGACAAGACTTCAGTTATAGCTCGGACAGCATGGGTTTGTTAAGGGGAAGTCTTGTCTGACTAATTTGATTGGATACTATGATGTAGTCACAAAGGAATTGGATGCAAAGAATAACTTTGATATCATATATTTGGATCTTAGAAAAGCCTTTGATACTGTTGCACATGGAAGACTGCTGCACAAATTGGAGCAGTGTGGCACTGGAGGCAAATTGCTGCTATGGGTAAAGGGATGGTTGAGTGGGAGAAGACAGAGAGTGGTAATAAATGGACACTGCTCATCGTGGACTAATGTTATTAGTGGAGTCCTTCAGGGTTCAGTGTTGAGTCCACTGTTGTTTTCTGTATTTATAAATGATATTGATGATGATATATCAGGCTTAATGTCCAAGTTTGCAGACGATACGAAGGTTGGTAGGGTTGTTAATGACAAATAATGACAGTACACTGCTGAAACAGGATCTAGAAAAGTTGAGCAGATGGGCTGAGAGGTGGTAAATGAAGTTTAACATTGACAGATATAAAGTACTGCATATGGGTAGCAGTAACCCCAGAGTAATGTATCAACTGTGTTGTACTACACTGAGGGTTATAGAGAATGAAAAGGACCTGAGTGTAATTGTGCAGTCAGATATGAAGATTTCTGAGCAGTGCAGACAGTCTGCAAGAATAGCTCATGGTGTACTGTCAATGATATACGGGAATTTTTCTAGCAGGGATAAGGAGGTGGTTATCCCCTTGTATAAGGCAATGGTCAGGCCACACCTTGAGTACTGTATACAGGTCTGGAGGCCTAATTTTAAGAAGGATGTAGCACTGTTGGAACAAGTACAGAGAAGGGCAACAAGATTAGTGAATGGAACAAAAAGTTGCTCTTACGAAGAAATGCTTAAGTTTTGTAAATTACAGTGTCTGGAGACTAGGCACCTGCGAGGTGATCTGATTGAGGCGTATACAGCCTTGAATGGTTTGAGCATGTTCAATGCAGATGGGATTCTTCCTCTTGCTCAGAGTAATCGCCTGAGAGGGCATAAATTCAAATTGAGGAAAGACAGTTGTAGGATAGATGCTTGCCTTTGGCCAGCGGGTGGTTGATTGGTAGTACAAACTTCCATCTGTCGTTGTAGAAGTTGATAGCTTAAATAGATTCAAGACAGAACTTGGCAAACATTCGGAGCGTGTGGATGGATGAAATAAGGATTTTTTTTTTTTTTTTTTCTTTTGGCTGATGCTATATAAGTTTGCTTTCTTGCATCATGTGCCTTTGCTAATTCTAATGCTACCTGACCACTTCCCATTCACTTGAAACAAATACAAATGATATCGATGAAGGTATATCAAGCTTAATATCCTATGTTACTTTTGTTGGCTTATTTTTAAATTTAGATAAGGATTTAGTAAGATAGGACTTAATATTCATAGAATCATTGTGTTGGTGATTTCATCAGTGAATACTATGTCGGTAAACATTGTATCTTATAATTAGCATTAGCATTACCATTAGTAGAGGCATATGATGCAAGAAAGCAAGCTTATGCAGCATCAGCCAAAAAAAAAAAAAAAAAAAATCCTTCCACTTAACCCATCCGTTCGTTCAAAACACCTGTCCAGCTGAGCCTTAAATTTATTTAGGCTATCAACTTCTACAACATGGGATGGAAGTCTGTTTCACCAACCAACTACCTGCTGGCTAAAGGCAAATTTCCGCACATCTATGCTACATTTGTCTTTCCTCAATTTGAATTTATGCCCTCTCAGGTGATTATTTTGAGCAAGAGGCAGTATCCCCTCAGCATTGCGCATGCTCAAACCATTCAAGGCTTTGTACACCTCTATCAGATCACCTCACCAGTGCCTAGTCTCCAAACACTGTAATTTGCAAAACTTAAGCCTTTCTTCATAAGAGCAACCCTTCGTTCCATTCACTGACCTTGTTGCCCTTCTCTGTACTCGTTCCAGCAGCTCTACATCCCTCTTCAAATGAGGCCTCCAGACCTGTATACAGTACTCAAGGTGCGGCATGACCATTGCCTTATACAAGGGTATAATCACCTCCCTATCCCTGCTAGAAAAATTCCTGTATATCATTGATAAGACACCATGAGCTACTATTGCAGCCCATCTGCACTGCTCAGAGAACTTCATATCTGCCTACACAATTACCCCCGGGTCCTTTTCATTCTCTACCACTGTCAGTGTAGTACCACACAGTTGATACGTTGCTCTGGGGTTGCTGTTTCCCATACGTAGTACTTTACATTTGTCAATGTTAAACTTCATTTGCCACCTCTCAGCCCATCTGCTCAACCTTTCCAGATCCTGATGCAGCAGCATAGCGTCAGTAGTGTCCTTAACAACCCTACCAACCTTTGTATCATCTGCAAACTTGGACATTAAGCTTGATATACCATCATCAATATTATTTAGAAATACAGAAAACAACAATGGACTCAACACTGAACCCTGAGGGACTCCACTAATAACATTAGTCCACGATGAGCAGTGTCCATTAATTACCACTCTCTATCTTCTGCCACTCAACCATCCCTTTATCCATAGCAACAATTTGCCACCAATGCCACACTGCTCCAATTTGTGCAACAGTCTTCCATGTGCAACAGTATCAAAAGCCTTTCTAAGATCCAAATATATAATATCAAATTATTCCCTGCATCCAATTCTTTTGTGACTGCATCATAGTATCCAATCAAATTGGTCAGGCAAGACTTTCCCTTAACAAAACCATGCTGTGTCTGAACTATAACTGAATTCTTGTCAAGATGATCCTGCAGTGCTTCTTTAACCAGTGCTTCCATTAATTTTCCTGGAACAGAAGTTAAACTCACAGGTCTATAATTACTTGTGTCAGTCTTTGATTATCCTTTGTGAATTGGAGTTACATTTGCACATCTCCAGTCTGGGGGTACCTCCCCTGAGTCCAAGGAAGCTCTCATAATTATGGCTAACGGAATGCTTACTTCCTTTGCTGCCTCCTTTAATATAACTGGATAGATCCCATCCATTCCATGTGCCTTTCTTGTATTTATCTTCAACAATTTCTCCTCCACTTCACTCTCAATTATTATAAGATCATCTAGCTCACTGCCAGTGTTTACTTTATCTATGGTATTCCCCTTCCTGAATAACTCCTCGTGTGTGAATGTACATGCAAAATATTGATTTAGTTTGTTAGCTACCTGAGCAGGATCATGAACAGTTGAACCTTCGATATCAAGTGGACCAATCTGATTCATCCCCTTCCTTCTAGAGTTTACATAAGTAAAGAACTCCTTGCTGTTTTTCTTTGCTTCCATTGCTAAAGATTTCTCGTAATCTGCCTTCGCCTGCCTAACCTCCTTTGTAACTTGGTTACAGATCAACTTATATCTATCATAGGCTTCTGTGTCACATGTTAATTTATATGTATCCCATGCATTTTTCTTCTCTGCCATATGTCTCATTAGTTCATCTGACATCCATTTAGGCCTGAACCTTGAACAATATTTCTTAGTTGGTATGTAAAGCCCAGTAGCTTCCAAGATAAGTTCTTTGAATGCTTCCCATTTTCAGTTTGCTGTTGGTAACATCATCAGTTGGTCCCACTGTATAGAATTTAAATACTGTCTCACACCATCGTAGTCGTCTTTACGAAAGCAATAACCCTTCCCTTCCCTTTACCCTTGATGGTAGTTACCTCCTTGAGTAAATCCCACTTCAGCACACTGTGATCACTGCCGCCTAGTGGTACTTGTATCTGCAGATTCTTAATGCATGAAGAATCACTACTGATAATCAAATCAAGAGTATTACTCCCTATAGTTGCGGCTCCTCCGTAGCCAGGTGGGAAGGAGCAGCAGTGCGTAACACACACTTCTTGATTAGACCGGGGTTCGAGCCCGTCATCACCAAATACGGAGGATGCGAAAAGGTCAGGGAATGACCACCGCATATTCCCGGAGCAATATGGCCTTAGTTGCTAATGCTCCTAAAAACCAAATAACAAACAAACAAACCCTATAGTTGCCTCCCGAACATGCTGATGTAGAAAACAATCATCCAATAAATCCACAAAAGCCTTGCTGGTGTATGAGTGATCGACCCACAAATTCCAGTCAATATCTAGGAAATTAAAATCCCCCATTATAAGACTCTGATTTACTGGCCCACTCTATTTCCCTGTACAGTTTCTTATTATACTCATCACAGTCATTAGGCCTATAGCACGCTCCTACTCTCAATTTTGATCTCCCAATGCAAATCTTAACTAATAGCATAACCCCTCCTCCCTTTCTATCCTGTCTATCCTTTCTGTATACATTGCACTCCCCAAATTCCAGTTCCGCATTACTTATATCTGTGTAACACCATGTCTTTGATATCCCAACAATATCTGCCTTTAATGCTTTGAGCAATACGTCAAATTCATCAGATTTATTTACCAAACTCCTAGCATTGGTGTACACACAAGTATACATGCACCTGTTCTTTTTCTTAGCTAACCTAACACAACCCATGTGTTTACTTGTACCCCAGCAGTCTCTGAAATATCCTGCATCTTATTTTCCAAGCTGCTGCTCATTCCAATAGAAGAAGTGCAAGAATCACTTTCACTTCTGCCAGTGGCTACTGTTAATCTATTAGTCCTTGTATCCCCCCAATCTAGCAGTTTTCCGACCCACCTAACACTGCCTCAATAGCATCAGCAAACCTTCTTGCACCCTTTCTATTTAAGTGTATCCCATCCCTGTATAAGCAGTCTCTCCTGTTAACAAGTACAGACCAGGCTGAAAAAAATTCTACCCCTTGAGCCTTGCACAATCTTTCCAGGGCCGAATTGATCGACAGGGCTCTCATCATATACTCCCTCCTATCGTGTCTGGGCAGAATTAGTAACTTGTAGTAGGTAGTGGTAATTGTAGAAAATAAGTAACTCGAAGGTTCTAATCATGTAGGCTGTTTTATTTTATTTTTTTTTGTTTTTTATTTAAGAAATTAAAAAGGGTAGTAGCATTATTTAAATGGTGTTACGATGTCCTAATAAACAAAATCTCGTAATTGTGTGTGTGTTGGTATAACTCCCTTACCTTATAGCCTATGTGTTCATTTTAAATCTTAAATTAAATTTAGACTAGAATCATGCCCGAGACAAGAGCAGCTAAGCAAAAAGCAGTTCTCTTGCAAATTATAGCTACATATATTGTTCGAACTGTGGTCTTTTGAATCATCTGCAGCAGGATTAGATATGGTCAAAGGTGATATCTGTGTGCTTTTGTTACAGAGAGTGTAAGGATCTTGGGTGCCAAGCAGTGGCGGATTTATCTCTTGAGAGGCCCCAGGCGCAATTCAATTTTGAGCCCCCCCTCTAAATATTTTCAGTACCACTACAGTGTGTATTCTATGTGCACGTTTTTACTACAGCACGCGGTCTAGATTTGGTGTTGTGATTTTAATCATTTTGGTTGCACAATTGTTTCATACATATTTTAAATAATGTTTAAATGAAAAAATTACACAACTACCATCCCTCCCAAATCTAACATTAATACATAAAATCTAGCATTAACGATAATATGTATTCTACTTCAGATTCACTTAGTTCACATAGATATTTCATATAATATGTAGGGATATTCGTATAAGAGTTTACTAACTTCTCATATTAAATTATAGTTTTATTCAGTAACTGTAATAAAGATGAGTGTAAAAATTTAAAATGAAACAATGAGTGTAAAAATTTACAATGAGGTGGCAAATGAAGTTTAACATTGACAAATGTAAAGTACTACACATGGGAAAAAGCAACCCCAGAGCAACGTATCAACTCTGTGGGACTACACTGACAGTGGTAGAGAATGAAAGGGACTTGGGGGTGATTGTGCAGGCAGATATGAAGTTCTCTGAGCAGTGCAGACGGGCTGCAAGAGTAGCTCATGGAGTATTGTCAATGATATACAGGAATTTTTCCAGCAGGGATAAGGAGGTGATTATTCCATTGTATAAGGCAATGGTCAGGCCACACCTAGAGTACTGTATACAGGTCTGGAGGCCTCATTTCAAGAAGGATGTAGAGCTGCTGGAACGAGTACAGAGAAGGGCAACAAGATTAGTGAATGGAACAAAGGGGTGCTCTTACGAAGAAAGGCTTAAGTTTTGCAAATTACAGTGTCTGGAGACTAGGCACCAGCGAGGTGATCTGATAGAGGTGTATAAAGCCTTGAATGGTTTAAGCATGCTCAATGCTGATGGGATTCTTCCTCTAGCTCAGAAAAATCACCTGAGAGGGCATAAATTCAAATTGAGGAAAGACAGATGTAGGATAGACGTGCGGAAATTTGCCTTTAGCCAGCGGGTGGTTGGTTGGTGGAACAGACTGCCATCCCTTGTGGTGGAGGTTGATAGCCTAAATAAGTTTAAGGCTCAGCTGGACAGGTATTTTGAACGAACAGAGGGGTGAAGTGGAAGTGGGTTTTTGTTTTTTTTTGGCTGATGCTGCATAAGCTTGCTTTCTTGCATCAAATGCCTCTACTAATGCTAATGCTAATGCTAACAATTTTATTTTATTTTTTTGAGACCTGAGATTTGAGGCCCCAGGCGCACTCCTCGTGCGCCTGTGCGGAAATCCGCCACTGGTGCCAAGTTCGAATTCTGATGGGCTTATATGAAGGATTGAGGAAGACGGTTGCTGCCCTTGAAGGAATTAAAAAGACGGTCCCTTCAAGTACTCAGCCAACTACACAATGCTGGAGAAGACAACCATTCAACATAAAACAGAATGGGATCACTCATAGAAGAATGTACTGGTTCTACAGGAGGTAGCTGTTGTTGGTGATTAATGTCAGGAAAAGGGGAAAATGTTTAGTAAAAATAACAGTTGGAATAGGATTAATCAGGGTATGTCTTTCTGGGGAAAAAGTTGATGATGCCATCTCATCTTTTAAGAGCACAAAAGGTGACATTGTTATACATGTTGATACCAATGATATTAAGAGTAGGAGATCTGGTTAACTCAAGAAATACAGGGTAATGCTGAAAAAAAGTTGAGAGTTAGGATTGAAATTGTCTGCAATTCTGCATGAACATGATAGGAGGGAACACAATTAGAGCCTTGTCAATAATGGATAAGTGGAACAGGATTAGGATATGTCTGCCAGGGCAAATGTTGATGATGTTGTGCAATTTCGGGAGTACAAAGAGTACAGAAAGGTCAGACAGGGTAGGAAGGGAGGAGCGGTTATGCTGTTAGTTAAGAAACACATAAAAGGATATGTCTGCCAGTCGCAAAAGTTGATGAAGTTATAGAGAAGATATCATCTTTTAAGGGCACAAAAAGTGATATTGTTGTACACGTTGGCACTGATAACCTTAAAGAGTAAGAGTTCTGTAGATTTACTTAACAAGTACAGGTCAATGCTGGAAAAAAGTCGGGAGTTAGGTTTAAATTTGGAAGTGTCTGCAATTCTGCCCAGACATGATAGGAGGAAGTATAATATGATGAGAGCCTTGTCAATCACTTCGGCCCTGGAGATATTGTGTGAGGCTCACGGGGTAAAATTTTTTTTCAGCATGGTCTGTGCTTGCTAATAGGAGAGACTGCTTCTTCAGGGATAGAATACACTTAAATAGAAAGGGTGCAAGAATATTTGCTGATGCTATCGAGGCAGTGTTAGGTGGGTTGGAAAACTGCTAGACTGGGGGATTCACAGACTAAAAGATTAATTGTAGCTGCAGGCAGAGGCGAAAGTGATTCTTGCACTGCTTCTATTGTAATGAGCAGTAGCCTAGAGAGCAAATTTCTGTGGACTTCAAGAGCTGCTGGGAGTCATCATGGAACAAGTAAATAAATGGGCTGTGTTAGGGTAACTAAGAATAAGAACAAGTGCATGTATATGGTGCCATTTGTGACCAATAAGTGCAACTGGATCACATATGCTGACGATGTCAAGCTCCTTACTAGAATATCGCCATCCAACTCGGCAGCCGAAATCACTCAGCAAGTCACTAGCAAACTGCGGGACACGGCTGACTACCTCAATACCTTCAACCTCCAAATCAACCCCCTAAAATCGGCACAAATAACTTATTCTCTATAGGACAGCCCAACAACATTGGAGCCTGTGCTTAACGGCTCCTCAGTTCCAAGTGTTCAAACACACAAAGATCTGGGGGTCGTCTTCGACTCCAAACTATCTTTCAACGATCACATAAACCTCATACAGTCGAGGCTGAATTCACTACGGTGGGTCGCCAAACAACAGCTGCTCCACACCACTGACCCACAACTGGTAAAAAGATACATCGTATCAATCCTTTACCCGACAATACTGTATGCTTCAGAGATATGGGCATCGGCCACCGAATCCAACATTAAAAGAATATTCTCTGCCGAATTCTGGCTTCTAAAATGGGCCAACAGCAAACTCCACCTTCGCCCAGCTCTCAGATCAAGCTCTTCACCTACGCAGGCTCCGGTCCTACATCGGAGAAAGAAGGCTGCTGTTCACCATCAAGATGGCCACCGGTAAAATTACAGAGCCGAACTTCTGGGATCACTGCTCTTGGCGCATTCCTCCCCCTTATCTCCGGTCTTCAGCACAGCTGCTAGCAAACCGTAACCGGCTAGTACTAACCGACAGATTCCTGCCAAAGCAAATGCTGCCCTCACTGCAAGCCATCGACGGGGACCTCCAAGAAGTGGTCAATAATAAAAAATACAGGAAGGGTATCCTCGTCGAACTGAAAATGTAAAACTGTGCTTTGTTAATAATCTGATTTATCTTTTTTTCTCATGTGTATCTCTTTTGTAAATATGTTTTGTTAACCCCTGGCACCACCATGCCGTGACGGGACTAATTGTATGTCTATCATTGCTGCAATTAAAGATTCTATTCTATTCTATATTTGCACTTACACTAATGCTACAAGTATAGTAAATAAAATTGATGAATTTGAAGTGCTAATCAAGACATCAAAGGCAGATATTGTTCAGATATCAGAGAATGGTGTCACACAGATATAAGCAGTGCAGAATTGGAATTTGGGAAGTACAATGTGTACAGAAAGGATACACAAGGTAGGAAGGGAGGAGGGAGGGGGTTATGCTGTTAGTTAAGAAACACAATCTAAGGAAGTGCATCCACTTGACACAGATGGACAGTTCAATGTTGAGTCTGTTTGGTGTGACATAAACACTGGTAAAGTGAAAATGACAGTAGGAGTATGTTATAGGCCTAATGACTCTGATCAGTATAATGAACAGTTGTGCAGAGAAATAGAATGGGCCAGTAAATCAGAATGTCTTATATTGGGGGATTTTAACTTTCCGGATATTGACTGGAACTTGTGTGTTGATCACTCGCACGCTAGCAAGACTTTTCTGGATTTATTGGAGCATTGTTTTCTACAGCAACATGTTCGAGAGGCAACCAGAGAGGGTAATACTGTTGATCTGATTATCAGCAGTGATTATTCATGCATTAAGAATTTGCAGATAAAGGAACCACTAGGTGACAGTGATCACAGTGTACTGATGTGGGATTTACTTAAAGATGTAACTGCCATCAAGGGTAAAGGGAGGGGTTTTTGTTTTCGTAAAGGTGACTAGTGGTTTCAGACAGTTTTTAAATTCCTTACATTGGGATCAACTGATGATATTACCAATAGTGAATTTTAAATGGGAAGGATTCAGGGACTTAATCTTGGAGGCTATTAGGCTTTTCATACCAACAAAGAAATACTGTTCAAGGTTCAGGCTTAAATTAAAGTTGAATGAATTAATTAGGCTTGCGACAGAGAAGGAAAATGCATGGGATGCATATAAATTATTAGGCGACACAGAAGCTTATGGCAGATATAAGCTAATCTGTAATCAAGTCACAAAGGAAGTTAGGCGGGCAAAGGCAGATTACGAAAAATCTTTGGCAAAGGACACAAAGAAAAACAGCAAAGAGTTTTTTACTTATGTAAACTCTAGACGGAAGGGGATGAATCAGATTGGTCAACTTAACATATATGGTTAGAATATTGATGATCCTGCTCATGTAGCTGATAAACTGAATGAGTATTTTGCATCTATATTCACACGTGAGGAGTTATTCAAGGATACGAATGCCAGAAGTCTATCAAACTCTAACAGGGAGCTAAGTGATTTTGTAATAACTTAGAGCAAAGTGGAGGAGAAATTGTTGAAGTTAAAACTTAAAAAAGGCATCTGGGGCAGATGGAATCTATCCAGTTATAATGAAGGAGGCAGCAAGGGAAGTAAGCAAACCCTTAGCAATAATCATGAGAGCATCCTTAGAGTCGGGGGAGGTCCCCATGGACTGGAGATGTGAAAATGTATCCCCAATTCACAAAGGGGGTTCAAAGGGTGACACAAATAATTATTGAACTGTTAGTTTAATTTCTGTTCTGGGGAAAATAATGGAGTCACTGGTTAAAGAGGTGATACAGGATCTGTATCACCTCTGTATCTAGACAAACAGCAATAGCTCAGACACAGCATGGGTTTGTTAAGGGGAAGTCTTGTCTGACCAATTTGACTGGATACTATGATATGGTCACAAAGGAACCGGATGCAAAAAATAATTTTGATATCATATGCTTGGATTTCAGGAAAGCTTTTGATACTGTTGCACATGGAAGACTGCTGTACAAATTGGAGTGGTATAGCATTATGGGCAAGTTACTGCAATTGATAAAGGGATGGCTGAGTGGGAGATGGCAGAGAGTGGTAATAAATGGACAGTGCTCTATGTGGACTAATGTTATTAGCAGAGTCTCCTAGGGTTCGGTGCTGGGCCCATTGTTGTTTGGTGTATTTATCAATGATATTGATGAAGGTATATCACAGTTAATGTCTAAGTTTGCAGACGATACAAAGGTTGGCAGAGTTGTTAATGGCAGTTATGATAGTACACTACTGCAACAGGATCTAGAAAAGTTAGGCAGATGGGCTGAGAAGTGGCAACTGAAGTTTAACATTGACAAATGCAAAGTACTGCATATGGGTAGCAGTAACCCAAGAGAAATGTACCAACTGTGTGGTAATACACTCAGGGAGGTGGAGAGTGAAAGAGACCTGGGTGCAATTGTGCAGTCAGATATGAAGTTCTCTGAGCAGAGCAGATGGGCTGCCAGAGGAGGTCATGGAGTTTTGTCAATGATATATAAGAATTTTGCTAGCAGAGACAAGGAGGTGATTATCCCTTTGTATAAGGCAATGGTCAGGCTACACCTTAAGTACTGTATATAGGTCTGAAGGCTTCATTTTAGGAAGGATGTTGAGTTGCTAGAACGAGTACAGAGAAGGGCAACAAAATTGGTGTGAGGAACAAAGGGGTGTGCTTACGAAGAAAGGCTTAAGTCCTGCAAGTTGCAGCATCTGGAGACTAGTCAGCTGTGAGGTGATCTGATCAAGGTGTATAAGGCCTTGAATGGTTTGAGGAGGCTCAATGCTGATGGGATACTTCCACTTGCTCAGATTAAGAACCCGAGTGGGCATAGATTCAAATTGAGGAAAGACAATTGTAGGATAGATGTGCGGAAGTTTGCCTTTAGCTGGCGGGTAGATGATTGCTGGAACAGACTTCCATCTGTTGTTGTGAAATCTGATAGCTTAAATAAATTTAAGGCTGAACTAGACAAACATTTGGAGTGATTGGATGGGTGAAATGGGAACTTTTTTTTTTTTTTTTTTTTTTTTTTGACTGATGCTGTATAAGCTTGCTTTCTTGTATCATACGCCTCCACTAATGCTAATGCTAACTTTGGCCCTGGAGAGACAGTGCAAAGCTTATGGAGTAGAATTTTTCACAGCAAGGTCTGTGTTTGTTAACACGAAAAACTGTTTTTACAAGAATAGGATACATTTAAATAGAATAAGCGCAAGAATATTTGCTGATACCAGTGTATAGGTGGTTCAGTAAACTGCTAGCCTGGGGGAGGGAATACACAGATTAACAGATTAATGGCAGCCGTGGACACAGATGTAAATGATTCTTGGATTGCTTCCATAGTAACGTGCAGGTAGCCTGTTAAGGAAAGTATTTGGGATTTAAAGGACTGCTGAGTGTCATACAACACATCAATACATACAATGTGTTATATTATTAAGGGGGGCTGATGGCCACTGAGTTTCCTCGAATAGGTAACAACAATCTTCTCTACTGGGGAAGCGTTGCCTATTCGAGGAATATGTGAGCTTTGAGTTTGAGTTGAAGGAGCTGAGTTTCCTCGAATAGGTAACAACAGTCTTCTCTACTGGGGAAGCGTTGCCTATTCGAGGAATATATGAGCTTTGAGTGTGAGTTGAAGGAGCAACTGTCCCTTTCTTCCTTCCTTCTACGGCATTTCCTTCCACTACCTCTCCTACTATCACCTTCCAACATCTTTATCTCTTTTCTAAGTCTAATAGGGAAAGTATGAGGATAACCAAGAACTTTATCCCATACCATATTTCAAAACGGTGCCATCTGGGTGGTGGTATCCACTGAGAATAAGTAACAACAGTTTTCTCCTTCGGGTGAAACGTTACTTATTCAAAGTAGTGCAATGTCATGGCAACTCGTCGTGAAGGTATTCGTAATATGAGATGTAACTTAAACGATGCCGTTATTGCAAATTTGCTAATCTATAATTGGCTGTGTATAAATGATGCAAGTGCACTAAGATATACATAAGCCTCTACTTTAAAACCTTTATTTGGGATGTAATGTGGGTATCAAGATAAGTCTTGGGCCCCTCTTTTGGCTGTATAGGTTGTGTTAAATTACTTACTGCCTGGTTCAATGGATTTTACCATCATGATATTATCCTGAATCATTTGCCATTCCTATGATTTGGAGGAAACAAAAAGACCATTCTGCAGATTGTTCTTTTTGTTTAACAAACATTACAGGGATTACTTGTAATGTGATCCACCTTTGCAAATTGGGGAAATATTTGCACATCTCTAGTCTATAGGGATTCTCCCTGAATCCAAAGATGCTCTTATAATTATGGTTAAGGATTTGCTTACCTAAATTGCTGTCTTCCTTAATATATTTATAGATAAAGGGATGGTCGAGTGAGAGAATATAGAGAGTGGTAATCAATGGACACTGTTCTTTGTGGAGTAGTAGTAGTAGTAGTGGCATGTGATGCAAGAAAGCAAAGTGTATGAACTTATGCAGCATGAGCCAAAAAAAAAAATTTCACACAACCATTCCCTCTAAATGTTTGTCCAGTTCGCCTTAAATTTATTTAACCTATCAACTTCCATAATGCCAGATGGAAGTTTGTTCCAGCAAATAACCACCCGCTGGCTAAAGACAATTTCTGCACATCTTTTCTACATCTGTCTTTCCTTAATTTGAATTTATGGCCCCTTAGGTTCGTAATCTGAACAAGTGGAAGAATCCGTTCAGAATTCAGCGTGCTCAACCCACTCAAGAACTTATACACCTCAATGTGCTCAACCCATTCACGAACCTTAAACACCTCGAGACTAGGCACCATGCAGGTGCCTAGTCTCCAGCCACTGCAATTTGCAGAACTTAAGACTCTCTTCGTAAGAGGATCCCTTCATTTCCCCTCACCAATCTTGTTGCCTTTCTCTGTACCTGCTCAAGCAAATCTACATCCTTCCTAAAATGAGGCCTCCAGACCTGTACGCAGTACTCAAGGCGTGGCCTCGCCATTGCCTTATACAGAGGGATAATCACCTCCTTTTCCCTGCTAGAAAAATTCCTATATATTATTGACAAAACCCCATGACATGCCCTGGCAACCTGTCTGCACTGCTCAGAAAACTTCATATTTGACTGCACAATTACTCACAGGTCTTTTTCATTTTCTACCACCCTAAGTGTAGTACCACAAAGTTGGTACATTTCTCTGGGGTTACTTCTACCCCATATGCAGTACTTTGCATTTGTCAGGGTTAAACTTCAGTTGCCACTTCTCAGCCCATCTGCCCAAATTTTCTAGATCCTGTTGCAGTAGCACACTGCCATTACTGTCATTAACAACCCTGCCAACTTTTGTATCATCTGCAAACTTCAACACTAAGCCTGATATACCTTCATCAATATCATTGATATATATTCAACAGTGGACCCAATAATAACATCAGTAGTATCAGTAGTAACCGAATAATAACATGAGTAGTAACATCAGCAGCTCCAGTAATAACATTAGTCCACGAAGAGCAGCACCCATTGATTACTACCCTCCGTCTTCTCCCATTCAACCATCCTTTTATCCATTGTAGCAACTTACACTTAATACCATTCTTCTCCAATTTGTACAGTAGTCTTCCATGTGCAACAGTGTCAAAAGCTTTCCTGAAATCCAAGTATATGATATCAAAATTATTTTTTGCATCCAGTTCATAATATCCTATCAAATTTGTGAGACAAGACTTTCCCTTAACAAACCCATGCTGTGTCTGAATTATTGCTGCAGTCTTGTCTAGATGATCCTGCAATGCATCTTTAACCAGTGACTCCATTATTTTACCCGGAACAGAAATTAAACTAACTGGTCTGTAATTACTCGTGTCACCCTTTGATTCCCATTTCTGAACTGGGGATATATTTGGACATCTCCAGTCTGTGGGGACCTCCCCTGAGTCCAAGGATGCTCTCATAATTATGAGTTTGCTTACTTCCTTTGCCACCTTCTTTAATATAACTGGATAGATGCTCTTATTTATTACAAAATCATTAAGCACCCTGCTACAATTTGATAACCTTCTGGCATTTTCAAACCGTAATAACTCCTCATACTGCATATGGATAGCAGTAACCCTGGAGTAACGTATCAACTGTGTCGTACTACACTGAGGGTTATGTTTGTTTGTTATTTGGTTTTTAGGAGCATTGGCAACTAAGGCCATATTGCTTTGGGGATATGCGGTGCTCATTCCCTGACCTTTCTGCATCCTCCGTATTTGGTGGTCACGGGCTCGAACCCTGGTCTAATCAAGAAGCGTGTGCTAAGCACTGCTGCTCCTGCTGACCTGGCACTGAGGGTTATAGAGAATGAAAAGGACCTGAGGGTAATTGTACAGTCAGTTATGAAGATTTCTGAGCAGTGCAGATGGTCTGCAAGAGTAGCTCATGGTGTCTTGTTATTAATATACAGGAATGTTATTAGTGGAGTCCCCTAGAGTTCAGTTTTGGGTCCATTGTTTTCTGTATTTATTAATGATATTGATGATGGTATATCAGGCTTAATGTCTAAGTTTGCAGATGATACAAAGGTTGGCAGGGTTGTTAATGACAGTAATGACAATATGCTGCTGTAATAGGATCTAGAAAAGTTGAGCAGATCGGTTGAGAGGTGGCAACTGAAGTTGAACATTGACAAATGTAAAGTACTGCATATGGGTAGCAGTAACCCCAGAGTAACGTATCAACTGTGTGGTACTACACTGAGGGTTATAGAGAATGAAAAGGACCTGAGTGTAATTGTGCAGTCAGATATGAAGATTTCTGAGCAGTGCAGACGGTCTGCAAGAGTAGCTCATGGTGTTTTGTTATTGATATACAGGAATTTTTATAGCATGGAAAGGGAGGTGATTATCCCTTTGTATAAGGCAATTGTCAAGCCACACCTTGAGTACTGTATACAGGTATGAAAGAATCATTTTAGGAAGGATGAGAAGGGCAACAAGACTACTGAATGAAACAAAGGGTTGCACTTAAGAAGAAAGTAGAAAGTGCTTAGGTTTTGCTTATTACAATGTCTGGAGACTAGGCACCTACAAGGTGATCTGATTCAAGTGCATAAGGCCTTGAATGGTTTGAGCATGCTCAATGCTGATGGGATACTTCCTCTTGCCAAGATTAATTGCTTGAGGGGACATAAATTCAAATTGAGGAAAGATGGTTGTAGAATAGATGTGTGGCAGTTTGTCTTTAGCCAGCAGGTGGTTGATTGCTGGAACAAACTTCCATCTGTCGTAGAAGTTGACAGCTTAAATAAATTCAAGGCAGAACTAGACAAACATTTGGAGTGAATCGATGGGTGAAATGTGAAGGTTTTTTTTTTTTTTTTTTGGCTGATACCAGTCTCTCTATACTTTGACATCCAGTGCAGAAGGTTTTTAAATGAAGAAGAAAGAGCTGTATCAAGAACTGTAGAATCACTTTGCAGATGCTGTATAAGCTTGCTTTCTTGCATCATATGCCGCTACTAATGCTAATGTTATTTGGAAAGTCCCATCCATTCCAGGCACCTTTTATGTTAAGCTTCAACATTTTATTTTCTACTTTCCTCTCAGTTATCACAAAATCATTTAGCTCCCTGTTAGATTTTGTTGAACTTCTTAAGGACTTTTAAATAACTCCTTGTGTGAATATAAATGCAAAATACCCATTCAATTTGTCATAAACCTCAGCAGGATCATCAAAAGTTAAACAAGTGACATCAAGTGGACCAATGAATGGACACCAATGTGATTCAGCCTCTTCCATCTGCTGTTAATATAAGTAAAGTATTCTCTGTTGCTTTTCTTTGCATTCTTTGCCAAAGACTTCTTGTAATCTGCCTTAGCTTGCCTAACCTCCTTTGTGACTTCATTACAGACAAGTTTATATCTATCATAGGCTTCTGTATCACCTGTTAATTTATATGCATCCTACGCACTACGCATTTTTCTTCTCTGCCACAAGTCTCATCAGTTCATCTGACATCCATTTAGGATTTAAACTGGAACAGTATTTCTTAGAAGGTATGAAAAATCTAGATTACTGTTTATGATGACTTTCCTGAATGCTTTCCATTTAGAATTTCCTGTTTGCAACATCATCAGATGGTCCCACTGTAAAGAATTTAAAAACTCTCACAATTACAAAGCCTTTCCCTTCCCTTTATTCTTAACACTAGTTATTTCTTTAAGTAAATTACACATCAGTACACGGTGATTACTGCCACCCAGTGGGTCTTAATGTATAAAATATCACCGATGAAAATCTGATCAAGTATACTGCTTCCTTTTGTTGCCTATCTTCCATGCAGCTGTAGAAAAGTCATCCAATAAATTCACAAATTCTTGCCAGTGTCCAACCCACAAGTTAAAGTCATCTGGAAAGTTAACTCCCTCATTATAAGACATTCTGATTTACTGCTCACTCTATTTCCCCGTATAGTTGTTTGTTATACTCATCACAGTCGTTAGGCCTACAAGACACTCCTACTCTCATTTTTGTTTACCCAGTACTTATGCCAGACCAAATTAACTCAACACAAAAACAAACTGATTTTTTTTTTCTACTTTAACATAACTAATGTTAAATCATTAGCATTATTTATAATAATAATATTTATAATGCTAATACTAGAATTATTATTCAAGTTATTAGTATTAGCATTAATAGTGGCATATGATACAAGAAACCAACAAACCAATATATAGCATCAGCCAAAAAAAAGAAAAAAAAAAATCATCCATATGCTCCAAATGTTTTTCCAGTTCTTCCTTGAATTTATTAAATTATTGACTTCCACGATAAACTTCCATCAGTTATTGTGGAAGTTGATAGCTTAAATAAATTCAAGGAAGAAGTGGACAAACGTTTGGAGCGAATGGATGGGTGAAATGGGAAGTGTTTTTGGTTTTTTTTTTGGCTGATGCTGTATAAGCATGCTTTCTTGTATCATATGCTTCTATTAATGCTAATGACCCAAGAAGTTCTCGCTACTTTTAAAGTAGCCAGAACCTCTTGGGTTATGTTAAAGACTTTTAATAATGAGTCTAGCCTGTCAAACCCCCCCCTTGGTAATTTGATTATGGACTAGTTAATACCTACTGTACAACACAGTATCCTCTGCAAATTATAATCATCCCATGGATTTTTCTTCTCTGCCGCTCAGCTCATCAGTTCTCGAGCCACTTGCAGTCCCAGAACCTATGTGCCCAATAATATGACAGCATTTTCTGGGGAGACCTGGTGCTGTCTTTCCCAAAAATGTTCAGCAACAGCGGACTTATCAAACTCTGCGGTCTGCATGGCACTCGTGTTTTCCCACAGACAATCCTTAAGCCGCCACCGCATCTCCCCGACACAAAATATTCCCCACAATCCGGGCATTTAATCCCGTATATATCCCCACTACTAGAGTCCCTTAATATGGGGTCCTTAACTTTCGACACTACTGTGTGCAACTTCCGACCCGGAAGCTGCACACAGCGTGCTTGATAACCCCGAAATACCCTCACAATGCGTTCTGTAAGGCCCAGATAGTAGGGAATGTAAGCTGTGGTAACTGGAACAGCCGATTCTCTATGGATAGAATCCACTCCTCTAGTATATTTATCCTCGATCCTCTGGGGGTAGGTAACTGCATTTCATAAGATCCTCTGCAATTCGTGAAATTTCTTTCTTTCTCTCTCTCTCTCTCTCTCTCTCCTCAGAGGTACTACAGTGGATCCCAATCCTATCAAATAGTGCCTTAACGAGGATTTTCTCATGTGCCTAGCCTGCGCAGACCTGTAGTGGGTGTACTGGCTCCGGCACATTGGTTTCTTATAGATTGTGGTTTTAAGCCTGGAGCCATATCTGTCTACCATTACATCCAGGAATGGGAGGGTACCACCTACTTCTATCTCTGTGGTAAACTGTATAAACGGAGAAAAACTGTTGAGAAGACTAAGCACATCTTCCTCTCTCCCCTTTTGAACAATAGTGAATGTGTCATCCACGTATCTTTTCCACTTATGCATAGGGAACAGCAATCCTTCAAAAATCCTGTTCTCTAGATTCGCCACAATAGCGCTGACAGGAGAATCCATAGCTGTGCCGTGAACCTGCTTGTACATCACCCCTTGAAATAACATAGCAGTACTCAAAAGACACAATTCTATACCACAACAAATATCTTCAATGTTTAAATGAGACCTGGCACTTAAAGTGTCATCTTTCTGTAGAGCCATTTTAACACATTGAACCCCATGTGTTATAGGAATACATGTAAACAATGACACTACATCCAATGATATCATAATCTCATTCACCAATATATAGTCTGAATCTTCACAAATCCCATGAATTGTTTACTATCTTTAACAATGAATACAGACCGTCCCACTATGGGGGCAATCAGCTTTGCCAAAAATCTAGACATAGCATAGGTAGGACTACCAATAAAATAAACAATGGGTTGTAAGGGGATCCCTACTTTATGTGTTTTTAGTAGCCCATAAAACCTGGGAAGCTGACACCCCGTTACAAGCAGAGACCAAAACATTTCCTTAGAGATCTTCCCTGTCTTCAACCAGAGTTGCGAAATCTTGTTGACACGCAGTTCTAGACCAGCTAATGAATTCCTCCGAATGATCTTATATGTGGCACTATCTTGTAACAAATCTAACGCTTTCTTATGATAATCTTCTTTTCTTAATACTACTGTTGATCAGTTATTGTAAATAGATTATGTTACAGAACAAGTTTGAGCTTCTGCAGACTGCTCAGGACCAAGATATCGATGAGGAATATTACAACTTTCTGAAAGTGATTAAGCCCAAGAAACCTATAGGGAAAAAGAAATCCAGAGAAGAAAAAATTAGTCAAGAAACACTTGTCATGATGAACCGAAGACGAGAAATGAAAAGCAAGAAAAACACTGATAGGGAGAAAATTGAGTATACTGAGTTATGCAAAGCCATTAGAAAGAGACTCAGAGAGGACATAAGAAGATTTAACACAAGAAAAGTAGAACAAGCATTAAGGGAAAACAAAGGATTTAAATCAGCAGCCATGAGCAGTAATACAGAAAGACAAATGATACTGAAACTGAAGAATAGTGATGGTGTACTTATAAACAACAGAGAAGGCATAATTCAAATAACTACTATAGAGAATTATACAAGGAGCAGGGGAATGATGCCAGCAGTGGGGAAGATGGATTGCAAAGTAGCAACACATACGACATACCCAATATTCTTTCTGATGAGGTAGAACATGCATTGAAGAAAATGAAGAACCAGAAAGCCCTGGGGGCAGATGAAGTTACTGTAGAGTTGTTAAAATTGTGAGGAAGAGACATAACACAAAAACTGGCAAGGCTCTTCCCAAAGTGCATTAGAAAAAGTGTGACGCCTAAGCAGTGGAATAATGCAATCATAGTTTTGCTGCATAAGAAAGGAGATAAATCAGAAATTGGAAATTATAGACCAATTAGCTTGTTATCCCACATCTACAAGTTGTTCACAAGGGTCATTACTAACAGATTAGAAAGAATACTTGATGAGAATCAACCGAAAGAGCAAGCTGGCTTTAGGACAGGATTCTCAACTATGGATCACCTTCACGTAATATCACAGCTAATGGAGAAAGCAAATGAATATAAAACACTATTACGCCTGGCATTTGTGGATTATGAAAAGGCATTTGACTCCATACAGCATAAGGCAGTGTTTCGGGCACTGCAAAGACAAGGCATAGATACCCCATATATTATGATTTTGAAGAAAATATATGAGAGTGCTTCCTTCTTAATTAGACTAGACAAAGACAGTAGGAAATTTAAAATTGAGAAAGGAGTTCGACAAGGAGACACAATATCTCCAAAGCTGTTTACTGCTGCCCTTGAGGAAGCTTTCAGAAGATTAACTTTCAGCAGAATTGTCTGCAATTCTGCCCAGACACGATAGGAGGGAGTGTATGATGAGAGCCCTTTCGATCAATTCGGCCCTGGAAAGATTGTGCAAGGCTCAAGGGGTAGAATTTTTTTTCAGCCTGGTCTGTACTTGTTAACAGGAGAGACTGCTTCTAGAGGGATGGGATACACTTAAATAGAAATGGTGCAAGAATGTTTGCTGATGCTATCGAGGCAGTGGGTCGGAAAACTGCTAGATTGGGGGGATACAAGGAATAATAGATTAACAGTAGCCACTGGCAGAGGTGAAAGTGGTTCTTGCACTGCTTCTATTGGAATGAACCGCAGCCTGGAAAATAAGATGCAGGATATTTCAGAGACTGCTGGGAATCACTGGGGTACAAATAAACACATAGGTTGTGTTAAGGTAGCTAAGAAAAAGAACAGGTGCATGTATTCTTGCGTGTACACCAAATGACAGGAGTTTAGTAAATAAATTTAATGAATTTGAGGTATTGCTCAAAACATCAAAGGCAGATATTGTGGGGATTTCAGAGACGTGGTGTCACACAGATATAAGGAATGCAGAACTGGAATTTGGGGAGTACAATGTCTACAGAAAGGATAGACAGGATAAGAAGGGAGGAGGGGTTATGCTATTAGTTAAGAAATACATAAAATCCAAGGAAGTGAAGCCAGTCGACATTGCTGGACAGTGCAGTGTCGAGTCAGTTTGGTGTGACATAAGCATTGGGAGATCAAAATTGAGAGTAGGACTGTGCTATATGCCTAATGACTCTGACGAGTATAATAAGAAACTGTACGGGGAAATAGAGTGGGCCAGTAAATCAGAGAGTCTTATAATGGGGGATTTTAATTTCCCAGATATTGACTGGAATTTGGGGACTGGTCACTCACACACTAGCAAGGCTTTTGTGGATTTATTGGATGATTTTTTCTACATCAGCATGATCGGGAGGCAACTAGAGGGAGTAATACTCTTGATTTGATTATCAGTAGTGATTCTTCATGCATTAAGAATCTGCAGGTAAATGAACCACTAAGTGGCAGTGATCACAGTGTGCTAAAGTGGGATTTACTCAAAGAGGTAACTACCATTAGTGGTAAAGGGAAGGGTTATTGCTTTCGTAAAGGCGACTACGATGGACTGAGACAGTATTTAAATTCTATACAGTGGGACCAACTGATGATGTTACCAACAGCAAATTCAAAATGGGAAGCATTCAAAGAACTTATCTTGGGAAGCTACTAGGCTTTACATACCAACTAAGAAATATTGTTCAAGGTTTAGGCCTAAGTGAATGTCAGATGAACTAATGAGACATATGGCAGAGAAGCAAAATGCATGGGATACATACAAATTAACACATGACACAGAAGCCTATGATAGATACAATTTGATCTGTAACCAAGTTACAAAGGAGGTTAGGCAGGCGAAGGCAGATTACGAGAAATCTTTGGCAAGGGATGCAAAGAAAAACAGCAAAGAGTTCTTTACTTATGTAAACTCTAGAAGGAAGGGGATGAATCAGATTGGTCCACTTGATATCAATGGGTCAACTGTTGATGATCCTGCTCAGGTAGCTAACAAACTGAACGAATATTTTGCATCTACATTAACACATGAGGAGTTATTCGGCGAGGGGAATGCCAGAGGTGTATTCAACTCTGGCAGTAAGCTAGAGAATCTTGTAATAACTGAGAGTAAAGTGGAGGAGAAATTGTTGAAGATAAATACAAGAAAGGCACCTGGGGTGGATGGGATCTATCCAGTTATATTAAAGGAGGCAGCAAAAGAAGTAAGCAAACCCTTAGCCATTATTATGAGATCTTCCTTGGACTCAGGGGAAGTACCCATGGACTGGAGATGTGCAAATGTGATCCCAATTCACAAAGGAGGATCAAAGGGTGACACAAGTAATTATAGACCTGTTAGTTTAACTTCTGTTCCTGGAAAATTAATGGAGGCACTGGTTAAAGAAGCACTGCAGGATCATCTATACAAGACTTCAGTTATAGCTCAGACACAGCATGGTTTTGTTAAGGGGAAGTCTTGCCTGACCAATTTGATTGGATACTATGATGCAGTCACAAAAGAACTGGATGCAGGGAATAACTTTGATATTATATACTTGGATCTTAGAAAGGCTTTTGATACTATTGCACATGGAAGACTGCTGCACAAATTGGAGCAGTGTGACATAGGAGGTAAATTGCTGCTATGGATAAAGGGGTGGTTGAGGGGGAGAAGACAGAGAGTGGTAATCAATGGACACTGCTCATCGTGGACTAATGTTATTAGCGGAGTCCCTCAGGGTTCAGTATTGGGTCCATTATTGTTTTCTGTATTTATAAATGATATTGATGTTGGTATATCAAGCTTAATGTCTAAGTTTGGAGACGATACGAAGGTTGGCAGGGTTGTCAAGGACACTACTGAAACTATGCTACTGCAACAGGATCTGGAAAGGTTGAGCAGATGGGCTGAGAGGTGGCAAATGAAGTTTAACATTGACAAATGTAAAGTACTGCATATGGGAAACAGCAACCCCCAGAGCAACATATTAACTCTGTGGTACTACACTGACAGTGGCAGAGAATGAAAGGGACTGGGGGTAGTTGTGCAGGCAGATATGAAGTTTTCTTAGAAGTGCAGACGGGCTGCAAGAGTAGCTCATGGTGTATTGTCGATGATATATAGAAATTTTTCTAGCAGGGATAAGGAGGTGATTATTCCCTTGTATAAGGCAATGGTCAGGCCACACCTAGAGTACTGTATACAGGTCTGGAGGCCTCATTTCAAGAGGGATGTAGAGATGCTGGAACGAGTACAGAGAAGGGCAACAAGATTAGTGAATGGAACAAAGGGGTGCGCTTATGAAGAAAGGCTTAAGTTTTGCAAATTACAGTGTCTGGGGACTAGGCACCAGCGAGGTGATCTGATAGAGGTGTATAAAGCCTTGAATGGTTTGAGCATGCTCAATGCTGATGGGATTCTTCCTCCTGCTCAGAATAATCACCTGAGAGGGCATAAATTCAAATTCAGAAAAGAGAGACGTAGGATAGACGTGAGGAAATTTTCCTTTAGCCAGCGGGTGGTTGGTTGGTGGAATAGACTTCCATCCCTTGTCATGGAAGTTGATAGCCTAAATAAGTTTAAGGCACAGCTGGACAGGTATTTCGAACGAACAGAGGGGTGAAGTGGAAGTGGTTATTTTTTATTTATTTATTTTTTTTTTTGGCTGATGCTGCATAAGCTTGCTTTCTTGCCTCAAATGCCTCTACTAATGCTAATGGTAATGCTAATTAGACTGGTCACAGAAAGGAGTCAATGTGAACGGAGGGTACCTAAACCATTTACGATTTGCAGATGACATTGTGGTCATAAGCCACGATCCCAAAGAATTAGAGGAAAATCTTAATCAGTTATGCACGGTTAGTAAGGATTTTGGACTAAAGATGAATATGGCTAAAACAAAAGTAATGATGAACAAATATGCCACAGAAAGGGAAATAATGATTGAAGGAGTAGTAATTGAAAAGGTGGAGTCATATATTTATCTGGAACAAGTTATTAGCTGTAATAATAATAAATGGCTGGAAGTCAAGAGAAGAATAAATTTTGGATGGATAGCATTCAGGAAATATATTCACATACTGAAGAGCAATATAAATAACAAAAGTAATGATGAACAAATATGCCACAGAAAGGGAAATAATGATTGAAGGAGTAGTAATTGAAAAGGTGGAGTCATATATTTATCTGGAACAAGTTATTAGCTGTAATAATAATAAATGGCTGGAAGTCAAGAGAAGAATAAATTTTGGATGGATAGCATTCAGGAAATATATTCACATACTGAAGAGCAATATAAATAACAAAAGTAATGATGAACAAATATGCCACAGAAAGGGAAATAATGATTGAAGGAGTAGTAATTGAAAAGGTGGAGTCATATATTTATCTGGAACAAGTTATTAGCTGTAATAATAATAAATGGCTGGAAGTCAAGAGAAGAATAAATTTTGGATGGATAGCATTCAGGAAATATAGTCACATACTGAAGAGCAATATATCCCAGTTTGTCTGAAACGTAAAATAATGAATCAATGTATACTCCCCACCATGACTTATGGAAGTGAAACTTGGTCACTCACCAAAATAATGGAAGAGAAGCTGAGAACTACACAGCGAAGAATGGAACGAATTATATTGGGAATCAGACTGTTAGATAAGAAGAGAAACACATGGATTAGGCAGCAAACTCAAGTAAAGGACATTCTTATCAAAACTTAAGAACTAAAATGGTCTTGGGCAGGACACATAGCTCGAAGACATGATGGACTAAGAAAATAACAGAATGGTATCCAAAAGGAGCTAGAAGAAAACCTGGAAGACAAAGGCGGAGATGAATGGATGAAATTCATGAGTTTGTGGGTAGTAAATGGATAGCCAGTGCTCAAAACAGAAGGAACTGGAAAGTTGCTGGAGAGGCCTTCATCCTGCAGTGGATTGAAAATGGCTGATGATGATCCTCTGTATTTATATATACAGTATTAAATTATTTTAACTCAACGGTTGGTGTATTAATGTAATATCGTGAATATGAACTTTCCCAACCTCAGAGGTCTTTTTGAAGATATGGTTAATGTTTATGGCCATTCTGTATTGCAGCATATCCGTCAGTTCCAAAAGTATAGTGTAGAAGAGACCAAGCAAAAGCAACACCTAAGATTTGCATATCGTTGCAGGACGCATAGACTTATACCCAGGGGTTTCAGGATTAAAGCACCATTCAAGGATATTTGGATGGTGAGGGTTATTGCATGGTATCAGAGGAAGGTTTTGGATGTTTGGATACCGAAGTTGCATGACGATTTGAGGTGTAGTAGGAGATTTATTGGTGTATCTTTAGGCAATATTAGTAGTAGAGTATCCCCTGCTCACTTATTATTAGTTAGGAGGTTAGTTTTGGATAGAGTTAATAGGATCACTTATATCTATAGGCAGAGACATATTAGTAAGTTTAATAGATTATAAGAAGAACAGGCAGTTATATGCAGGGATAGTGGTACTAACTTTGTACATAATCTTAGCGGCAAACCTTTAACTAAAGCACAAGAGGGATTTCTGGATTTAGGACTCAAGTTTGCCCTTTTACCCTCCAAACCACCCGTTGCTGAGATAGCCATGGGCATAGAAAGGGCAATTGAGTGAATTACCGGAGTCTATAGCCAATCAAATTCGTACAAAGACTTCCCCATTTTATGCCAGGCAAAAACGGTGGCTCCTAACCTTACTATTAATCAGAGAAGAGCATTGAATGAGCTTAAACGAGATGATGAAATTGTAGTTACTGGCGGATAAGGGTAGATCAACAGTAGTATTAAGAAAAGAAGATTATCATAAGAAAGCGTTAGATTTGTTACAAGACAGTGCCACATATAAGATCATTCGGAGGAATCCATTAGCTGGTCTAGAAAGGCGTGTCAACAAGATTTTGCAACTCTGGTGAAGATAGGGAAGATCTCTAAGGAAATGTTTTGGTCTATGCATGTAACAGGGTGTCAGCTTCCCAGGTTTTATGGGCAACCAAAAACACATAAAGTAGATGTCACCTTACGACCCATTGTTTCTTTTATTGGTAGCCCTACCTATGCTATGTATAGATTTTTGGCAAAGCTGATTGCCCCCATAGTGGGATGGTCTGTATTCGTTGTTAAAGACAGTAAAGAATTTGTGGGATTTGTGAAGAGTCAGACTATAGGGATGAATGAGATTATGATATCGTTGGATGTAGTGTCATTGTTTACATGTATTCCTATAACACATAGGGTTCAATGTGTTAAAATGGCTCTACAGAAAGATGACACTTTAAGTGCCAGGTCTCATTTAAACATTGAAGATATTTGTTGTGGTATAGAATTGTGTCTTTTGAGTACTGCTATGTTATTTCAAGGGGTGATGTACAAGCAGGTTCACGGCACAGCTATGGATTCTCCTGTCAGCGCTATTGTGGCGAATCTAGAGAACAGGATTTTTGAAGGATTGGAGTTCCCTATGCGTAAGTGGAAAAGATACGTGGATGACACATTCACTATTGTTCAAAAGGGGGAGAGGAAGATGTGCTTAGTCTTCTCAACAGTTTTTCTCTGTTTATACAGTTTACCTCAGAGGTAGAAGCAGGTGGTACCCTCCCATTCCTGGATGTAATGGTATACAGATATGGCTCCAGGCTTAAAACAACAATCTATAAGAAACCAATGTGCTGGAGCCAGTACACCCACTACAGGTCGGCGCAGGCAAGGCAACATAAAAAAAGCATCGCTAAGGCACTATATGATAGGATTGCGACCCATTGTAGTACCTCTGAGGGGAGAGAGAGAAAGAAATTTCACGAATTGCAGCAGATCTTACGAAATGCGGTTACCCCCAGAGGATCGTGAATAAATATAGTACAGGAGTGGAATCTATCCATAGAGAATCGGCTGTTCCGATTACCACAAATTACATTCCCTACAATCTGGGCCTTAGAGAACGCATTGTGAGGATATTTCGGGGTTATCAAGCACGCTGTATGCAGCTTCCGGGTGGGAGGTTGCACACAGTAGTGTCGCAAGTTAAGGACCCCATATAAGGGATTCTAGTATTGGGGTTATATATACGAGATTAAATGTCCGGATTGTGGGGAATGTTATGTGGGGGAGACGGGGCAGCGGCTTAAGGATTGTCTGTGGGAACACACGAGTGCCATACAGACCGCAGAGTTTGATAAATCCGTTGTTGCTGAACATTTTTTGGAAAGACAGCACCAGGTCTCCAGAGAAAATGCTGTTAACCTTGATCGGGTGCATAGGTTCTGGGACCGCAAGTGGCTCGAGAGCTTATGGATTTGCTCATCCGATAACAATACTATGAATATGGATAGGGATGTGCAGCTTCACCCCCTTTTTGAGGCTATAGTCCTCTCAAAAGATGAGCGTTTCTGTTTACCACGTTCCCGAGCTGCTTCCGGTTCTGGGGCACGTGTAGGAACTTTTGTTCATGCGCCTGATCAACCACGTGTGCAGTGAACATGATACTTAAGGATGTGCTGCATAAGCATTATTTATTGTTGGGAAAGGAGGCGGATGCCCCCAAAAGATACAATTGTACAGTTTTAATAGTTTTAACGCTTTTACCTTATATATTTGATTGTATTTTATAATTGTACAGTTTTAACGCTTTTAACCTTATATATATTTTATTTTATTTTCAGGCTTCATTCACAATCAGTTATTGTAAATAGATTATGTTACAGTATCCTCTGTATTTATATATACAGTATTAAATTATTTGAACTCAACGGTTGGTGTATTAATGTAATATCGCGAATACAATATTTCTTAGTTAGTATGTAAAACCTAGTAGCTTCCAAGATTAATTCCTTGAATGCTTTCTATTTTGAATTTGCTGTTGGTAACATCATCAGTTGGTCCCACTGTATAGAATTTAAATATTGTCTCAGACCACCACAGTCACCTTTACAAAAGCAAAAACCCTTCCCTTTACCCCTGATGGTAGTTACCTCTTTGAGTAAATACCACTTCAGCACACTGTAATCACTGCCACCTAGTGGTTCCTTTATCTGCAGATTCTTAATGCATGAAGAATCACTACTGATAATCAGATCAACAGTATTACTCCCTCTAGTTACCTCCCAAACATGCTGATGTAGAAAACAATCATCCAGTAAATCCACAAAAGCCTTGCTAGTGTGTGAGTGACCAGCCCCCAAATTCCAGTCAATATCTAGGAAATTAAAATCCCCCATTATTAGACTCTCTGATTTACTGGCCCACTCTAGTTCCCTGTACAGTTTCTTATTACATTCATCAGAGTCAATAGGCCTATAACACACTCCTACTCTCAATTTTGATCTCCCAATGCTTATGTCACACCAAACTGACTTGACACTGCACTGTCCAGCAATGTCGACTGGCTTTACTTCCTTGGATTTTATGTGTTTCTTAACTAATTGCATAACCCCTCCTCCCTTCCGATCCTGTCTATCCTTCCTGTACACATTGTACTCCCCAAATTCCAGTTCTGCAGTCCCTATATATGTGTGACGTAAGTCATTAATCTTTGATATCCTAACAATATCTGCCTTTGATGATTTGAGCAATATCTCAAATTCATCAAATTTATTTACCAAACTCCTAGCATTGGTGCACATGCAAGTATACATGCACCAATTCCTATTCTCAGCTACTCTAACACAACCCATGTGTTTATTTGTACCGCAATGACTCCCAGCAGTCTCTGAAATAGTGACAAATGGGCCTGGAGTACTGGGGTCCATAGTTTAACAAATAGATATTTATTTAAAGTATACCCAGTATAAAATAAAATAAAATAAAATATTTCAGAAGCTTTCAGAACTCGTGTCCCTTCGTCAACTGACAAATTTGAATACATTACAAGCAAAGTGTGGCACGTTACTCATTCGTCATTGTTGTAGCACGGACGTGTGCTGCCTTGCGCCAGTGATCATCCATCAATAAAACGGTTGTCTCCAGGATTGGATGTATACGCATGCCTTTCTGGCGATTTAATGCCTTAGGGTTGTTCATTATGTTTAGTGACTCTAGCCATAGGCGGTGGCGAAAGTGTCGCGCGTGGTCCACTATCTCAAAGTCGCGCTTGGGGTCAAGATCGTGGTTGGTAGCCCAGAAATGTTCTGCAAGCGCGGACTGGTCAGTTTCGGCAAGCCGGATTGCTCTGTCGTGTTCCGTGAGGCGATCCTGGAGACGTCTCGATGTCTCACCTACGTAGCAACTGTTACAGGCCCTACAGGTGATACGGTACACTACATTGCTGCGTAAGACAGGTGTGACAGGGGTCTTCACACTGGAGACAAGTGAACGTAGGTTCCTACCTGGTAATTGTACACATTTGATGTTGTAACTTCTCAGGATCTTCGAGATCGTATCTCAGGATCTTCGAGATCGTATCTCGAAGATCCTGAGAAGTTACAACATCAAATGTGTACAATTACCAGGTAGGAACCTACGTTCACTTGTCTCCAGTGTGAAGACCCCTGTCACACCTGTCTTACGCAGCAATGTAGTGTACCGTATCACCTGTAGGGCCTGTAACAGTTGCTACGTAGGTGAGACATCGAGACGTCTCCAGGATCGCCTCACGGAACACGACAGAGCAATCCGGCTTGCCGAAACTGACCAGTCCGCGCTTGCAGAACATTTCTGGGCTACCAACCACGATCTTGACCCCAAGCGCGACTTTGAGATAGTGGACCACGCGCGACACTTTCGCCACCGCCTATGGCTAGAGTCACTAAACATAATGAACAACCCTAAGGCATTAAATCGCCAGAAAGGCATGCGTATACATCCAATCCTGGAGACAACCGTTTTATTGATGGATGATCACTGGCGCAAGGCAGCACACGTCCGTGCTACAACAATGACGAATGAGTAACGTGCCACACTTTGCTTGTAATGTATTCAAATTTGTCAGTTGACGAAGGGACACGAGTTCCGAAAGCTTCTGAAATATTTTATTTTATTTTATTTTATACTGGGTATACTTTAAATAAATATCTATTTGTTAAGTCTCTGAAATACCCTGCATCTCATTTTCCAGGCTGCTGCTCATTCCAATAGAAGCAGTGTAAGAATCATTTTCACCTCTGCCAGTGCCTACTGTTAATCTATTAGTCCTTGTATCCCCAATCTAGCAGTTTTCCGACACACCTAACACTGTCTCAATAGCATCAGCAAATATTCTTGCACCCTTTCTATTTAAGTGTATCCCAACCCTTTTTACATTGGTGCACATGCAAGTATACATGCACCCGTTCCTATTCTTAGCTACCCTAACACAACCCATGTGTTTACTACCGCAATGACTCCTAGCAGTCTCTGAAATACCCTGGATCTCATTTTCCAGGCTGCTGCTCATTCTAATAGAAGCAGTGCAAGAATCATTTTCACCTCTGCCAGTGGCTACTGTTAATCTATTAGTCCTTATATACCCCCAAGCTAGCAGTTTTCCGACACACCTAACACTGCCTCGATAGCATCAGCAAATATTCTTGCACCCTTTCTATTTAAATGTATCCCAACCCTGTAGAAGCAGTCTCTCCTATTAACAAGTACAGGCCAGGCTGAAAAAAATTCTACCGCTTGAGCCTTGCACAATCTTTCTGAATTGCAAAAATGAAATTTGCAAGTGAATTTGAAATTTGAAGTTGAATTTGAAAGTGCCTGCAATTCTTTCAGAATTGCAGGCACTTTCAAATTCAACCCTAATTCATGGCTTTTTTTCAACAGTGACCTGTACTTGTTAAGTAATTCCGCCGGTCTCCTACTCTTAATATCATTAATGCCAATGTGTACAACAATATCACCTTTTGTGCCCTTAAAAGATGATATCTGCTCTACAATGTCATCAACCTTTGCCTCTGGCAGACATATCCTGGTCCTGTACTGCCTATCCTTTTTACGTAGCATGTTCCCCGTTTCCATGACAATAGAGTCACCAACAACTACTAGTTCCTGTGGGACCAGCGCATTCTGCCTTGGTGGTTGCCGCTGTGTTGTGTGATGATCAAGTGCAAGCTCTGGCTTTGATGTGGCCAGCTTGATGGACCCCTCAATTTAGATCCTTCGAGGGCATCAACCCTATCCTTTAAGCTCTCATATAGGCCCACAACAATGCTGAGTTTTTGCCTGATTTCCTCACACTCCTTATATCGTGCACACACAAAGACATCCGCCCCCTTGGCAATATTATGTCCCATATCTGGTAAAAAAGTAAAGGTAAAGTGAAGCCATTATGAACCCACTGTAGGATGGAAGCCTCCGCAACAATTGATGCTGAGGGAAATGGACCATAATCTGGCACGCTGGTCCATTGCGGGTTGGCAGATAGACCGTATTCAGCAGTCAGAGGCTTGAACCCCAGTCTACTCAAAGAGCATGTGTTACTACACTTCCACACCTTACCACTCGGCTATGGAGGCCCGTTCCCATACCTGATTGCTCCACAAACATCAAGCAAGCATTGCATTTTAAAAGGCTGTGATGCAGAGGGCAACTGCACCCCTCAGTTCTCCCCTGAGTCACAGCACTCCATTTAGCTCGAGTCTTTTGCTTTGCTGCTCTGGTCTGAGTCATGATTTCGATTCAATTTCAATAAAATTTCAATTTCAGTACAAAATTATAACCCTAAACTTGTATCCCAATGCAGCTGTAACACTATATATCTATATATATTTTTTTCAGTATCGAGTATTATCTTCGAGTTTTGTTATATAACTTCCGTATCAAGTTATGTATTAATTAATTATGTTACATTTCTAAAATCTAAGTCGTTATCTTTGTTTTTCCAGTGTTTATGTACACTGGTTGTACTTTTTAAGAATCTTTGTGCTTCTTAAACAAAAACATAACCTCGCATTTCCTGTCTACTCTGTCCTTTCCATAACCATTAGAGTCTCCACATTCAAATTTTAAATCCCCAAAATCATACTGACAGCAGCATGTTTGTTATATATTTATGACTTAACCAATACTTCAAACTCACCAAATTTATTTAGTATGCTTTTAGTATCTGATCACAAAAATCAAGTATGCTCCTAGCATTGGATCAAACCCCTCAAAAAATTTATTTTGTATGTTCTTAGCATTGGTATATAAGCAAGTAAACATATGCCTGTCTGTGTTTTTAATAACTCTTACACAGTAAGAGTTATTAAATATAATGCTAGTGTACCCCCAGCAGGACTTCTGTCCATCTCCTGCTTTTCAGGCCACTGCATGTCAAAATACAAGCAATGGAAGGATCGTTTCCACTATTGCTATCATTAATATGTCTTTGTATTTCCTCCAATCCACAAGCTAACAGTTTTCTGACCAGCCTAACACTGCCTCAATAGCATCAATCTTTGCATCTCCTCTATTCAAGTGTATCCCATTTCTATTAAAACTGCCTATTCTTTTAACAAGCAATGGCTATGATGAGATAAAACTTGCCTATATTCAAAGAAGTTTTAGAATGAGCATTGCTAAATGCTAAGAGTTAGATGATTGTGAGTTTAATAAACTTTTAAAGCAATATACATATATATGGAAGGCAGTAATTTTATTTTATCTGATGGAACAGAGTTGTGTATTCAACTTTTTTTCATTTATTATTGCCTGCCACATGTACATAAATAATTTGATAGAAAAGACTGCATATTACCTGATATAATACCATCAAGTTCCAGTCCAGTAATAAGAGTAACGACACCAGTGAAGGCAAAAACTGCAAAAACTGTAAAATAAATAAAATACAGCTATAATAATACATTAATATGATTATGCTTTGAATAAATTCAAATCAGATTCTCGTAATGTGCCTTATGATAAATAAATTAGCATGCGCGCGTATGCACGCACGCATGCACACACAGGGATAGCTTGCAATAGGAGCACCTCCAACAGTGACTTTTAGTGTGAGGTCTGCTGTCATTATGCCACATGGTTCACTGTCACCAAATAAAATGGCAAAGCCTGACAATAAAGCATTCAACAGATCAACAGACAGGTGTTCTATGTGAAGAATGGGCTAGTGATGTGGTCTAATCATATTCAAATAAGGGATGTTCACTGTGCTAGACTTGAATGGATATCTCAGACACACCCTTCTTTATCCAGTGTCCTTGTACAGTTGTGTCTGATATATGAAGAGTAGGGCAACAATGGAAGAACCACCAGCTAGTGGTCCCATATAGCCCAGCCACCTAGGATGAAAATGGTAAGGTAATAATATCCAGTAACATTAAAACTGTTATTTAATTTATTCATTTTTATAATAACATAACAATTTGTATAAAATGTCACAACACCCACATCATTATAATGTTATTATAACATTATCATAAAGGGCACAATGTCCAAGGATGCACTTCTATTTGAAATATCAAAAGTTTTAAATGTACAAACTTGATATAATGGGTGAGGCATACATGGTGTTCACCTGAAATTTATCCAAACGTTTAGCCCATTAAACTACAATTTACTAAGAGATATTTCTAATTCTAATAGCTTAATAATTAAAATCTGCAAGTATTTGGAGACAACTAATGTGACAAATGAGGTCTATACTTACTTCAACTGGATTCACTTCACTCAGTGTTGGATCACTTCTGTTTAATTTGTTTAGTTCTATTAATCATCTTCAAGGTGAACTGACATGAGAAATGTTGATTGCTCTTCTCAGTTACTGCTTAATGCTTGTTGACTTTCATTGAAGTTCCTGTTTTGGCTGGTGTTGTAAAAGCTTTGTTTCCTTGCAGCAAACTGTCAATACTGATACTTAGGATAACATTAATTGACACAAGAAAGAAAGCTTATTCAGCATCAGCCAAAAAAAAAAATTCTCAATTCAACCATCCATTCACTCCAAAAGTTTGTCCACTTCTTCCTTGAATTTATTTAAGCTATCAACTTCCACAACGACAAATGGAAGTTTGTTCCAGCAATCAACTACCCGTGGGCTAAAGGCAAATTTCCGCACATCTATTGGACAACTCACTTTCATCAATTTCAATTTATGTCCCCTCAATTGCATAATGAGCATTATCAGAGACATATGGTGTAAGAAAGCAAGCTTATACAGCATCAGCCAAAAAAAAAAAAAAAAAAAAAAAACTGAGCAAGAGGAAGAATCCCATCAGCATTGAGATTGTCCAAACCATTCAAAGCCTTAAACACCTCAATCAGATAGACTCACAGGTGACTAGTCTCCAGACACTGCAATTTGCAGAACTTGAGCTTTTCTTTGCAAGAGCAACCCTTTGTTCCACCACTAATTTTCTTGCCCTTCTCTGTACTCATTCTAGCAATTCTATATCCTAAAATGATGCTTACAGACCTGTATGCGTACTCAAGGTGTGTATGAGTACTCATTGCCTTATACAAGTGGATAATCAACTCCTTATCCCTGCAAGAAAAATTTCTACATATCATTGACAAGACCCAATGCCCTGCTCTGGCAGCCTGTCTGCACTACTCAGAAAACTTCTTATCTGACTGCACAATCACACCCATGTCTTTTTCATTCTCCACTACTCTGAGTGTAGTATCATACAGTTGGTATCTTAATCTGGGATTACTGCTACATTATATGCAGTACTTTGCTTTTGTGAATGCTAAGCTTCAGTTGCCACCTCTCAGCCCATCTTTTTTAGATCCTGTTGCAGTAGTGTTCTGTCATTAACAACCCTGCAAACCTCTGCCTGTGGCTACTGTTAATCTATTAGTCTGTGAATCCCCCTAAGCTAGAAGATTTCCGACCCATTTCATTATTGTACTCATCAGAGTCATTAGGGCTATAACAAACTCCTACCCTCATTTTTGCTTTCCTAGTGCTTATGTCACACCAAACAGATTCAACATTGCCCTGTCCATCTATGTCATCTGGATGCACTGCCTTAGATTTTATGTGCTTCTTAACTAACAGCATAACCTCTCCTCCCTTGACCAGCACTTCAAATTTATTTACTATACTCCTAGATTGGTGTATGCAAGTATACATCCACCTTTTCTTATTTTTAGTTACCCTAACATAGCCCATATATTTACTTATTTCATGATGACTCCCAGCATTTCCTGAAATCCTCAGAAACTTGTTGCTCATTCAAATAGAAACAGTGCAAGAATCACTTTCATCTCTGCCTGCGGTTACTTTTAATCTATTATAGTCTATGAATTCCCCCAAGCTAGCAGTTTTCCGACCCAAGTAACATTGCCTCATAGCCCTTTATACTTAAGTGTATCCCATCCCTGTAGAAGCAGTCTCTCCTGTTAAGAAGCACAGACTACACCGAGAAAAATTCTACCCCATGTGCCTTACACAATCTCTCCAGGGCCGAATTGATTAACAAGGCACTCATCATATACTCCCTCCTACTGTGTCTGGGCAGGATTGCAGACACTTTCAAATTTATTCATGCTGAGTCAGCTTGGTGTCAAGACAATGCTGAAAAAAAGCTTTGAGTTAGGGTTTAATTTGAAAGTGTCTGCAATTCTGCCCAGACACGATAGGAGGGAGTATATGATGAGAGCCTTGTCGATCAATTCGGCCCTGGAGAGATTGTGCAAGGCTCAAGGGGTTGAATTTTTCACAGCCTGGTCTGTGCTTGTTAACAGGAGAGACTGCTTCTACAGGGATGGGATACACTTAAATAGAAAGGGTGCAAGAATATTTGCTGATGCTATCGAGGCAGAGTTAGGTGGGTCGGAAAACTGCTAGCTTGGGGAATACACAGACAAATAGATTAACGGTAGCCGCTGGCAGAGGTAAAAGTGATTCTTGCACCTGCTTCTATTGTACAATGTGTACAGAAAGGAGAGACAGGACAGGAAGGGAGGAGGGGTTATGCTGTTAGTTAAGAAACACATAAAATCTAAGGAAGTGCATTCAATTGATGTGGGGGGACAATGCAATGTTGAGTCTGTTTGGTGTGACATAAGCACTGGGAAAGGAAAAATGAGAGTAAGTGTGTGTTATAGGCTTAATGAATCTGATGAGTATAATGAGCAATTGTGCAGAGAAATAGAGTGGACCAGTAAATTAGAGTGTCTTACAGTGGGGATTTTAATTTCCCAGATATTGATTGGAATTTGTGGATTGGTCACTCACACTAGCAAGGCTTTTGTGGATTTATTGGATGATTGTTTTCTATCTACAGCAGCATGTTCGAGAGGCAACCAGAGGGAGTAATACTCTTGATCTGATTATCAGCAGTGATTCTTCATGCATTAAGAATCTGCATATAAAAGACCCACTAGGTGGCAGTGATCATAGTGTACTGATGTGGGCTAACTCCAATCAAGGGTAAAAGGAAGAGTTTTTGCTTTCGTAAAGGTGACTACGGTGGTCTCAGAGATTTTTTAAATTTTATACAGTGGGACCAACTGATGATGTTACCAACAGCAAATTCTAAATGGGAAGCATTCAAGGAAGTAATCTTGGAAGCTACTAGGCTTTTCATACCAACTAAGAAATATTGTTCAAGGTTTAGTCCTAAATGGATGTCAGATGACCTAATGAGACTTGTGGCAGAGAAGAAAAAAGCATGGGATGCATATAAATTATCAGGAGACAGATGCCTATGGTAGATATAAGACAGTCTGTAATCAAGTTACAAAGGATGTTAGTCAAGCAAAGGCAGATTACATGAAATCTCTGGCATACAATGCAAAGAAAAACAGTTAAAACTTCTTTACTTATGTAAACTCTAGAAGAGGATGAATCAGATTGGTCCACTTGACACTGATGGTTTGATTGTTGATGAACCTGCTGAGGTAGCTGACAAACTGAATGAATATTTACATCTACATTCACAAATAAGGAGGTCTGTAGGGAAGTGGAGGCCAGAAGCTTATCAAACTCTGGCAGGGAGGTAAATGATTTTGTAATAACCGAGAGTCAAGTGGAGAAGAAATTGTTGAAATTGAACATAAGAAAGGCAACTGGGGGGGATGGGATCTATCCAGTTATATTAAAGGAAGCAACAAAGGAAGTAAGCAAACCCTTAGCCATAACTATGAATGCTTCCTTGGACTTAGGGGAGGTTCCCATGGACTGGTTGACTGCAGTTACAGTTCAGACACAGCATGGGTTTGTTAAGGGGAGGTCTTGTCTGACAAATTTGATTGGATACTATGATGTGATTACAAAGGAACTGGATGCAAAAAATAATTTTTTATATCATATACAGTAAGTCCCTGATTTACGTAACCCAAGTTATGTAACTTCAGACTTACGTAATTTTTTTGCATTCCATTTTTTTTTTTTTCGGAATGTAAAATTTAAAACAGTAAAAAAAAATTAGCAATCGATAATGAAGAACATGGTACAAGCAAATTGCACAAGTGAGATAGAGTAAAGTTTATGAAGCTTAAAAAATAGGAATGATGAGAAGATTCTGAAAATTTATTTATTTTTTTATAGGATTGAAGATTTCAGTGAAGGGGACACACATTTCAACGTAACAATGTGAAAACCCACAAAATTCCAGCTGTCGGTATTATCACAAAGGCAATAATACAATCAAACTACAGATTGAGTTTACTACCCGTTTATAATAGATTGCACTAACAGAAAAGCCAAATAAACTGGAAACTGCAAATTGTTTTTATTTGCATGGGATCTTAATATATCTTAAGAGGTGATAATAATATGTTTCCACCTTAACCCTGTGAAGTTCTTTACAGAAAATTTCATTTTGACCGTTATCATGGTGCCGAGTAAGAATAAGTAACAGTGGTACTAGTAAATCTACCAAAAAAAAAGGAAAGGAAAGCAGCCAATTTCGATTAGAAAATTAAAATAATAAGGATGCATGGAAATGGTTGTTATTTGGTTTTTAGGAGCATTAGCAACTAAGGCCATATTACTCCGGGATATGCGGTGGTCATTCCCTGACCTTTCCGCATCCTCCGTATTTGGTGGTGACGGGCTCGAACCCCGGTCTAATCAAGAAGCGTGTGCTACGCACTGCTGCTCCTTCTCACCTGGCTACGGAAGCGCCTACATGGAAATGGTCAAACATTAATAAGTATCGTGCGGAATTTAGATTTGTCAATCAAGAGTGAACACAATAATAAAGGACAAAGACAAATTTAATATCAACATGTTCCAGGACTTCTTACATTAGTCAAGTTTTACGCAAAATTACAAAAATAACATAATATCCTCAGAAATGAAGAAAAATAGTTATATATTTTTTAATTAATTAGTTTTACAGGGTGTCCCAAAAATACACGGCATAACTTCAGGAATGAGTTCCTCATATGAATACAATAAAAATATTTAATATCAACATAGTTCCGGAAATGCTTGGTTTCCGAGTTTTGAAGGTCTGTCTGGGACACTTAACTGTTCACCTCACCTTATAGTAATTGTTCAAAATGTCCACCTTCTGCCTGAATACAGGCCTCACATCGACGTCTCATGGATTCATCAAGTTCCTGGCATGTTAATCTGCTGGTGGCAAGGCCTGTACCTGTTACAGATGGTAAGGATACAGTTGGTGTTCTTGCAACACTCTCCAAATAGTCGAACATTGAACAGCCAGTTGCATTGCTATTCTGCGTGTGCTGATTAGAGGAGTGGCATGCACAACATCCAAAATCTCCTCCTCTACTTCAGGAGTTGTAAATCTTGGTCATCCTCTGTTGGCAGCACGAGGTGGAAAAGTCCCGTGTTCACAAAGGCGGCAATGGATACCTTCAAACGTTTTCCTGTCTGGACATCTTCTTTCTGGGAACCTTTCATGGTACAAACGACGAGCCTCCAGAGCATTGCTGTCCGTCAAACCGTACATAAAGTGTATATCCGCTTGCTCCTGATTTGAGCACATGGTTGGAATGGAAAAACCACCAGATTCTGTCAATACCTTGTGATGAAGGAAATCACCTGTGGGAGATAAGACAATCCGGTTAATAACTCGGGAACCAAGCATTTCCGGAACTATGTTAATATAAAATATTTTTATTGTGTACATATGAGGAACTCATTCCTGAAGTTATGCTGTGTATTTTTGGGACACCCTGTATATATAGAAAAATAATTATATTATTATTATTAGCCATATGGTGCAAGGAAGCCTGAGGCTTATGCTTGATGTGCCAAGCCCATACTTGGCACACCCAGGGTCCTGAGCTGGATATCATTCTTCTCTTTCGGTAATTCCCTTCTATTTCTGACTCTCTCTTTCTCTCTCTCTCTCTCTCTCTCTCGGGGTAATTCAGAAATTTTTTTTGGTTGGTGCAGCATAATCACTCAGGCTTCCTTGCACCATATGGCTAATAATAATATAACTATTTTTCTATATATATATATATATATAACTAATTAATTGAAAAATATATAACTATTTTTCTTCACTCTTCTGAGGATATAATGTTTTTTTGTAATTTTGGCATATCAGGGATATAGCAGCAATACTTTATTAGTCATTCCCGAGTTACGTAAAACTTGACTTATGTAAGAAGCCCTGGAAGTATCTCTTACGTATGTAGGGGACTTACTGCACTTGCATTTTAGGAAAGCTTTTGATACTGTGGCACATGGAAGACTGCAGTACACATTGGAGCAGTGTGGCATTAAGGGAAAGTTGCTACAATGGATAAAAGGATGGCTGAGTGAGAGAAGACAGAGAGTGGTTATCAATGAACACTGCTCTTTGTGGACTAATGTTATTAGTGGAGTTCCCCCAGGATTTGGTGTTGGGCCCATTGTTGTTTTCGGTATTTATCAATGATATTGATGAAGATATATCAGGGTTAATGTCTAAATTTGTAGATGATACGAACGTTGCCAGGATTGTTAATGACAGTAATGATAGTGTACTACGGCAACAAGATTTATAAAATTTGAGCAGATGGGCTGAGAGGTGGCAACTGAAGTTTAACATAGACAAATGTAAAGTACTGTATATGGGTAGGAGTAATCCTAGAGTAACATATTAACTGGATGGTACTACACTCGGGGTAGTGGAGAATTAAATGGACCTGGGGATAATTGTGCAGTCAGATATGAAGTTTTCTGAGCAGTGCAGACAGGTTGAACAGTGACAAGACACCAAGAACAGTTCATGGTGTCTTGTCAGAGATATACAGAAATTTTGCTAGCAGGGATAAGGGAATGATTGTCTGCTTGTATAAAGCAATGATCAGGTCATACCTTGAGTACTGTATACAGGTCTCATTTGAGGAAAGATGTAGATTGTTGGTAGAAGTACAGAGAAGGGCAAAAAGATTGGTAAGTGGAACAATGGGCTGGTGTTACTAAGAAAGGGTTAAGTTTTGCAAATTGCAGCTTCTGGAGACTAGGCACCTGTGAGGTGATCTAATTGAGGTATATAGGGCCTTGAATGGGTTGAGCAAGCTCAATGCTAATTGGATTCTTCCTCTTATTCAGATTACTCATCTGAGGGGACATAAATTCAAATTGAGGAAAGACAATTGTAGAATAGACATGCAGAAATTCACCTTTAGCCAGCTGGTGGTTGGTAGTTAGAACAAACTTTCATCTGTTGTAGTGGAGGTCAACAACTTAAATTTAAGTATAAATCAAACTAGACAAACATTTAGAGTGAATGGATGGGTGAAATGGAGGGTTTTTTTTTTTTTTTTTTTTTGGCCGATGCTATATAAGCTTGCTTTCTTGCATCATATGCCTTTGCCTTTACTAATGCTAATGCTAAGGGGTTGCTGTTACAAGAGAGAGACTACAAATTGCAGCATCTGGAGACTAGGCACCTGTGAGGTGATCTAATTGAGGTGTATAAGGCCTTGAATGGTTTGAGCAAGCTCAATGCTAATGGGATGGATTCTTCCTCTTCCTCAGATTATTCTCCTGAGGGAACATAAATTCAAATTGAGGAAAGATAATTGTAGAACAGATGTGCAGAAATCTGCCTTTAGCTAGCTGGTGGTTGATAGTTGGAACAAACTTCCATCTGTTGTAGCAGAGGTCGAAAACTTAAATAAGTTCAAGGCAGAACTAGACAAGCATTTGGGGTAAAGGGATGGGTGAAATGGGAAGTTTTTTTTTTTTTTTTTTTTTGGCTGATGCTATATAAGCTTGCTTTCTTGCATCATATGCCTCTACTAATGCTAATCAACTTAATGCAAATAACAGTAATCACTACTATAGGGATCACTTCTAGTTATCGACTATTAACTTATAATTATTGATTACTTATAGACTATTCTATGGCAAGGTATAATGCTGGTGAGCAGATATTGAGATTAATCACTGAACTTATTCCTGTGGGAAGGTAAATGTGAGTATGTGCTGGTATTCAAGAGAGTTATGTTATTTTTATCAATACGTTTTTCTATCATTTGTCCTCTTTTATCCTGCTGTTGACATCCCCATAAAGAGTGATGTCCATTAAAATTCCTCATAATGCAAAATGGCAGGAGGAAGTTGGATTAAGAAATTTTCTGTATCTGTTTCTGTAAACAAGCACAATTTGTTGGCAGATATAGCAATAGTATTTAGGGTAATTCCCATCATACTTTTCACTACAATAACCTCCAAAGAGATTCATAACTGTACCCATCTAGATGGAATGTTGAAATTCACTATAATTGCTGTTGCTGAGGTCTTGTCTGTGCAAAATATAAAGTTTAAGTGACAGTTTTATTTAATACTCCAGCATGACCTCCAGGTAAGGGAAGTTTACAAAAAAATCATAAACAATCGCTAACTGCATTTAGCAACCACATGAGCTTGAACCATAGTTCACTCAGAAGGTATGTACTACTACACTCTCACTCCTGCCTGGTCACGTATCTCAGGCCCAAAATGTTATGTGGCCAAAAGATCCTTGTCTTCAAGATTACCCTGTAAAGTTCCACTGTAGCATAGTTTGCATTATTTGGTTTTATTTGTTTCTGCTTGTTTCCTGGATGCCAATTGATTATGACTTTTTTTTTTTTTTTTTGGAAAAGGTTGGTTTGCCAGCTATTGTATCATTATTTGCATGCAATTCAAGAAATATTTCTTCTATATAGGTTTGTTCTTTGACATTCATGCTTTCATTGTGGATTTTTAGTTTCTGTTTCAGAGGCTGTGGTAACAACTTCTGGAGGAATGCTTGAACTTGGTGGGTTAGATATCAGTGTATTGTTTGTTTGATGTTTGTCTACTATTCTTATTGCTGCTTCAGTTGTGAGTGAATAGATCTAGCCCAGTCTGCTATGGAGATGTTTGGCAGTACTAAGATTTTCATTTGTGATGATGCAGTACCATATGTTTTTTGAATCACATCTTCATATGAATTTTTGGCTTCTTTATAGGTGACCTTTTGCTCTACCTTATATTTCTGGAGCTGCTTCTCCCTTTTTCATATTTCACAGTCTTTTGAGAGAGGTGAATGACTGTCTGTAGTTTGGGTAGTGTAGAGGCTGTTGATTGCACTCATGGTGTGAGTGCTCCTTCAATCCCCACGAAGCACATACAGCCTGCTGCCCTGTATGCCTGATCTTCTGGCATTAGTAACACCATATCGTGTTTGGAATATATGGTTTTATATGACAAATCACATAAACTGCTCCCTCTGTGGTGCATGGGAGAGTTAGTGAACCGAATGAAAGGTTTATGTTCATAGTTGGAACAAATATGTTTGTTTTCTATGTAGTTTAACTACACAGAAAACATATTTATTCTAATTAGTTTCTTTTTTTTTTGTTTTCTATTTTCATAGAAGTATAATTAATATTATAAGTGATTTTACTAGGTCCATAAACTATAAATTTATAGAAATGCAACTGTATCACATAATATATAACATAATTTAAAATATGCATAGTTTTTACAGCCTTCAAATAAGATGGATTAATAGCATTATTATTTCTGTATTGCTTAGTTTCATGTGTTATTTTAAAATTAAATTTAGACTAAAATCCTGCCTCATACTAGAGCAGCAAAGCAAAGAGCTAAAAGTAGCAGAATATTTTGGTTTGAAGAAGGGGGAGGGAAGGACTGCCAAAGTCAGTTCTCCTATGAATCAAGATTATATTATGTGCTCTACCTGCTTCTTTGTGAAGTCATATTTAGTAGGACATGATAAAGACAAAGGGAATGTCTCAGTTTATGTTCCTTACAAAGAGCATGAGGAGGTTAAGTGAAAAATCAGATGGGCATATATGAGGTCTTGAATAATAGGGTTGATGCTCTTGAAGAACTCAGCTGCCAACCCAACTCTAAAGCCCATGCTTTGGCATTAGACAACACAATGAAATCTAGAACAGCAGAGATCTGTGGTCGTAGAGAAAGTACCACGTGAATTAGGGTTAAATTTGAAAGTGTCTGCAATTCTGCCCAGACACGATATGAGGGAGTATATGATGAGAGCCTTGTCAATCAATTTGGCCCTGGAGGGAATGTGCAAGGCTGAAGGGGTTGAATTTTTTTGGTCTGTGCTTGTTAACAGGTGAGACTGCTTCTACAGGAATGGGATACACTTAAAAAGAAAGGGTGCAAGAATATTTGCTGAAGATATCGAGGCAGTGTTAGGTGGGTCGGAAAACTGCTAGCTTGGGGTGATTCACAGAATAAAAGGTTAAAAGTAGCTGCAGGCAGAGGTGAAGGTGATTCTTGCATAACTTCTATTAGAATAAGTAGCGACCTGGAGCAAGGGGTGCTGGGCATTTCAGGGACTGATGGCAGTCATCATGAAACAGGTGGGTATATGGGATGTGTTCGGGTAAGTAATAATAAGGTACATGTATACTTGCATGTATACCAATGCTAGAATTATAGTAAAAGTATAGGTACATGTATACCAAGCTAGAAGTATAGTAAATAAATTTGAAGAATTTGAAGTGTTAGTCAAGACATCAAAGGCAGATATTGTTGGGATAGCAGAGACATGGTGACACACAGATATAAGGAATGCAGAACTGGAATTTGGGGAGTACAATGTGTACAGAAAGGATAGACAGGATAGGAAGGGAGGAGGTGTTATGCTGTTAATTAAGAAAAACATAAAATCAAAAGAAGTGCATCCAGTAAATATAGATGAACAGTGAACTGTTGAGTCAGTTTGGTGTGACATAAGCATTGCGAAAGCAAAAATAAGAGTAGGAGTGTGTTATAGGCCTAATGACTCGAATGAGTACAATGAACAATTGTACAGAGAAATAGTGGGCTAGTAGTAGTAGTGGCATGTGATGCAAGAAAGCAAGTGTATGAGCTTATGCAGCATCAGCCAAAAAAAAAAAAAAATACACCATTCCCTCCAAATGCCTGTCCAGTTCCTACTTAAATTTATTTAACCTATCAACTTCCACTGCAGATGAAAGTTTCTTCCAGCAATTAACCACCTGCCGGCTAAAGGCAAATTTCCGCACATCTATTCTGTCTTTTCTTAATTTGAATTTATGTCCCCTCTTATAATGGCAGATTTTAACTTCCCAGATATTGACTGGAACTTGTGGATTGGTCACTCACACATTAGTAAGACTTTTGTGAATTTATTGGATGATTGTTTTCTGCAGCAGCATGTTCGAGAGGCAACCAGAGAGGGTAATACTTTTGATCTGGTTATCAGCAGTGATCATTCGTGTATTAAGAATTTGCAGATAAAGGAACCACTAGGTGGCAGTGATCACAGTGTACGGATATAGGATTTACTTAAAGATATAATTACCATCAGGGGTAAATGAAAGGGTTTTTGCTTCCGTAAAGGTGAGTACAGTGGTCTCAGACAGTTTTTAAATTCTGTACAGTGGGATCAACTGACGATGTTACCAACAGTAAATTCTAAGTGGGAAGCATTCAAGGAATTAATCGTGGATGCTACTAAAAGTTTCATACCTATTAAGAAATACTGTTCAAGGTTTAGGCCTAAATGGTTATCAAATGAACTAATGAGACTCATGATAGAGAAGAAAAATGCATGGAATGCATATAAATTATCAAGCGACTCAGAAGCCTATGGCAGATATAAGCTAGTCTGTAATCAGGTCACAAAGGAGGTTAGGCAGGCGAAGGTAGATTATGAGAAATCTTTGGCAAAAGATGCTAAGAAAAACAGCAAGGATTTCTTTACTTATATAAACTCTAAAAGGAAGGGGATGAATCTGATTGGTTCACTTGATATCGATGGTTCGACTGTTGATGATCCTGCTCAGATAGCAAACAAACTGAATGAGTATTTTGAATCTACATTCACACATGAGGAGTTATTAAGGTTTGAAAATGGCAGAAGGTTATCAAATTGTAGCAGGGTGCTTAATGATTTTGTAATAACTGAGAGTAAAGTGGAAGAGAAATTGTTGAAGTTAAACATAAGAAAGGCACCTGGGGTGGATGGGATCTATCCAGTTATATTAAAGGAGATGACAAAGGAACTAAGCAAATCCTTAGCTATAATTATGAGAGCATCCTTGGAATCAGGGGAGGTCCCCACGGACTGGAGATGTGCAAATGTATCCCCAATTCACAAAGGGGGAAACGAAGGGTGACACGAGTAATTACAGACCAGTTAGTTTAACTTCTGTTCCGGGTAAAATAATGGAGTCACTGGTTAAAGATACATTGCAGCATCATCTAGACAAGACTGCAGTAATAATTCAGACACAGCATGGGTTTGTTAAGGGAAAGCCTTGTCTGAGAAATTTGATAGGATATTATGATGTGGTTATAAAGGAACTGGATGCAAAAAATAATTTTGATATCAAAATTTTGGATTTCAGGAAAGCTTTTGACACTGTTGCGCACGGATGACTATTGTACAAATTGGAGCAGAATGGTATTAAGGGTAAGTTACTACAATGGATAAAAGGATGGTTGAGTGGGAGGAGACAGAGGGTGGTAATTAATGGGTGCTGCTCTTTGTGGACTAATGTTATTAGTGGAGTCCCACAGGGTTCGGTGTTGGGTCCTCTGTTGATTTGTACATTTATCAATGATATTGATGAAGGTATATCAGGCTTAGTGTCGAAGTTTGCAGACGATACAAAGGTTGGCAGGGTTGTTAAGGACAGTAATGGCAGTGTGCTACTGCAACAGAATCTAGATAATTTGGGCAGATGGGCTAAGAAGTGGCGTGGCAACTGAAGTTTAAGCTCGACAAATGCAAAGTACTGCATATGGGTAGAAGTAACCCCAGAGAAACGTACCAACTGTGTGGTACTACATTTAAGGTGGTAGAAAATGAAAAAGACCTGGGAGTAATTGTGTAGTCAGATATGAAGTTTTCTGAGCAATGCAGACAGGCTGCCAGGGCAGGTCATGGGGTTTTGTCAATGATATATAGGAATTTTGCTAGCAGGGAAAAGGTAGTGATTGTCCATCTGTAGAAGGCAATGGTCAGGCCACGCCTTGAGTACTGCGTACAGGTCGGGAGGCCTCATTTTAGGAAGGATGTATATTTGCTTGAGCATGTACAGAGAAGGGCAACAAGATTGGTGAGGGGAATGAAGTTCTGCAAATTGCAGTGGCTGGAGACTAGGCACCTGTGCGGTGATCTGATTGAGGTTTATAAGGCCTTGAATGGATTCAGCACGCTGAATTCTGATGGGATCCTTCCACTTGTTCAGATTACGAACCTATGAGGGCATAAATTCAAATTAAGAAAAGACAGATGTAGAATAGATGTGCGGAAATTTGCCTTTAGCCAGCAAATGGTTAATTGCTGGAACAAACTTTCATCTGTCGTTGTGGAAGTAGTAGTAGTAGTAGTGGCATGTGATGCAAGAAAGCAAGTGTATGAGCTTATGCAGCATCAGCCAAAAAAAAAAAAAAAAAAATCACACCATTGCCTCCAAATGCCTGTCCAGTTCCTCCTTAAATTTATTCAACCTATCAACTTCCACAAGGACAGATGGAAGTTTGTTCCAGCAATTAACCACCCGCTGGCTAAAGGCAAATTTCCGCACATCTATTCTACATCTGTCTTTTCTTAATTTGAATTTATGCCCCCTTAGGTTCGTAATCTGAACAAGTGGAAGGATCCCATCAGAATTCAGTGTGCTCAACCCATTCAAGGCCTTATATACCTCAATCAGATCACCGCGCAGGTGCCTAGTCTCCAGCCACTGCAATTTGCAGAACTTAAGCCTCTCTTGGTAAGAGGATCCCTTCATTCCCCTCACCAATCTTGTTGCCCTTCTCTGTACACGCTCAAGTAAATCTACATCCTTCCTAAAATGAGGCCTCCAGACCTGTACGCAGTGCTCAAGGCGTGGCCTGACCATTGCCTTATACAGAGGGATAATCACCTCCTTTTCCCTGCTAGCAAAATTCCTATATATCATTCACAAAACCCCATGATCTGCCCTGGCAGCCTGTCTGCATTTCTCAGAAAACTTCATATCTGACTGCACAATTACTCCCAGGTCTTTTTTCATTTTCTACCACCTTAAGTGTAGTACCACACAGTTGGTAAGTTTCTCTGGGGTTACTTCTACCCATATGCAGTACTTTGCATTTGTCCCGGTTAAACTTCAGTTGCCACTTCTTAGCCCATCTACCCAAATTATCTAGATCCTGTTGCAGTAGTACACTGCCATTACTGTCATTAACAACCCTTCCAACCTTTGTATCATCTGCAAACTTCGACATTAAGCCTGATATATCTTCATCAATATCATTGATAAATATACAAAACAGTGGACCTAACATCGAACCCTGTGGGACTCCACTAATAACATTAGTCCACGAAGAGCAGCACCCATTGATTACCACCCTCTGTCTTCTCCCACTTAACCATCCTTTTATCGATTGTAGCAACTTACCCTTAATACCATTCTGCTCCAATTTGTATAATATTCTTCCATGCGCAACAGTGTCAAAAGCTTTCCTGAAATCCAAATATACGATATCAAAATTATTTTTTGCATCCAGTTCCTTTGTAACCACATCATAATATCCTATCAAATTTGTGAGACAAGACTTTCCCTTAACAAACCCATGCTGTGTCTGAATTATTGCTGCAGTCTTGTCTAGATGATCCTGCAATGCATCTTTAACCAGTGACTCCATTATTTTACCCGGAACAGAAGTTAAACTAACTGGTCTGTAATTACTCGTCACCCTTCGATCCCTCTTTGTGAATTGGGGATATATTTGGACATCTCCAGTCTGTGGGAACCTCCCCTGAGTCCAAGGATGCTCTCATAATTATGGCTAAGGGTTTGCTTAGTTGCTTTGCCGCCTCCTTTAATATAACTGGATGGATCCCATCCACCCCAGGTGCCTTTCTTATGTTTAATTTCAACAATTTCTCCTCCACTTTGCTTTCAGTTATTCCAAAATCATTAAGTATCCTGCTACAATTTGATAACCTTCTGCAATTTTCAATCCTTAATAATTCCTCATGTGTGAATATAGATGCAAAATACTCATTCAGTTTGTTTGCTATCTGAGCAGGATCATCAACAGTCGAACCATCGATGTCAAGTGGACCAATCAGATTCATCCCCTTCCTTTTAGAGTTTATATAAGTAAAGAAATCCTTGCTGTTTTTCTTAGCATCTTTTGCCAAGGATTTCTTGTAATCTGCCTTCGCCTGCCTAACCTCCTTTGTCACCTGATTACAGACTAGCTTATATCTGGTGACAAAGGAGGTTAGGCAGGCGAAGGCAGATTACAAGAAATCCTTGGCAAAAGTTGATAGGTTAAATAAATTTATGGAGGAACTGGACAGCCATTTGGAGGGAATGGTGTGATTTTTTTTTTGGCTGATGCTGCATAAGCTCATACACTTGCATCATATGCCACTACTACTACCAAGGTCCCACAGATAGTTGGCGACTTGATTCTCAGATAAATGTGAAGTTCCTTCACAATTGAGTCCATAATCTATAAATTTATAATGAAGCTGTATTGTACTTATATGTGCAAAAAGTTTAGGTGGAACAGGACCAAGGTATACCCGACATGCGCTAAAGTTGATGATGTTGTAGACCTTTTAAGGCACAAAATTGTTGTACGTGGTATCAGTGATATGCAAAGTAGATCTGCAGATTCTCTTAAGAAGTACAGAGCAATGTTGAGAAAAAGTCTCAAGTTATGCGCAGACACTACAGGAGGAAGTATGTGGCAAGAGCCTTGTCAATCAACTTGGTCATGGAGAGACCGTGTAAGGTTCATAGGGTAGAATTTTTCTCAGTGTGATCAGGAGCAACTCTTTTCATAGGGTTATGATACACTTAAATAGAAAAAGTGCAAGAATATTTGCTGATGCTTATGAGGTGGTGTTAGGTGGAAAATTGGAAAATTAGTTGGAAAATTGCTAGCTTGGGGGAATACACACAAATAGATTAACTGTAGATGCAGGCAGAGGTGTAAGTGATTCTTGCACTGCTTTTTTGGAATATAACAGACTATCAGGACTTGACTTAACTTTTCAGCCAGAAAAGTGAGGTGTAAGGGATTTTGAGGCTTGCCAAGTGTCCTTACAAAGAAAGCAAATACATGGACTGTGTTAGAGTTACTTGTTCAGATTATAAACCTATGAGGGTATAAATTCAAATTAAGAAAAAGACAGATGTAGAATAGATGTGCGGAAATTTGCCTTTAGCCAGCAAGTGGAACTTTGTTCCAACCTTTATGGAACAAAGGGGTGCTCTTACGAAGAAAGGCTTAAGTTTTGCAAATTACAGTGTCTGGAGACTAGGCACCAGCGAGGTGATCTGATAGAGGTGTATAAAGCCTTGAATGGTTTAAGCATGCTCAATGCTGATGGGATTCTTCCTCTAGCTCAGAAAAATCACCTGAGAGGGCATAAATTCAAATTGAGGAAAGACAGATGTAGGATAGACGTGCGGAAATTTGCCTTTAGCCAGCGGGTGGTTGGTTGGTGGAACAGACTTCCATCCCTTGTGGTGGAGGTTGATAGCCTAAATAAGTTTAAGGCTCAGCTGGACAGGTATTTTGAACGAACAGAGGGGTGAAGTGGAAGTGGGTTTTTTTTTTTTTTTTTTTTTTGGCTGATGCTGCATAAGCTTGCTTTCTTGCATCAAATGCCTCTACTAATGCTAATGCTAAAGTGATTAATTGCTGGAACAAACTTTCATATGTCGTTGTGGAAGTTGATAGGTTAAATAAATTTAAGGAGGAACTGGACAGGCATTTGGAAGGAATGGTGTGGTTTTTTTTTATAGTTATAGTGTGATAGTTAAGTGTGACTTAACTTTTCAGCCAGAAAAGTGAGGTGTAAGGGATTTTGAGGCTTGCCAAGTGTCCCCACAAAGAAAGCAAATACACAGGCTGTGTTAGAGTTACTGACAGTAAAAATAGGTGCATGTATGTTTGCAAATACACTAATGCCAGGAGCACAGTAAATAAATTTGGTGTACAGGTCAAGTCATGAAATGCAGACATTGTAAGAATATCCAAGACATAGTCTCACTAAGACATAAGGAATGAAGAAAATGAAGAATTTGAATATGGGAGTACAATGTTTACAGAAAGGAGAGAGACAATGGGGAGGGGTTATGACTTAGTTAAAAAGTACAAAAAAATCTTAAGAAAGTACATCCAGTTGGGTGGTGAGTATTACACTTTTTGATGTACAATATTACATGAGTATTATGTTTACTAATGTTGAGTCATTTTGATGTGGCCTAAGCACTGGAAAAACCAATATTGAGTAGGAGTGACCTATAGGCCTAATGACTGTGATGAACAACTGTACTGCTAAAGAGAGTGGACCAGTAAATCAGAATGTCCTATAATGTTGGATTTTAACTTTCCATATAGTGGCTGGAACTTGTGTGTTGCTCACTTACACAGTAGCAGGCCTTTCGTTGATTTATTTGATGACTGTTTTCTACACCAGCATGTTACAGAGGCAACAAGTGAGAGCAATATTTTTGATCTGATTATTAGCAGTGACTCTTCATGCATTAAGAATCTGTAGATCAAAGAACAACTAGGTGGCAATAATCACAGTGTACTGATGTGGGATTTACTTAAGGTTAACAGATTGTGTTGCATGTTATTATTATTATTATTATTATTAGCTTTATGTTGCAAGGAAGGCTGAGGCTTAAGCTGCACCAGCCAAAAAAAAAAAAAATTCCCGAGTTACCCTGAGAGAGAGAGAGAGAGAGAGAGAGAGAGAGAGAGACAGACAGACAGACAGTGGTAGAAAGGAATCACCAAGAATGATGATATCCGGCTCAGGACACTGGGTGTGCCAAGCCCATACTTACCAGATGTGAGCCCCCGGGGTTAGATGTTTCTGACTCTTTACTTGTTGAACAATCAATAAGGCCATATAGACAGTTCCTTATGTGTAATTCTTGCCTTGAGGTTGAGTCATATATGATCCCATAGTGCAATTTAAAAATTTGCACTATGGAAAATTTAGAAATTTTTTCTTCCTCTTTAGTTTCATGTTGTAGCTTATTTTTTAATTAGACAAATCAAGACATTATATGTATATTGTATGCTTCTACATGACTGCAAATGAACTAGTAAGAATTCTGGCAGAAGAATTATATTGTAACAGTGATAATAATGGTTCAGATGTCAACATGACTATTGAAGGAGGAGAGAATCACTCTTATCTGATTGGGCCTAATGACAAGATTTGGCAAGGAATCCTGCCATTAGACACAATATGATAATACTGACTAAATGATAAAATTTCATATGGTTTAATTAATATCATTTATACTATGTCATACTAATTTTTTTATGAGCAATCATCTAATGTGTTCCTCTGTTATGATATTCGTTACAAAATTAAGAAAATATTCATCTGTGTAGATTACAATTATTAATAATCCTTACTATAAGTGATCTCCTGTCAATTGAGAATTTTTTTAATTTAGTTTTATTTTTTTTTGGTCCATCCACAAAACCTGATGGAAGTTTGTTACAATAGTCAACCACATGCTGGTTGAAGGCAAACCTCCTCAAATCTATCCTGCAACCACCCTTCCACAATTTGAATTTATGCACCCTCATGTGTGCAGGAGGAAGAATGCCATAAGCATTGAACTTGCTAAATCCATTCAAAGCCTTTAAACCTCAATCAGATTACCTTGCAGGCACCTAGTCTCAAGATGCTGCAATTTGCAGAACCACAGCCTGTTTTGGTAAGACGATCCTCTCATTCCCTTCACCAATTGTTCTTTGCACCTGTTCCAGCAAATCAACATCCTTCCTAAAATGAGGCCTCCAGACTTGTATGCAATACTTGAGATGTGGCCTAACCACTGTCATGTACAATGGGATAATCATTTCTTTGTCTCTGCTAGCAAAACTCCACAAGATGTCCTGGTAGTCTGTCGGCACTGTTCAGAGAACTTCATATGTGACTGCACAATTACCCCCAGGTCTTTTTCATTTCCAATTGGCCTGAGTGTAGTACCACACAGTTGGTATGTTAATTTGGGATTACTACTATCCATACATAGTCCCTTGCATTTATCAAAATTAAATATCAACAGTCATTTCTCAGCCCATCAGTCTAATTTGTTTAGACCTTATTGCAGTAGCTTACCCAGATTACTATCATTAACCACCCTGCCAGCCTTTCTATCACTGCAAACTTAGACATTAGGCCTAATATACTTTTATCAACATTTAATATTAGAAATAATATATTGTTTTCTATTATCAATAATAGAAAACTTCAACTGGATTCAACAACACTGAATCCAGGAGACCCTACTAATAACATTAATCCATAAAGAGCAGTGTCCATTAATAACCACTGTCTTCTCTCACTCAACTATTCCTTTATCCAGAGCAGTAACTTGCCTTTAATGCCACACTCTGTTCTAATATGTAGCACTCTTTTATATGCAATAGTATCAAAAGTCTTCCTGAGATACCTGAAATCTAAGTATACGATATCAAAATTATTATTTGCATCAGTCTCTTTGTTACTGCATTATAGTATCCAATCAGACTGGTCAGATAAGATTGACTCTTAACAAATCCATGCTGACTTGAGTATAATTGCATCCCTGCCTAGATCGTCCTGAAATACTTTAACCAGCGAGTCCATTATATTTCCAGGAACAGAAGTCAACATCTATAATTATTCATGTCACAGATGTGTTAATGTATGCTGCTTTGTGAATTGGGGTTAAAATTCACACATCATCTCCAGTCCACAGGACCACTGAATTTAAAGATACTCTCATAATTATGTCTAAGGGTTTGCTTACCTCCTTTGCTGCCTCACTTAATGTAACTTATATAAACTTTATATAGATTTTGATGAACTTCTCTTTCCCTGACAATTCCCCTCCCTAAAGAAATCCTGGTGCATGAACGTAGATACAAAATACCTATTCAATTTTCCAGCAACCTGAGGAGGCTCATCAAGAGCTAAACCATCGACATCAAGTGGACTAATATGATCCAACCCCTTTCTTCTACTGTTAATATAAGTAAAATCTTTGCTGCTTTTCTTTGCCAAAGAATTCTCATAATCTGCCTTAGCTTACCTAACCTCCTTTGTGACTTGATTACAGACTAGTTTATATCTACCATAGGCCTTTATATTACTTGATAATTTATATGCATCTCTTCCACAAGTCTCATAAGTTCACCTGACTTACATTTAGGTCAACAACTTCATACCAACTAAGAAGTAATGTTTCTCAAACATTACTTCTTAGTTGGTATGAAGATCCTAGTAGTTTCTACAAACACTTCAATGAATGTTTCTCATTTAGAATTTGCTGTTGGTAATGTTCATCTGCTGCCCTGGCATTGCACTACTTTCAAATGAATGGCACTGCCAAAAAGATTAACCTGTCATTTACTTAAAAGATGGGACACTGATATGGTGTCCTGTTTCAGGAATGGCTGGTTCCTCTCAGACTGTAAGTGATTTCTTTTTACACAGCAGCTGTGGCACAAACCTTATTACAAAAACAGTGGTGCACCAGCTCACAGGTGTCAATTTTCTTTTTAATTTCTGGAAAAACTTTTGGGTGTTTTTGAATTCTCCAAGGATTTTACTAATGTTTCATCTTTCTTAAAAGACTGCAGTACTTATTGTATGTATCTTTTCATTATTTAATAAAAAAATAAATATTTATAAAATGCAGTTTTTTATTATATGTCATTACTTTATTATTTTAAAAATGAAAAAAAAAATATGTATTAGGCAAAAAATATGGACATGAATATCTGATCCATCTTCCAGATGAAAAGTCAACTGGAAAACAGATCAGACACTGGGACCTGTATCTAGTACAGACTAGATACAAGTATTTGTCTGTGTAGAGCAAGGATAAAAAATGCAGTTATGTGTTTAGCTGCACAAGAGTGAGGGTAGATTGTATTTTATCTATGCTGGACACAGCATGGGTTTGTTAAGTAAGGGGAAGTCTTGTCTGACCAATTTGATTGGATACTATGATGTGGTCATAAAGGAACTGGATGCAAAGAATAATTTTAATATCATATATTTGGGCCTTTGCTAATGCTATCTATCCCCACTGCAAAGGTTGTGTCATTATTTTTATTTCAAAACAAAAATATTTTTTTTATTTTAGAAGTACACCAATCACTTTTTATACTTAACCAAAGGAGAGGAACAACTTTCCCATTAAGAAAAAAAAAAAAAAACAACTGGTTAGGCAAAATTTTAATTTTAGAAACCAGTACCACTGCATTCCAACAAGTGTGGAATGCAGTGTGGTTGAATTACTCCAACTGTAGACACCCTCTAGTAATTTACGACGCTGTGATGTATTCAGGCTGCACTGCACACTAAAGGAGTATAGCAAAACATCTAAATGTGTGCATGCGTGTAATTATCTGTAAAACCTTTATTAAAACTAACACTGAAGAAGAAAAAAAGGGCAGTGGAACACAGCTTGAATATTTAGGGATATTATAATAAAATTAAGTTAAGGGAAGGTCTTACCTGACCAATTTGATTGGATACTATGATGTAGTCACAAAAGAATTGGATGCAGGGAATAACTTTTATATTATATATTTGGATCTTAGAAAGGCTTTTGATACTGTTGCACATGGAAGACTGCTGCACAAATTGGAGCAGTGTGGCATTGCTGGCAAATTGTTGCTATGGATAAAGGGATGGTTGAGTGGCAGAAGACAGAGAGTGGTAATTAATGGACATTGCTCATCGTGGACTAATGTTATTAGTGGAGTCCCTCAGGGTTCAGTGTTGGGTCCATTGTTGTTTTCTGTATTTATAAATAATATTGATGATGGTATATCAAGCTTAATGTCCAAGTTTGCAGATGATACAAAGGTTGGCAGGGTTGTTAAGGACGCTATGCTGCTGCAACAGGATCTGGAAAGGTTGAGCAGATGGGCTGAGAGGTGGCAAATGAAGTTTAACACTGACAAATGTAAAATACTACATATGGGAAACAGCAACCCCAGAGCAACGTATCAACTCTGTGGTACTACACTGACAGTGGTAGAGAGTGAAAAGGATCTGGGAGTAATTGTGCAGGCAGATATGAAGTTCTCTGAGCAGTGCAGACAGGCTGCAAGAGTAGCTCATGGTGTCTTATCAATGATATACAGGGATTTTTTTAGCAGGGATAGGGAGGTGATTATTCCCTTGTATAAGGCAATGGTCAGGCCGCACCTTGAGTACTGTATACAGGTCTGGAGGCCTCATTTCAAGAAGGAGAGCTGCTGGAACGAGTACAGAGAAGGGGTACAAGATTAGTGAATGGAACAAAGGGGTGCTCTTATGAAGAAAGGCTTAAGTTTTGCAAATAACAGTGTCTGGAGACTAGGCACCAGCTAGGTGATCTGATAGAGGTGTATAAAGCCTTGAATGGTTTGAGCATGCTCAATGCTGATGGGATTCTTCCTCTTGCTCAGAATAATCACCTGAGAGGGCATAAATTCAAATTGAGGAAAGACAGATGTAGGATAGACGTGCGGAAATTTGCTTTTAGACAGCAGGTGGTTGGTTGGTGGAATAGACTTTCATCCCTTGTTGTGGCAGTTGATAGCCTAAATAAATTTAAGGCTCAGCTGGACAGGTATTTTGAACGAACGGAGGGGTGAAGTGAAAAGGATTTTTTTTTTTTTTTTGGCTGATGCTGCATAAGCTTGCTTTCTTGCATCATATGCCTCTACTAATGCTAAATTATACTTTATGAATAAATCTGGATTTATATCAGCAAATTATATAGTGTTTCAATTAAAGGGCACTGAGGGCTATCTCACTTAATTTTAAGTTTAGCCCATTTGTTGCCTGCACCTTTTTTTTTTTTTTTTGTCATATTTGGGTTGAAAATTTTGAATTTGATGTTATTGACAACTGGACTAAGCATTACTGGTATAATGACAGCACCCATGAATTCCTTGGATATCTCAGTGAGGAAAAGGAAATTGTTAAGGCACTGTTTCAGAAAAGGTAGTGCAATAAGTTGCACTTCACCTATGTTGCTGAGCTATTCCTCTTGTTTAAAGATCACATAATTTCTGGAGCTGGAAACTAAATGACCTTGAGCCATCCATAGTTTATCTGCTTAGTTTAATATTGTTCCTCTGTAAATATTCTCTGTGTTCAATTAATCAGATTTCCTTCAGTATTTCCATCAATATGGTTTTCCAATTTATCTTATTAAATGCCTTTTCCAAACCCACAAAACAAACACAAGCATCCTTATATAATCATCTATATTTCTTTGCATCAAAATTCTCATTATTCCTATTGCATCCTTTGTTCCTTTCCCTTTCTGGAATCCGTACTGTTCCTCTTCATCATTTTTTCCCTCAATCTTCTGTTCATTTTCCACATCACCTTTGTAGCATGTGATATCATACTAATGGTACTGAAATCCTTACAATTCATTGTATTCTTTTTTCTATTCTACTGGAATCATAATAAAGTAGTCAAAATCCTGTGGCTATTTTTCCTCTCATAGTGTATATATGTCTACAATATGCATTTAGTTAGTTTTCTTATCCCTGCATTTTGCATCACTTCAACTATTTCCAGTGGTATGCCACCAATTCCATTTGTCTTTCCCTTCTTCAATTCTGTTAATGCAATTCTAGCTTCTTTTTCAATTACTGCTAGATCCAATTCAATATCATTTATTATTATTAGCCATATGATGCAAGGAAGCCTGAGGCTTATGCTGCACCAGCCAAAAGAAATTCCGGAGTTACCCTGAGAGAGAGGAATCACCAAGAAAGAGGAGGATGATGATATCAAGCTCAGGACCCTGGGTTTGCCAACCCCATACTTATCCCATATTCATTCTCAATCTCAACCTTATTCTGTCTTCCACATAAATCTTCCATATAAATCCTATTTATATTTAGTCCATCTATTTAGTATAACATTTTTATCGTTTAACAATTCCACATCATCATTTACATTCTGTCTTGGCATATTTGTTTCCTATTTCAACTGCATTCTATCTTGGCACATTCTTAAATTTATTACTTAAAAACTTCAGCCTTTTTCAAATATTAATCATATCTTTCTTTGAAAAATCAATACTTTCTATTTCCCTAAACCACTCTCTTCTTGATCCATCTGTTCTTCTTCTCAACATATTATATTCTACATTTCCTTTTTCTTTTTGCAATTTTCATATTTTTCTATTATACGAGTCTTTATGTCCCCCAAATTAAATCCTTTTTGCCACTGAAGGGTATTGAAACATATACTCTCCATCTTTGATTCAATTTAGGTCAAGAAATCATCTTTTAATACATTTTTCATGCATTTATTACTGCATTTTGCTTTCCTTCATTCCAGATTATTTAGTTTGAAATAACATTTTTCTATATTATACTTTTTAATATTGCCCATCACATTTTCATCTTTTGTGTCCTGCTCACTATCAGAATCATCAAAAAACACCAAAATTTCTTCAGCTGTTTCCTTCAATGCAAACATTTACAGCTGAATATGGCTCCCCTAGTCCAAAGATCATTACATGCTATTGCACTGAAAGATAAGAAGAGACCCTTGTTAACTGCCAATTTTGCTTGATAAAATTTCAATGAATATAGGTGCACTCTCTAACAATGCCTTAATATTTTCATTTGAATTTAATTTATTACCACAAAGTTTGAAATAAAAAATCTATGACTGTATCAGCAAATTCTCATTTAGGAGAGATCCCTATTGTGCACAAATAAAATACATACATAACAAAAGGAAGTCTGAATTGTAGATGTCTATATTGGTGAGTTTTTGCCACATCATCAGTTCTAAGCATAAACGATTTAGTAGATGAAAAGAAATTGTTAATTATAATTGTAGCAATAATTTTAAACTACTTATTTACATAACCAAGTATCACAGAATCCAAGAAATTCTTTCTACATTATTACAATAAAAAATTACTTTTATATTAGAATCTTCTAGTGTGTGAAAGCTTTTGAATAAATTCAGTCAACTATCACAGTCACTGTAATGCTGCACAGTGAAGAGTAAGCAAGATGGAAATGAGATAAATGAATATCCTTGATTCATTAATAATAGCATTATCCATGAAATCTCCAACCACAAAAACTTCTGGATGGAATAATTCGAAAAACCTTGTTAGCAGGCAGGACTTTCAGTGTGTGTGTGTGTGTGTGTGTGTGTGTGTAAGGCCTTGGAAGTCACCATTTTCATCTATATGAAAACGGTGACTTCTACCACAATCACATTCCATTTTGGAATTGGCTGGAATGTACCAACACTACTAATAAGTTTAAAATTCAACAACAAAAAAAGCTAAAAATAAATTTATTATGACAAATGTTTGCACAGCGACTAATAAGCACCAAGTAGGCTTTTGTGTTCCATTAGGGATGTGCCAAGCCATTTTAGTACCTGAGGCAAGAATGAAAAATTGTGCCCTGGTGTTAATGATGGCAATTATTTAATCTTTCTTTTGGCACCCCTTTCAGCTTTTCATGTGAGGCAAGAGCCTCGTTCGCCTCACCCTCAGCACGGCACTGACCCATGGAGAGAGAGGATGGATAAATATCTAGATGAAAACATGTATTAGGGGATTATGCTGATCACAACAATTTTCTTTTGTGTTGTAATCCAAGCTTCCTTATATCATCATAAATATTCTAATATTTATACTAATTACTTTTTCATTTATTGCTATAGGGCAATGCTGTTCAACCCTTCCTGGGACTATCTACCTTTTCTCAACAATTAGATTTCTCATCTACCTTCAATGAAAAGCTTTATTTAAAATGACAATACATAAGAGTACACAGAATGATTTATTTTGGGCCATGTGAATTTAACTCAACGTGTTGTCAATGCACATGGAATTATAGAAATTAACTACTAACAGTTCCTGGGTAAATTCCAAGACCACCTTATAAATGTTGCAAATTCAGACAATAAAAAAATAAACATTCTCTGCAGCAAGAAAATAAAAACTCTACTGCTATCATCACCAATACACATTCAGAAGCATGCCGAAATTCACTTTAGTTTGAGCGATATGGGCTATCAGAATAGTTGGAAAAAAAAAAAATTAGCTGCTACTGCATCAACCAAAATGGTCTACTTGTAAATACAGTTTGGGCATCAATACATATTCTAATGAAATGCTGTTGTTGTTATTTGGTTTTTAGGAGCCATATTGCTGCGGGGATATGCGGTGGTCATTTACTAACCTTTCCGCATCCTCCGTATTTGGTGGTCACGGGCTCGAACCCCAGTCTAATCAAGAAGCATGTGCTACAACACTGCTGCTCCTGCCCACCTGGCTACGGAGGCACCCTAATAAAATGCACTGCAGCAAACACTATTGTGAACTTTCGTGTACAACTGCAGTAAAAAATGTGTTCATTATTTTAAATCAGTTAAACGAAAACAGAAGATTTTCAAAATGCTACTAATTATGGATGCACTTTAAAGAAAAATGCCCTCATTTTTTCCTTTTGATGGAAGGAGGGAGAAGGGAAAATGAGAAATAGAGAAGACTGAACCCATCCAGCTATCCCAGGTATATTTACCCAAAAATAAACACTTATCCACAGGGTGGATCATCTATTTTGGCTAAACAGAACTGCTACACAAGGCTTTGATTTATAAAACTTTATCCTTGTTCTTTCTTAAATTTTGCAAATTACTAAGCAGGCAATGCAGGTTTTAGTGTTTAAATTAAACAAAATGCTCATAGAAGTGTCCAGGGAAGAAACTGTAAACAAAAGACAGTAAATTTTTTATAGCAACTAAGGGTACTATTAAAAGTATGTCAGATGAACTTGTTATTTGTTTGTTATTTGGTTTTTAGGAGCATTAGCAACTAAGGCCATATTGCTCCGGGATATGCGGTGGTCATTCCCTGACCTTTCCGCATCCTCCGTATTTGGTGGTGACGGGCTCGAACCCCGGTCTAATCAAGAAGCGTGTGCTATGCACTGCTGCTCCTTCCCACCTGGCTACGGAGGCACCTGTCAGATGAACTGATAAGACTAGTTCTGAGAGCTATTCCAAGACAAACAGAAACTAGAAAAAAAAAAAAAAAAAAACACTAGCATTAATAGAAGGAAAAAAAAATTACAGTAGTTTAAATTAAAAAAATAAATAAATAAAACAAAAAATTTAATTATCACTGACAATTCTGAAATTTTTTATTATTATATAATCAACAATTTCAGAAATAATTATATATTTCCATCCTCAAAGAAACCACTTGGAAGGTGAAAATATGTAACTATTTCTGAAACTGCCAGTGATAAATTAAATTTACTGATTTCTTTTAAGAATAGAGTAATTTGTGTCCTGAACTATTAACAATAATGATAAGCATGAAATGAGTATAAATTATCAGAAGACAGAAACCTATAGTAAATCCAAACCAGCCTGCAATCACGTTACTAAGGAGGTTAGGCATGTTAAGGTAGATTATAAGAAGTTGTTGGCAAAGAATTTCTTGCTTATGTTAAAACTAGAAGGAAAGGGACGAACCACGAATGGCATAACTAGTGACGATCCTCTACAGGTTGCTGACAAACTGAATAAATACTGTTTTGCATCTAAATTTGGATACCAGAAGTATACCTAATTCTAACTGGTTTTATGATAACTGAAAGGAAGCAGGAAAAAACTGTTGAAGATAAAAGGCACATCAACTGATGGAATCATCCAATTATATTAAAAGAAAGCAAACCATTAGCCAAAATTATGACAGCATCCTTGGATTCAGGGAAGGTCATACAGAAGGAGGTTTGTGAGTATTACAGACCTACAAGCTTGAATTTGGTATTAGGAAAAATGACAATTGTTTGTCTGAATATCAGAGCAAGAATTAGTTAGGGGTAATTTTGTCTGACCAATCTGATAAGCCATGATGAGGTGGTCACAAAGGAACTGGATGGAAAAAATAATTTTGACATCATACTTAAATTTCAGTAAAACTTTTGATACTGTTTCATATAAAATACTGCACAAATTGAAGCAGTAGTGTTGGGGCAAGTTACTGTTATGGTTAAAAGGATGTTGAGTGACAGAGGATAGTAGTGCTTAATAATGACCACTGCACCTCATGTCATGAATGGGATCTTCAGAATTTGGTGTTGGGCCACTTATTGTTTTTAATATTTATTAATAATGATGATGTAGGCACAGAGGTTAATGTTAATTTTGCTGATGACACAAAGGTGAACATGCAGAATTAATGACAGGAATCAGAGTATGCTACCCCAACAAGGCATGAATAAATTAGGCAGAGGTGCTGAAAAATTTTCAGAAAAGCTTTTGATACTATTCCATGTGAATGGTTACTGTACCAATTAAAGTTGTGGCATTAGGGGGAAATTACTGCTACGGATAAAAGGAGAATCTAGTGGTAGAAGAGGGATAATCTTTATTAATGGCCATTGCACTTCATGAACTAATGTTAATAGTGGATTTGCTGTTAGGGTTTGGTGCTAGCACCAATCACTGTTTTAATTAATCAAGTTTAATGTATAAGTTTGCTGATGAAACGAAGATGGACAGGGTAGTTAATGACAGCATTTTGAGTATTCTCCAACAAGATCTGGATAACTTAGGCACATGGGCTGAAAAGTGGCAACTGAAGTTTAATATCGATAAATGCATCTCAGCATAACATACTAATTGGGTGGTAACACATTCATGGTAGAGCAGAACTAAAAAGACCTATGGGAAAATGTACGTTTTGTCACAGAGCAGTGAAGACATGCTGCTTAATTAGTTCTGTCACTTATATATAGGAATTCTGATGGAAGGAAAAATGAGATGATTATTCTGTGACTAAGGCAGTGGTTAGGCCTCACCTTGAATACCAGATTGAGATTTTGAGAGGGTGTCATTCTGTTGTAATGGATACAGAGAAGAGGAACAAGATTTGTTAGGGCACAAACAGGTACTCTTAAAAAGAATTGAGTTTTGTACTGAATGCAAAAAATAATTTTGATATCATATACTTGGATTTTGATACTGTTGCACATGGAAGATTGGTTTGGTTTGGTTTGGTTTTATTGGCGCATTAGCATCTAAGGCTATAATGCGCCAAGACCAGGTAATATATAAAAATTTAACATCTCAGTGACCTAATTAATTAGGCCACCGTGTCCAGATCTAATTACAATGATAAATCAATAAACGAAATAATAATAACATGAATTTTAAATACGATTAAAAACGTTTATTGCTTTCAAAAAGCTAAAAATAGCAGACACATTGTCATTGTCAGATAAAATCTGACTGAGTGTATACGGCTCAGTCAGATGGCTAAAAGCGGTAAAACGGATATTGCTAAAATCTGGACAGTCAACTAAAATGTGGCACATGGAAGACTACTGTACAAATTGGAGCAGTATGGCAACATTAAGGGCAAGTTTCTACAATGGGTAATAAGAATGGTTGAGTGAAAAAAGACAGAGAGCGGTTATCAATGGACACTGCTCTTCATGGACTAATGTTATTAGTAGAGTCCCTCCAGGGTTCGGTTTTGGGTCCATTGTTGTTTTCTGTATTCATTAATGATATTGATGAAAGTATATCAGAGTTAATGTCTAAGTTTGCAGACAATGCAAAGGTTGGGAACAAGAATAAAAAAGATTTTGGGGAATTGTGCAGTCAGATATGAAGTTTTCTGATCAGTGCAGACAGGCTGCAAGAGTAGCTCATGGTGTATTGTCAATGAGATACAGGAATTTTGCTAGCAGGGATAAGGAGGTGATTGTCCCTTTGTATAAGGCAGGGATCAGGCCACACCTTGAGTACTGCATACAGGTCTGGTGGCCTCATTTTAGGAAGGATGTAGAGTTCCTGGAACGAGTACAGAGAACGGCAATGAGATTGGTGAATGGAACAAAGGGTAGCTGTTAAGGATTAAGTTCTGCAAATTGCAGTGTCTGGAGACTACGACCTGTGAGGTGATCTGATTGAGGTGTATAAGGCCTTGAATGTTTTGAGCAGCTCAATGCTGATGGGATTCTTCTTTTTGCTCAGGTTACTCTTACGAGGGAAGCTAAATTCAAAATGAAGAGAGACAATTGTAGAATAGATGTGTGAAAATTTGCTTTTAGCCAGTGGATGGTTGATAATGGGAACAAACTTCCATCTGTTGTAGTACAGATCAACAACTTAAATAAGTTCAAGGCAGAACTAGACAAACATTTGGAGTGAATGGATGGTTTTTTTTGGCTGATGCTATATATGCTGTTTTTTTGCATTATATGTCTCTACTAATAGTAGTAGTAGTATTGGCATGTGATGCAAGAAAGCAAGTGTATGAGCTTATGCAGCATCAGCCAAAAAAGAAAAAAAAATGTTAATGTTAATGCAAATAATGAAATTCATTCATACTTAAACCTATAAATAAATGAATAAAGTTTCTTCATTCTCAAAAGAGCCGATACTAGCAGCATTTACATATTCACTGTGACTACAGTTATTGAATTAAAGGCAGCTAGAATTTTCTTGGGATTAAAATTCATAAGATGTTATGCATTTTTCATGGCAGTGTATGGGCTCAAATCTACAATTATCAGTTGTAGCACTAGGACACACACACAAGAAAAAGGTAAAAAAAAAATTTTTGAAACTGTTTTTTGATGTCATATAATTTTTGAAGCATATGACACAAGGAAGCAAACAAGCTATAAAGGATAAGCCAACCCCCCCCATATCACCTGTCCATATTCTCCAATAATTTGTCTAGTTCTTCCATGAAATTATTCAAACTACTCACTTTATATTAAAAACAAAACTCTATGCAATGAGTTCAAATCAACTAGAATATTAATAATTGTTATTAATAATAACAATTTTTTTACATAATAAACTTTACTTAATATTTGAAACATTAAGAAGTATAACTTCAATCAAACACAGATGGTCTCTCTTTCCTCAGCGGTTTCCAGGACTATTAATTATCATGCAAACAGGAAGAAAGTGAAGGAACACGTTAAGCCTAATTATATGCATGTGTTGAGTGGCATCTCATAAAGCGAACCTGCCTCAATTATTGAGCCCTGTCGGGCTTTATGAGAGATGGCAGTGCATCCAATATTTACACTCTATGACTTCACGCTATTAAAGCATCTGGATGGCACCCCCCAGTGGTTGAAGCATGTGTGGCGGTTTCCACTTTCACATTCTCTAGGTCTTTAGTATTATTGTCTGGCTGGTGTACAACTGTTGTGTGCAGGATTTTCATTTTACTCACCAACAGGCCTAAAGCATGGCAGAAGGGGTTTAATTATTTTAAAAAATATACACATTTTTAATATAATAAATAGATTTTTCACAGTTTGGTTTCATATCAGATTTAAAATGCAGGTAGCATCAAAAAGTGGACCATTTTGAATTACCCCTGGCTTGTAGCCGTGAAGGGTATTGTGTACGCATGTGTGTTTTGTATGCAATAAAGAGTTCTATTTCTTGCTGTTTTTTGAAAATTTTTCATGGAAAGAAGCTCATAAGATTGTTTATCAGACGGTAAAAATATTTTCTGAATTCAACAGAATTATCGAATTTAAGGGTATCATGGTAGGCTTCAGCCTTCGTGTAATTTAACTTTTTTTCCCCATTTCTTTTTTTTCTCTTGAACTTTCTGCTTTTTCTTTTTCCTCTTTTGTCATCATATGGTATCTGGCCTCATCTTAATAGTCCTTACATGACTAAGATTCCAAAATTTCTTACATCCACCAAACTAATATCCTTTTGTCTTTTGTGCACTGCATTTTAACACTCCATCTTCGTATATAAATCAATAAGTTCATTGTAATCACATAATGGCTTTTTTTCTGCTCTTGTGAAGTCAGAAAGCTATTAAATGATTATAATAAACAAAACTGAATTTGAATGGCTACAAATAATCATTTGTGAATTGCTCAGCCACAAGTTAGATTGAAGTGAGACATAGCTTCACTTCATTCTAATTTGTGGCAAGCTAAAAATGACACACTTTATTATTTTTAACGTTGGCCACTATTTTTTTACTTGTATGTCTTATCTACTCAGAATCTTCCAAAACAAGCAAGCAAACTTCAGTTGTTTCCTTTGATAAAAAGCATTTAGATTTGGGTATGACTCCCTGATTCATAGGTTGCCTGGGGTTCTACAGAGAGATAAGAAAGCACACTTGATATTACCATGGTTTAATAAAATTTCTTTGGATATGCAAGTTTGTTGTCTAATAAAAAATAATGCTTGCATGTTTTCCTTTTTGCCATTTGAATGATTTTACTTTTTTTACAGCATGATTGTGAAACTTATCTCAAAAAAAAAAAACATAAATTCTATTTCATTTGAAAACTTGAAATTGATAACTTCTCGTTTAGGAAAAAATCTCTGTTTGCATAAATAAAGTACATACATGCGTACATAAAAAAATAAATAAAAAAAAAAAAAAAACGAAGGCAGTCTGAATTATGGAGGTTCCGGATTGGTGAGATTTTACTGTACTTTGATAACTCCACAAGGCTGGGTAGGGAAAAGCTACAAGGGCATACGAAAAAATAAAACTTACTGCAAAAGTCAAAGTATTCTTGTCTTTTTTGCCCTGGGGGACAAGAGTGAGTTGACCATACTATCAATGTACAAACCACGCCCAGAATTATTAAAGCTGTTGCAAACAGCCACAATGGGTGAGCAACGTCCCATCGTAGGAATAACATAAAAGTATTAAACGTGTACGTTATGGGCACGGCTAACATTGATATAATGAAAACTTTTGTTGCATTAGAAAACATGCCCATTTTTTTGATAAATATATTCACTTGCGTGTAAAATTTGTATAATTTTCAGCATTCATTTCTGTCTAACTTAAAATACAACTCAAATTTTAATGAATATCTGAAAATTAAGTACTACAATACACGATTACACCCGTGGTGATTATAATAATTCTATATTTCTCTACAATGGTAAAGATGGCGCTGTTGTTCCAGATATACAAGATTGAACGCAAGGGGGCGGTTCCTGTAATGTTTTTTGGATTGTTCGTGTTGGTTGTTGATGGCATCTGTGAGTGTTAAAGTCTGCGCTATTTAAAAAAAAAAAGAAAAAAAAAAAACTGATGAGAGAGAATTGTAAATATATTTGATTATATATCTAATTTCTAATACTTAACACACAATATCACATGAAAACTGGTTATCTTTTGCTGATGGGTGCGTAATTTCTGGTGAGAGCCCGAAACATTTTCGTGTAATATAGTACCGTATTGACTACGGTAGGCTGGGAACAGATATTTGTGAAAGTCAACCTGAAGATATGCATTAAATATAAAACTATGATTGCTGTAATACAGCTACTTCCACGATGTACTGCCTTCAGACTTAAATGTGCAGTAAGCAGGAAGAGTAAGTAGCTTATTGTGTAACTAATGTTTTAATGAAAGTTTGAACGGTAGTGGATACGTACAGCCAACTCAAGCCATTTGTGAATTATATATTTATAGGAAAACATAAACCCTCATAAATAATCGTGATGTAACTGTGGAAAAGAAATTCATACAGAGTCATAATATTTGACATTGAATTATTTAAAAAAATAACAATAAACCGTTGCCATTTTGTTTAGAAAGTTTGATTATTTCATTCGTTGTATTATACGATTGTGATCATGTCAGTCACTTGTTTGCTGAGGGTGGTGGTTTATGTTGAGATGAGATAGGAGAAGAGGAAGTACGGGATGGAATGTCACCCTCCTCCCAATTATTTGTTATTAACATTGTTGTCCATTTTCGCGCTGACTTATACGTTCCTGTCTATTGCCAATCAATTTAAGAATATCCGTTGTCGTGTTATTCACCCCCCCCCCATATTTTATCATCCTGCACCAGTGAGTGGTTAATTTTATTAACCTTTTCTGTTGCTAATCACAGTATTTCCCATGTTGTTTGATTATCTTGAATTACTCTATAAAATTAAATTACTCTCTGATAAATAAATAAACCCAAATTCAGTAATTAATATTTCACAGAAGTTGTTCATATGTTTAAAATAATAAATATTCATAATCTGTATTAATGTTAAGTATTAGTAGCGATAAGGAGGCAAACTTATATAGCATCAGCCAAAAAAGAAAAATAATAATAAAAAAATACCCCACTTCATCATGTTCTTGAATGAATGAATTTCTTGAATTAAATTTCTTGTTGCACCTTGATGTGAAGAATTGAAACACTGGACTAACCATTACATTATTGAAAATCTATGATATTGAGTAAATTAATGTACTGAATGGTATATTCAGTACATTAAAATAGAAATATTTAAATATCCATTAGAATTGCATCAGTGTGAATTTTATTATTTCTCCAGTATGATGTTTACTTTCAATCTTAAGTATTTGTTAGTTTGAAAAGTTTAGCCTTAAAAAATTTTTTTACACTATATACCGCAGAAAGCACAATTGTTATGGAAACTTATCATGGAGGTTGGTTTCTTTTTTTTTTTTTTTTTTTTTCACCTTCTCACAGCCCCAATTTTTGGCTGGTATAGTTTATTGGGAATTATTATTTTTTCCATTGAATAAAAAGACTTATTTTCTAATGTTGTTTTCTGATATTATACCTGTCAGAATTAAGTAAAAAAATTTTAAGTATTTCTTGCTTCCCTCCATCTTCCAAAAAAAAAAGATTGGTGTGTTGTGTACTGCTGATTGATTTGAATTTTTCATGCCCGCTAGAGAACATTTCTGTAGATGGAACACAAAACATAAATAAAAATATGAATATTCATGTTCTGAGTGTTCATATTTTTATTACTACTGGATTATATTAAATAGTTATGTACACTGGTTTTCAAAATTAAAGGATCAAACACATGGTAAAGTGGAAAAGCCTGTTTGGAATTGAAATGAAAGTTATTTAGTCTGTATGATAATAATTGTATAAAGAGAATGAACAGGGCTAACCTGTATCCATGTATGAGGTAACATAACATACACAGTATTTGAAGTGCTGATTAAGTCATCAAATGCAGACATTGTGGGGATATCAGACACATTCGTGTATTAAGAATTTCAGATAAGAGTAGGAGTGTGTTATAGGCCTGATGACTCGAATGAGTACAATGAACAATTGTACAGAGAAATAGAGTGGGCTAGTAAATCAGAATGTCTTATAATGGGGGATTTTAACTTCCCAGATATTGACTGGAACTTGTGGGTTGGTCACTCACACACACTAGTCAGACTTTTGTGAATTTATTGGATGATTGTTTTCTACAGCAGCATGTTCGAGAGGCAACCAGAGAGAGTAATACTCTTGATCTGGTTATTAGCAGTGATCATTCGTGTATTAAGAATTTGCAGATAAAGGAACCACTAGGTGGCAGTGATCACAGTGTACTGATGTGGGATTTACTTAAAGATTTAATTACCATCAGGGGTAAAGGAAAGGGTTTTTGCTTCCGTAAAGGTGAGTACAGTGGTCTCAGACAGTTTTTAAATTCTGTACAGTGGGTTCAATGTTACCAACAGTAAATTCTAAGTGGGAAGCATTCAAGGAATTAATCGTGGATGCTACTAAAAGTTTCATACCTATTAAGAAATATTGTTTAAGGTTTAGGCCTAAATGGTTATCAAATGAACTAATGAGACTCGTGACAAAGAAGAAAAATGCATGGGATGCATATAAATTATCATGCGACTCAGAAGCCTATGGCAGATATAAGCTAGTCTGTAAATCAGGTCACAAAGGAGGTTAGGCAGACGAAGACAGATTACGAGAAATCCTTGGCAAAAGATACTAAGAAAAACAGCAAGGATTTCTTTACTTATATAAACTCTAAAAGGAAGGGGTTGAATCTGATTGGTCCACTTGACATCGATGGTTCGACTGTTGATGATCCTGCTCAGATAGCAAACAAACTGAATGAGTATTTTGCATCTACATTCACACATGAGGAGTTATTAAGGTTTGAAAATGGCAGAAGGTTATCAAATTGTAGCAGGGTGCTTAATGATTTTGTAATAACTGAGAGCAAAGTGGAGGAGAAATTGTTGAAGTTAAACATAAGAAAAGCACCTGGGGTGGATGGGATCTATCCAGTTATACTAAAGGAGGCAACTAAGCAAACCCTTAGCCATAATTACGAGAGCATCCTTGGACTCAGGTGGTTCCCACGGACTGAAGATGTGCAAATGTATCCCCAATTCACAAAGCGGGATTGAAAGGGGACACAAGTAATTACAGACTAGTTAGTTTAACTTCTGTTCCTGGTAAAATAATGGAGTCACTGGTTAAAGATGCATTGCAGGATTATCTAGACAAGATTGCAGCAATAATTCAGACACAGCATGGGTTTGTTAAGGGAAAGTCTTGTCAGACAAATTTGATAGGATATTATGATGTCGTTACAAAGGAACTGGATGTAAAAAATAATTTTGATATCATATATTTGGATTTCAGGAAAGCTTTTGACACTGTTGTGCACCAAAGACTATTGTACAAATTGGAGCAGAATTGAAGTACTGCATATGGGTAGAAGTAACCCCAGAGAAACGTACCAACTGTGTGGTACTACACTTAAGGTGGTAGAAAATGAAAAAGACCTGGGAGTAATTGTGCAGGCAGATATGAAGTTTTCTGAGCAATGCCTACAGGCTGCCAGGGCAGGTCATGTGGTTTTGTCAATGATATATAGGAATTTTTCTAGCAGGGAAAAGGAGGTGATTGTCCCTCTGTATAAGGCAATGGTCAGGCCATGCTTGAGTACTGCGTACAGGTCTGGAGGCCTCATTTTAGGAAGGATGTCGATTTTCTTGACCGTGTACAGAGAAGGGCAACAAGAAGAAGGAATGAAGGGAACCTCTTACCAAGAGAGGCTTAAGTTCTGAAAATTGCAGTGGCTGGAGACTAGGCACCTGTGCGGTGATCTGATTGAGGTGTATAAGGCCTTGAATGGGTTGAGTACGCTGAATTCTGATGGGATCCTTCCACTTGTTCCGATTACAAACCTAAGGGGGCATAAATTCAAATAGGCGCCTCAGTAGCCAGGTGGGAAGGAGCAGCAGTGCGTAGCACACGCTTCTTGATTAGACCGGGGTTCGAGCCCGTCACCACCAAATATGGAGGATCCGGAAAGGTCAGGGAATGACCACCGCATATTCCCGGAGCAATATGGCCTTAGTTGCTAATGCTCCTAAAAACCAAACAACAACATAAATTCAAATTAAGAAAGGACAGATGTAGAATAGATGTGCAGAAATTTGCCTTTAGCCAGCGGGTGGTTAATTGCTGGAACAAACATCCATCTGTCGTTGTGGAAGTTGATAGGTTTCATGGAGCAGGATATGCAGTAAATTGCTGTATATCATGCTCCATTAACTAAATAGTAGAATATCAATGCTATACTGCAGTTACATGTAAATTGCTGTATAGCATTGACATTCTGCTACTTAGCTAATGGAGCATGATTCTCCTGTCTTCATTCAGAATCTGCCAATGCGCCATCAAAAACCAACCAACCAATCATTCAGAATCTCGGGGCTTTATTTTCCCATGAGAGGTGTGAAGTCCCCAGCTGTTCAGGCCATGAGTCATCATCTACAGATTCTTGATCTTCTTTAATTCGCTCGTGCCACTTTAAAATTGCAGTTTTATTAAAACACTTGTCTCCATTAACTGACCTTTATCTCAGTCCGTTGGCACACGTACCACATTGAATAGCATTAATATGTAACAAAACATTCTTAATCTTCATATCTTCCATTATGCATCTCACTAAACGGTTCACACTTACAGCATGTAACTTAAGAAATTACCAGACAAGTCAGAACTGCACCAGCATATTCTTGAACATAAACCCTCTTGTCATATACCATCAGTTTGTCAAAACTTGAGTTTATTAGTATTAATAGTGGCAAATGATGCTAGAAAGCAAGCTCGTACAGCATCAGTTTTGGAAAAAAAAAATCCAACTTCACATATCCATCCCTTCCTATAGTTTGCCCAGTTTTTCCTTGAATTTAATCAAACTATCAGTGGTAATGGATAGAAGTTTGTTTCAGCAATCAGCTACCTGTTGGCTGAAGGTAAACTATTGCACAACTATTGAATCATCCATCTTTCCTTAGTGTGATTTTATACCCCCTCATGTGCATGTGTCTGCAATTCTGCCCAGACACGATAGGAGGGAGTATATGATGAAAGCCTTGTCGATCAATTCAACCCTGGAAAGATTGCTCAAGGGGTAGAATTTTTTTCAGACTGGTCTGTGCTTTTTAACAGGAGAGACTGCTTTTACAGGAATGGGATACACTTAAATAGAAAAGGTGCAAGAATATTTGCTGATGCTATCGAGGCAGTGTTAGGTGGGTCGGAAAACCGCTAGCCTGGAGGGGGGGGTTCAAGGATTAATAGATTAACAGTAGCCACTGGCAGAGGTGACAGTGATTCTTGCACTACTTCTATTGGAATGAGAAGCAGCCTGGAAAAGGTGCAGGGGATTCCAGTGACTGCTGGGAGTCATTGTAGTACAAGTAAACACATGGTTTGTGTTAGGGTAGCTAAGAATAGGAACAAGTGCATGTATACTTGCATGTAAACCAGTGCTAGGAGTTTGGTAATTAAATTTGATGAATTTGAGGTATTGCTCAAAACATCAAAGGCAGATATTGTTGGGATATCAGAGACGTGGTGTCACACAGATATAAGGAATGCAGAACTGGAATTTGGGAAGTACAATGTCTACAGAAAGGATAGACAGGATAGGAAGAGAGGAGGGGATATTCTATTAGTGAAGAAACACATAAAATCCAAGGAAGTGAAGCCAGCCGACATTGCTGGACAGTGCAGTGTCGAGTCAGTTTGGTGTGACATAAGCATTGGGAGATCAAAATTGAGAGTAGGAGTGTGCTATAGGCCTAATGACTGTGATGAGTATAATAAGAAACTGTACAGGGAAATAGAGTGGGCCAGTAAATCAGAGAGCCTTATGGGGGATTTTAATTTCCCAGATATTGACTGGAATTTGTGGATTGGTCACTCACACACTAGCAAGGCTTTTGTGGATTTATTGGATGATTGTTTTCTACATCAGCATGTTCAGGAGGCAACTAGAGGGAGTAATACTCTTGATCTGATTATCAGTAGTGATTCTTCATGCATTAAGAATCTGCAGATAAAGGAACCACTAGGTGGCAGTGATCACAGTGTGCTGAAGTGGGATTTACTCAAAGAGGTAATTACCAATTGGCGGTAAAGGGAAGGGTTTTGCTTTCGTAAATGCGACTACGATGGTCTGAGACAGTATTTAAATTCTATACAGCGGGACCAACTGATGAAGACGTTACTAACAGCAAATTCAAAATGGGAAGCATTCAAAGAACTTATCTTGGAAGCTACTAGGCTTTACATTCCAACTAAGAAATATTGTTCAAGGTTTAGGCCTAAATGGATGTCAGATGAACTAATGAGACATTAGCATTAGCAGAGGCATATGATGCAAGAAAGCAAGCTTATTCAGCATCAGCCAAAAAAAAAACAACCACTACTCCCATTTCACCCCTCCGTTCGTTCGAAATACCTGTCCAGCTGAGCCTTAAATTTGTTTAGGCTATCAACTTCAACGACAAGCGATGGGAGTCTATTCCACAAACCAACTGCCCGCTGGCTAAAGGCAAATTTCCACACATCTATCCGACATCCGTCCTTCCTCAATTTGAATTTATGCCCTCTCAGGTGATTATTCTGAGCAAGAGGAAGAATCCCATCGGCATTGAGCATGCTCAAGCCATTCAAAGCCTTATACACTTCTATCAGATCAGCTCGCCGATGCCTAGTCTCTAGGCTCTGTAATTTGCAAAACTTAAGCCTTTCTTCGTAAGAGCAACCCCTTGTTCCATTCCCTAATCTTGTTCCCCTTCTCTGTACTCGTTCCAGCAGCTCTACATCCTTCTTGAAATGAGGCCTCCAGACCTGTATACAGTACTCAAGGTGTGGCCTGACCAATGCCTTATACAAGGGAATAATCACATCCCTGTCCCTGCTAGAAAAATTCCTGTATATCATTGACAAGACACCATGAGCTACTCTTGCAGCTCGTCTGCACTGCTCAGAGAACTTCATATCTGCCTGCACAATTACCCCCAGGTCCTTTTCATTCTCTACCACTGTCAGCGTAGTACCACAGAGTTGATACGTTGATCTGGGGTTACTGTTTCCCATATGTAGTACTTTACATTTGTCAATGTTAAACTTCATTTGCCACCTCTCAGCCCATTTGCTCAACCTTTCCAGATCCTGTTGCAGCAGCATAGTATCAGTAGTGTCCTTAACAACCCTGCCAACCGTGGTATCGTCTGCAAACTTGGACATTAAGCCTGATATACCATCATCAATATCATTTATAAATACAGAAAACAACAATGGACCCAACACTGAACCCTGAGGAACTCCACTAATAACATTAGTCCACGTTGAGCAGTGTCCATTGATTACCACTCTCTGTCTTCTGCCACTCAACCATCCCTTTATCCATAGCAGCAATTTGCCTCCAATGCCACACTTCTCCAATTTGTGCAGCAGACTTCCATGCGCAACAGTATCAAAAGCCTTTCTAAGATCCAAATATATAATATCAAAGTTATTCCCTGCATCCAGTTCTTTTGTGACTACATCATAGTATCCAATCAAATTGGTCAGACAAGACCTGCCCTTAATAAAACCATGCTGTGTCTGAGCTATAACTGAATTCATGTCCAGATGATCCTGCAGTGCTTCTTTAACCAGTGTCTCCATTAATTTTCCTGGAACCGAAGTTAAACTAACAGGTCTATAATTACTTGTGTCAGCCTTTGATCCTCCTCTGTGAATTGGGGTTACATTTGCACATCTCCAGTCCATGGGTATCTCCCCTGAGTCCAAAGAAGCTCTCATAATTATGGCTAGGGGTTTGCTTACTTCCTTTGCTGCCTCCTTTAATATAACTGGATAGATCCCATCCACCCCGGGTGCCTTTTTTATGTTTATCCTCAACAATTTCTCCTCCACTTTCCTCTCAGTTATTAGAAAATCATCTAGTTCACTGCAAATGTTTACTTCACCTACGACATTCCCCTTCCTGAATAACTCCTCATGTGTGAATGTAGATGCAAAATACTCGTTTAGATTGTTAGCCACCTGAGCTGGATCCTCAACTGTTGAACCATCAATATCCAGTGGACCAATCTGATTCATCCCTTTCCTTCTTGAGTTTAAATAGGTAAAGAACTCTTTTCTGTTTTTCTTTGCATCCTTTGCTAAGGATTTCTCATAATCTGCCTTTGCATGCCTAATCTCCTTTGTGACTTGGATACAGACCAGTTTATATCTATCATAGGCTTCCATGTCACCCATTAATATTTATGTATCCCATGCATTTTTCTTCTCTGCCATATGTCTCATTAGTTCATCTGACAACCATTTAGGCCTGAACCTTGAACAATATTTCTTGGTTGGTATGTAAAGCCTGGTAGCTTCCAAGATTAGTTCCTTGAATGCTTCCCATTTTGAATGTGCTGTTGGTAACATCATCAGTTGGTCCCACTGTATAGAATTTAAATACTGTCTCAGACCATCATAGTCGCCTTTACGAAAGCAAAAACCCTTCCCTTTACCTCTGATGGTAGTTACCTCCTCGAGTAAATCCCACTTCAGCACACTGTGATCACTGCCACCCAGTGGTTCCTTTATCTGCAGATTCCTAATGCATGAAGAATCACTACTGATAATCAGATCAAGAGTATTACTCCCTCTAGTTGCCTCCCGAACATGCTGGTGTAGAAAACAATCATCCAATAAATCCACAAAAGCCTTGCTAGTGTGTGAGTGACCAACCCACAAATTCCAGTCAATATCTGGGAAATTAAAATCCCCCATTATAAGACTCTCTGATTTACTGGCCCATTCTATTTCCCTGTACAGTATCTTATTATACTCATCAGAGTCATTAGGCCTATAGCACACTCCTACTCTCAATTTTGATTTACCTATGCTTATGTCACACCAAACTGACTCGACACTGCCCTGTCCATCAATGTCGACTGGCTTCACTTCCTTGGATTTTATGTGTTTTTTAACTAATAGCATAACCCCTCCTCTCTTCCTATCCTGTCTATCCTTTCTGTAGACATTGTACTTCCCAAATTCCAGTTCTGCATTCCTTATATCTGTGTGACACCACGTCTCTGATATCCCAACAATATCTGCCTTTGATGTTTTGAGCAATACCTCAAATTCATCAAATTTATTTACTAAGCTCCTAGCATTGGTGTACACGCAAGTATACATGCACCTGTTTCTATTCTTAGCTACCCTAACACAACCCATGTGTTTACTTGTACCGCAATGACTTCCAGCAGTCTCTGAAATATCCTGCATCTTGTTTTTCAGGCTTCTGCTCATTCCAATAGAAGCAGTGCAAGAATCTCTTTCACCTCTGCCAGTGGCTACAGTTAATCCGTTAGTCTTTGTCTCCCCCCAAGCTAGCAGTTTTCCGATCCACCTAACACTGCCTCGATAGCATCAGCAAATATTCTTGCACCCTTTCTATTTAAGTGTATCCCATCCCTGTAGAAGCAATCTCTCCTGTTAACAAGTACATTCCAGGCTGAAAAAAATTCTACCCCTTGAGCCTTGCACAATCTTTCCAGGGCCGAATTGATCGACAAGGCTCTCATCATAATGCAGACATATGACAGAGAAGAAAAATGCATGAGATACATATAAATTAACATGTGACAGAGAAGCCTATGATAGATACAAGTTGATCTGTAACCAAGTTACAAAGGAGTTTAGGCAGGCGAAGGGAGATTACGAGAAATTTTGGCAAGGGATGCAAAGAAAAACAGCAAAGAGTTCTTTACTTATGGAAACTGTAGAAGGAAGGGGATGAATCAGATTGGTCCATTTGATATCGATGGGTCAACTGTTGATGATCCTGCTCAGGTAGCTAACAAACTAAATGAATATTTTGCATCAACATTCAGACATGAGAAGTTATTCAGTGAAGGGAATGCCAGAGGTATATTCAACTCTGGCAGTAAGCTAGATAATCTTTTTAATAACTGAGAGTAAAGTGAAGGAGAAATTGTTGAAGATAAACACAAGAAAGGCACCTGGGGTGGATGGGATCTATCCAGTTATATTAAAGGAGGCAGCAAAGGAAGTAAGCAAACCCTTAGCCATAATTATAAGATTTTCCTTGGACTCAGGGGAGGTACCCATAGACCGGAGATCTGCAGATGTGATCCCAATTCACAAAGGACGATCAAAGGCTGACACAAGTAATTATAGACCTGGGAGTTTAACTTCTGTTCCAGGAAAATTAATGGATGCACAATGATGCAGTCACAAAAGAACTGGATGCAGGGAATAACTGATATTATATATTTGGATCTTAGAAAGGCTTTTGATACTGTTGCGCATGGAAGTCTGCTGCACAAATTAGAGCAGTGTGGCATTGGAGCAAAATTGCAGCTATGGATAAAGGGATGGTTGAGGGGGAGAAGACAGAGTGCTAATCAATGGACACTGCTCATCGTGGACTAATGTTATTAGTGGAATCCCTCGGTGTTCAGTGTTGTGTCCATTATTGTTTTCTGTATTTATAAATGATATTGATGATGGTATATCAAGCTTAATGTCCAAGTTTGCAGATGATACAAAGTTTGGCAGAGTTGTTAAGGACACTACTGATGCTATGCTGCTGCAACGGGATCTGGAAAGGTTGAGCAGCTGAGAGGTGGCAAATGAAGGTTAACATTGACAAATGTAAAGTACTATGTATGGGAAACAGCAACCCCAGAGCAACATAACAACTCTATGGTACTACACTGACAGTGGTAGAGAATGAAAAGGACCTTGGGGTAATTGTACAGGCAGATATGAAGTTCTCTGAGTAGTGCAGACGGGCTGCAAGAGTAGCTCCTTGTGTCTTGTCAATGATATACAGGAATTTTTCTACCAGGAATAAGGAGGTGATTATTCCCTTTTATAAGGCAATGGTCAGGCCACACCTTGAGTACTGTATACAGGTCTAGAGGCCTCATTTCAAGAAGGATGTAGAACTGCTGGAACGAGTACAGAGAAGGGCAACAAGATTAGTGAATGGAACAAAGGGTTGCTCTTACGAAGAAAGGCCTAATTTTGCAAATTATAGTATCTGGAGACTAGGCACCAGCGAGGTGATCTGATAGAGGTGTATAAAGCCTTGAATGGTTTGAACATGCTCAATGCCGATGGGATTCTTCCTCTTGCTCAGAATAATCACCTGAGAAGGCATAAATTCAGATTGAGGAAAGACAAATGTAGGATAGATGTGCAGAAATTTGCCTTTAGCCAGCGGGTGGTTGGTGGAACAGACTTCCATTCCTTTCTTGTGGAAGTTGATAGCCTAAATAAATTTAAGGCTGAACTGGACAGGTAATTTGAACGAACGGAGGAGTGAAATGGAAGTGTTTTTTTTTTTTTTTTTGGCTGATGCTACATAAGCTTGCTTTCTTGCATCATATGCCTCTACTAATGCTAAAAGTCTGAGCAAGAAGAAGAATCCCATCAGCATCCAGTTTGTGCAAGCCATTCAAGGCCTTAAACAGCTCAATCAGATCACCTTATAGGTGCATAATCTCCAGACACTGCAATTTGCAAAACTAAAGCTTTCCTTAGTAAGAGCACTTATTGGTTATCCCTCACTAATCTCCAATCTCTGGAAAGAGGTGGCAAATGATATTGTTGCTCATGCTCCGTTGCTCTTCTCTGTACCCTGTTCCAGCAGATCTATATCCTTCCTAAAATGGGGCCTCCAGATCTGTAAGCAGCACTCAAGATGTGGCCTGACCATTGCTTTATACAGTGGTTTAATCACCTTCTTGTCGTTTGGGCGGTTTGACGTGACATAAGCACAGGGAAAACAAAAATTAGAGGATTGTGTTATAGGCTTAATGACTGTGATTAGTATAACAGGCAACAACACAGAGAAATAGTGGGCCAGTAAATCAAGTCCTTTAATGGGAGATTTTAACTTTCCAGATTTGGCAAAGAATAACAAGAAAAACAGGAAGGACTTCTTTTTTTATATTAATAGTAGAAGGAAGGGGTCACATTGATTCTATTGGTGTTGATGGTTTAACTGTTAATGATCCAGCACAGGTTGTTGACAAACTGAATAGGTATTTTGTATTTCCATTCATGCATGAGGATTTCTTTAGAGAGGGGAATGCCAGAAGTTCATCAAAATCTATCAGGGAGCTAAATGATTTTGCAATAACTGAGAGGAAAGTGGATGAGAAATTGTTAAAGTTTAACATAGAAAAAAGTGACTGGGATTTGCATTAGCATTAGTAGAGGCATATGATGCAAGAAAGCAAGCTTATTCAGCATCAGCCAAAAAAAAAAAAAAAAACCCTCTCCCATTTCACCCCTCCGTTCGTTCGAAATACCTGTCCAGTTGAGCTTTAAATTTGTTTAGGCTATCAACTTCAACAACAAGTGATGGAAGTCGGTTCCACCAACCAACCACCCGCTGGCCAAAGGCAAATTTCCGCACATCTATCCGACATCCGTCCTTCCTCAATTTGAATTTATGCCCTCTGAGGTGATTATTCTGAGAAAGATGAAGAATCCCATTGGCATTGAGCATGCTCAAACCATTCAAAGCCTTATACACCTCTATCAGATCACCTCGCCGGTGCCTAGTCTCCAGACTCTGTAATTTGCAAAACTTAAGCCTTTCTTCGTAAGAGCAACCCTTTGTTCCATTTACTAATCTTGTTGCCCTTCTCTGTACCCGTTCCAGCAGCTCTACATCCTTCTTGAAATGAGGCCTCCAGACCTGTATACAGTACTAAAGATGTGGCCTAACCATTGCCTTATACAAGGGAATAATCACCTCCTTATCCCTGCTAGAAAAATTCCTGTATATCATTGACAAGACACCATGAGCTACTCTTGCAGCTCGTCTGCACTGCTCAGAGAACTTCATATCTGCCTGCACAATTACCCCCAGGTCCTTTTCATTCTCCACCACTGTCAGTGTAGTACCGCAGAGTTGATACATTGCTCTGGGGTTACTGTTACCCATATGTAGTACTTTACATTTGTCAATGTTAAACTTCATTTGCCACCTCTCAGCCCATCTGTTCAACCTTTCCAGATCCTGTTGCAGCAGCATAGCGTCAGTAGTGTCCTTAACGACCCTGCCAACCTTTGTATCATCTGCAAACTTAGACATTAAACTTGATATCCCATCATCAATATCATTCTTGGGATGGATGGAATCTACACAGTTATATTAAAGAAGGCAGCAAAGGAGCTAAGAAAACTCTTAGCCATAATGATGAGTGCATCTTTGGGTTAAAGAGAGGTCACTATGGACTGAATATGTGCAAATAAACCCCCAATTTACAAAGGGGATGACCTGGTAGCATAACGTCTGTTTCAGGGAAAATAGCGGAACCTCTGGTTAAAGTATTTCAGGGCCATCTAGACAATAATGCAGTTATACTCAAGTCACAGCATGTATTTTTTAAAGGGTGATCCTGTCTGACCAGTCTGATTGGATACTATGATGCAGTAACAAAGGAACTGGATGCAAAAAATAATTTTGATATATACTTCAGATATTTCAGGCAAGCTATTGTGCATGAAAGAGTGCTGTAAAAATTGGAGCAGTGTGTGGCAAGTTACTGCTCTGGATAAAGGGATAGTTGAGTGACAGAAGACAGTGTGGTTATTAATGGTTAACACCCTTCATGGATTTAGTGCTTGGTCCATTGTTGTTTTCTGTCTTTATTATTGATGTTGATGAGTGTATATCAGGCTTAATGTCTAAGTTGGCAGATTGGTTAATGGGACATTAATCAGGAAAACTACTGCAAGAAGATCTAACAAATGTCTTATGGGCTGAGAAATGGCAGTTGAAGTTTAACATTGATAAATTGAAGGTGCTGCATATGGGTAGCCGTAATCTCAGATTAATGTATCAACTGTGTGGTACTACACTCAGGGTAGTGAAAAATGAAACAAGCAATGAAAAATTAAAATGCAAAAGAGAGGTAATTGTGCAGTCAGATATGAATTTCTGAGCAATGCAGACAGGCTACCAGGACAGTTCACGAGGTTTTGTCTAGATTATACAGGAATTTTGCAAGCAGAGATAAAGAGTTAATTATCCCATTGTATAAGGCAATTGTTAGGCTGCACCTTGAGTACTGCATAGAGAATTCTGGAGGTCTCATTATAAGAATGATGTAGATCTACTGGATGGGTGCAAAGAAGAGCAATGAGATTGGTGAAGGGAATGAAAGGGTGTTCTTACCAAGATGGGCCACAGTTCTGCAATTTGCAGCATCTGGAGACTAGGCACTAGCAAAATGGCCAACTGATTTACGGTGTTTGTCTTTGAATGGATTGAGCAAGGTCAATGCTGATGGCATTCTTTGTCTTGTTTAGAGTACACATGTCAGGTGACATAAATTCAAATTGAGGAAGGATGGTTGCAGAATAGATGTGCAGAGGTTTGCTTCATCCAGTGGGTGCTCGATTGTTGGAACAAACTTCCATCTGTTGTTTGGAAGTGAGTATTTCAAATAAATTGGAGGAAGAACTAGACAAATTATTGGAAGCAGATAGGCAGTTGATGTGGGAGGTTTTTTTTTTTTTTTTTTTTGGCTATTGCTTTATAAGCATGATTTCTTGCAACACAACACATGCCATCACTACTACAATTAATAATAATGACATGAACACGAGTGTGCATCTTTCAGGTTTATCCAGTATATAGCTAAAAACAAAGCTAATGTTGTTTTGGTAACTGTAATAAAGTAGGTATAATGAAGCTGAGGCTCCTCTGCTCCTTGGAGTCATTGTATAGTATAAATGGAAATTTTGATTATTATTAGGCTTAACATGGCAAAGTGATATGAGGAAGCAAAGCTTAAGCAATACATCCAAAAAAAAAAATTGACTTTGCCCATTCCTTTACATAATTTACCCAGTCCTTTTAACCTACCATTGCTAACATGGCACCCAATAAGCACCACTTTTTAAAATTTTTCAGTTTCTTTTTTAAACTTGTAAAATAAAATCAAATCCTTACTTTATGCTTCTGCCTACCAGTATTCTCTAACTGGATACACAGTATTTTCATTTATATAATGAGACATTATATTTTTGATTAGAGTTTAACAGATGCCAGAGCAAAAGTAACCTTTCTTCTAGGCAATTTCCATTCCCATGTGGCATCTCTGGGGGTGTCAGTGAGAGGTGTCTAATAGATGTCTATTGCTTGAGCCCATCCTGTGTATCAGACAACCCAGTGACACTTTCCATAGCAGAGGTCATTGGTCATACAGGAAATAGCTATAGATAGGGACTCAAGTGTCAGAGAAACAGAAATATATTCTCCAAAAAAGGTAGGTGGAATAGGACAGGGGTGTGTGTCTGCCAGATGTTCAAGTTGATGATGTTGAAGGGCAACTGTTATCTTTTAAGAGCACAAAAGGTGATATTTTTTAACCCCAGGGGCTCACATCTGGTGAGTATGGGCTTGGCACACCTAGGATCCTGAGCTGGATATCATCATTCTTCTCTTTCTTGGTGATTCCCTTCTACTCTCTTTCTCGGGGTAATTCAGAATTTTTTTTTGGCTGGTACAGCATAACCCACAGGCTAACACCATACAGCTAATAATAATATTGTTATACGCATTGGTAATAATGATATTAAGAGTAGGAGATCCGAGGATTTAATTAACAACCACAGATCAGTATTGAGAAAAAAGTCACGAGTTAGGATTGAAGTTGAAAGTGTCTGCAATTTGGCACTGGGAAGACTGTGCAAGGTTCATGGGGTAGAATTTTTCTCAGTGCGGTCTGTGCATGTTAACAGGAGAGACCTACAGGGACAGAATACAGAAGAGGATACAGGTTTATTGACTGATGCCATTGAGGCAGTTTTAGGTAGGTCAGAAAACGGGGGGGGGGGATACACAAGAGTAATAGATTAACAGCAGCCACACACACAGAGGTGTAAGTGATTCTTGCATTGCTTCTAGTGGAACATGCAGCAGCCTGGAAAGTGAAAGTGTCTCATCAAATGCAGACATTGGAGACGTGGTATCACTCAGATATAAGGGATGAAGAATTTGAATTTGGGCAGTACAATGTATACATAGTGCTGATTGTCAGGCTGCACCGGGGGGGGGGGGGTTCCTCCCCAACTCTGCATATAATGTGTATAGTGTTGATTATCAAGTGTCGTCTGGGATCCCCTCAACTCTATGTTTGTATATGCTGTGTTGCAGTACAAACTCTATAAATTATATGTATACAAACTCTATAAATAATATGAGTTTTAGTGTTGAGTTGTGTTAATCTGTTGTTCCTATGGCCATTTAGCAGCAGGTGTCTGATGGGACCCCACATTGCCCATCCTTGCCTTGGAGACAAGCTGCGTATAGTCGGGAATAGAAAGGTCTCTAGAACAGGCAAACCCTAGGGTGACATCTGAGCTATTGGGTTGTGCTGGACTGTTGTTCTTCAGCAGGTTTCAGCCATGCCAGCTGAAGCCAGTGTCAGCATATTCCACGGCATGCTTTAGATCAGGGTTGGTTGCTGCACTGGGGGTTCCTCCCCAACTCTGCTTGTAATGTGTATAGTATTGATTATCAAGCGTCATCAGGGATCCCCTCAACTCTATATTTGTATACTCTGTGTTGCAGTATAAACTCTGTAAAGGTGAGAGATAATGTGAGTTTTAGTGTTGGGTTGTGTTAATTTGTTGTTCCTATGGCAGGAGCAGCAGTGCATAGCACACGCTTCTTGATTAGATTTGGGTTCGAGCCCATGACCACCAAATATCGAGGATGCGGAAAGGTCAGGGAATGACCACTGCATATCCCCGGAGCAATATGTCCTTAGTTGCTAATGTTCCTAAAAAAAAAAAAAAAACAAATAATCAAATGTTCCTATGGCCATTTAGGTGCAGGTGTCTAGTGGGACCCCACATTGACCATCCTTGTCTTGGAGACAAGCTGGGTATAGTAGGGAATAGAAAGATCTCTAGAACAGGCAAACCCTAGGGTGACATCTGAGCTGTTGGGTTGTGCTGGACTGTTGCTCTTCAGCAGGTTTCAGCCACACTAGCTGAAGCCAGTGTCAGCATATCCCATGGCATGCTTTAGATCAGGGGCATGATGCCAACAAGGCAGGGGGATATCCTAATACAGTGTTTCCCAAACTGGGGTCCACAGACCCCTATAGACCAGTTCCAGAGGGTCTGCGAAAGTAATATGCATTTATTTTCCGAAAAATATATGGCAGATTATTAATGCCTGAATAATCACTGCCAGCAATCAGATCATGTTCGAAAGGAAACTCCCTCTAGTTGCCTCTTGAACAATCATCCATTAAGTCCACAAAAGTCTGTCAGTAGCCTAGCTGTGCTGTTAGTATTTGTTTAACACTTGTATTATTATTATGTTTTTTATGAAAACCCCAAAGACGAAAGGTATCAAAACTTATAGTACTTAGTACAGTTGCATGGGTTGAAGGAGATAGGATGGGAGGGGATGCCGGAAACTTTGCTCTGGTGGCTAAACATAGATTTCACTAAGTCTCCAATAAGCAAAGTGGTGGTATTCCGGTTGATGAGAGTCATCTACCACCTAGTATTAGTACCTATTAGTATTGTATTATTAGTGATATTTTATATTAGTATTAGTAGTGGTACTAGTAGTACTGTGCATGGGTTGAGGGAGTATTGGGGGGGGGATGCCGGAAACTTTGATCTAGAGCAGAGTCCAACAAACTATGGCTCGTGGACCAGATCTGGCCTTTTGCCTATTATTGTAAAGATCGCGAGCTGAGGTTGGTTTTACATTTTAAATGGTTGAAAAAAAATGAAAAGAATATTTTGTGACAACTTGAAAATTTTATGAAATTCAAATTTTAGTGTCCATGAATAAAGTTTTATTGGAACACAGCCAAGCTCATTCGTTTATGTATTGTCTACAGCTGCTTTCCCTCTACAATGGCAAAATTTAGTAGTTGTGACATAAACCATATGTGGCACTATCATTGCTTCGCACTGCTGCTTAATGCACTACATCACAGTGATGCAGTGATAACTTGTCAGCATTTCGAGTGCCATGTGTTTCACTGTACCACGACATTTTATTTTTAGTTTATTACCAGTACGTACCCATCATGTCAAAACAAGAAAAGAAGTGAAAAGTGGACTTTGAATGTTGCATTCGTAATGCGACATTCAAAGTCCACAGTAGAACACTGGTTGACCCTGGCGTATTGTCTGTATTGGGAATATGCCTAAATCTTTAACCAAGCACTTGACCAGAGTGACTTGGTACAGTATGTGGGAGAGACAGTTGTAAATGTGTTACGAACATCATTAAATTGTGGAAAGCTAATCCATTTAGTTCTTAATTTGTGCTTTCTGCAGCAGCAGCCTCTATTGACTAAAAGGCCAGAGATGCAATTTTATTTGTTCTAGGTATTTTTAATTGATTTTAGAATCTATATAAGCTGAGATCCAAAAACTGTAAAGTTTAGTTTAGCAGTTGATGTGTAAAGCTAGTATGAGATGCAAGAGTGTACATATTGAAGTAAATATAGGTACTTTTCTATATCTTTTAAAATAGTATGTATATCTTAGTGCACTTGCATCATTTATACACAGCCAATTATAGATTAGCAAATTTGCAATAGCGGCATCGTTTAAGTTCTTCATCGTTTAAGGTATTCGCAATATGAGATGTGAATCTTAAGATTCACATCTCATATTGTGAATACCTTCACGACGAGTTGCCATTGACATTGCACTACTTCAAATATTGTGAAGGTATTCACAATATGAGATGTAACTTAAACGATGCCGCTATTGCAAATTTGCTAATCTATAATTGGCTGTGTATAAATGACGAAAGGGCACTAAGATATAGTCTTAACTCTTTCGCAGCTTGAGGCATAAGCCCTTAATGCATTATAGACTTTTAAAGTAGTTTTGATTCTGTTGTAACACCAAATTTAATTATCATACCTATGTAATGTTTCATTATCTATTGTGACTGAGATAATTAAACACCAAATTTAATTATCATACCTATGTAATGTTTCATTATCTATTGTGACTGAGGCATATGTTTCCTTTATTGAAAGCTTTTTGGTCTCTCACTCTTAAAATATGAATTGAGAGTAAATGGCCTGTAGTACTTTGATCCATTGGTTAAATAAATAAATACGTATGTCCAGTTAAAAATTTTTAATACACATTTAATTACAAATGGTTTGTAGCTTTCAAGGCTAAACGGGCCTCTTCGTCAGCAAATACTAACAGAGTGGAGACATTAGAGATAAATTTTAAAGAATACAGTTGTGCACACAATGAGGCATGTATGGGATGAGGTTGACCATTCAACCATTAGATTGGTGTTCATTGTTGCTGCGTGGCCGTGTGTGTGTGTGGTTATGCTTCCATCAATTATCTAGTCTCAAAACAGTTGCCTCCAGGATAGGGTGTAGTCTCATTCCCTTGCTGTGGTTCATAGTTCTTGAATTACATGATATATTAAGTGACTCTAGCCAGAGTCGGTAGTGAAAGTGTTGGGACTGGTCAATCATTTCATAGTTGCTCTTGGGATTAAGGTTGTGGTGGGTCGACCAGAAGTGTTCTGCAATTGCGGATTGGTCATTCTCAGCAAGGCGAATCAATCTGTCATGCTCTGCAAGGCAGTCTTGAAGGCATCTCGAGGTCTCCCCTATGTAGCAGCTGTTGCAATCTTTGCAGGTTATACGGTATACTACACTGCTTCGCAAGAGAGGGACAATTGGACAATTTTTAGCTGAATGCATTTTATGTTGTATTCTTGAAGGATTTTTGAAATCTGGCCCAACATGCACGGATAGTTGGGAATGTAGACAGTAGGTACATTGTCATGAGTTGATGGCGGTCTTATTACTCTTAAGTTATATTAAAATAATCTCTTTTGAATTAAAATTTTAAAATTGTCAATAAACAACAAATTAAAGGAAGCAGTAATTAAAACAATGACATATTAATATTTAAAAATGCATTAATTGTAATAGCAGCAAATTTTTATATGAAATGAAAAAAAAAGCAATTTTCTTTCTTTTAAATTGTTCCTTTACCAGCTTCGAAATTAACTGCATTGAATATGCCCCAAGACTCTTAGATGTAATATTAATTAATTATAACTTACTTACCTGAAACTGGTTTGCCATTTTCATATCTTTATTTTTTATCATAATATAATAAACACCCGTTAAAAAAATATAACAAAAAATAATGTAATGTAAACAATTAATGTAAATAATGAACTCCTTTATATTAAAGACATAAGTTCCAAAAAAGACATCAGTTCAGATAAAATGGCACAAAAAACAGATTACTTCAGTGGTTCTCAAACTCTGTGTTGTGACGCCCTGGGGAGGTGCCATAATTTACCAGGGGCGTCGCAGACGATGTAATAGTTTAAGATTTCTATGGCAAATATTAAAAATGTATCAAGAATGATTTTTTTTATTATTAGATGTCTGCTACTATTTGATCTGTATTATTAATGTAAATAATTATAGAAAATATTTGGGGTATTTTTGATGAAGAGAACATAGTGTTCCCTGACCATATTCTTGGGATCCGATTACTACGAGCGATTGGTTCGGTTATTTGACCTTGCATGAGTCAGAATTATTGTATTAACATATTAAAAATAAGAAATTGCACAATTATAGATGTTTTACTTCAAGCGAGGTGCCAGGAAAATTTTACAGGTCAAGGGAGTCGTGGGCTCAGGAAGTTTGAGAACCGCTGGATTACTGTATACTGTAGCAAAAGACTCTTTGAACTCGTGTAACAATTGACCTTAATCCCTTCGATAGTGAGGGAGTATATGTAAACAACTTAGAAAAACTGTTTTTATTCTTTTGTTAATTTCCCATCCTTCACAAAGATATTTTTCAGTATGCACTTATGTTGTAGATACACCATAAACTGGTTTTGTTTACACGAAAGTAATTTCTAACAATTCAGTGCCATCCTTTGGGAAGTATGGAACCAGGTGGACAGAGGCAATAATAGGGGCAGTAATCGGACAGCTGTGTCAAGATTTGTATTAAATATACAAAATAACAATACAGTATATATTTCTCACAGGGTGAAAACTAACTTTTTAATACATATTAATCGAATTTTGTAATAAATGAATATATTTACATAGAAAAACTATCCTTTCACAGGGGAATGCTATGTGCATCATAGAAACGAGTACTTTGTATAAAATGAGTTTGCATTACCCTGGCTTAGTCCTCCTAAATTTTACTGAAATGTGTTCATCAGTCGTAGTTGAGTAATCTGTGGGAGATGCACATAATAGATTTCATGACTTAATATTAGTATGCTGATAGTAGGATCACAAAAGAGAAGTATTCTTCATAATTCTTATGGTTTATAGTGCTTCTGACAATTATCTTTTTCAATATATTTCAAGTATTCATTAATTTTCTGATCAATTATTAGTTCAAAATATCGTATTATGCCCTGTCACTTGGTCTTGGGGAAACAGATTATTGTCGTGTTGGCGCATCAAGAGATCTCTCGCTTCATAGGATGTGAATAATAAACTAAATTGCTAATCATTATCATCATCATCTGCCATTTTCAATCCACTGCAGGATGAAGGCCTCTCCAGCAACTTTCCAATTCCTTCTGTTTTGTGCAATGGCCATCTACTTCCACCAACAAACTCTTGAATTTCATCTGTCCATCTCCATCGTTGTCTTCCAGGTCTTCTTCTAGCTTCTCTTGAGTACCATTCTGTTATTTTTTTAGTCCATTTGTCATTATGTCTTCAAGCTATCTGTCTTGCCCAAGACCGTTTTAGTTCTTTAGTTTTGATAAGTGTCCTTTAATTGAGTTTGTTGCCTAATCCATGTGTTTTTTCTTCTAATCTAACAGTCTGATTCCTAATATAATTCGTTCCATTCTTCACTCTGTAGTTCTCAGCTTCTCTTCCATTGTTTTGATGAGTACCCAAGTTTCACTTTCATAAGTCATGGTGGGGAGTATACATTAGATCATTATTTTATGTTTCAGACAAATTGGGATATTTCTCCTCAGTATGTGACTATTTCCTGAATGTTATCCATCCAAAATTTATTCTCCTCTTGACTTCCAGCCATTTATCATTATTACAGCTAATAACTTGTCCAAGATAAGTATATGAATCCACCTTTTCAATTACTGCTCCTTTAATGATTATATCCATTTCTATGGTATACTTGTTATACTTGTTCATCATTATTTTTGTTTTAGCCATGTTAATCTTTAGTCCGAAATCCTTACTAATTCCACGTAACTGATTAAGATTTTCCTCTAATTCTTTGGGATTATGGTTTATGATCACAATGTCATCTGCAAATCGTAAATGGTTTAGGTACTCTCCGTTCACATTGACTCCTTTCTGTGACCAGTCTAATCTTCTAAAAGCTTCCTCAAGGGCAGCAGGAAACAACTTTGGAGATATTGTGTCTCCTTGTTGAACTCCTTTCTCAATTTTAAATTTGCTACTGTCTTTGTCTAGTCTAATAAAAGAGGTAGCACTCATATTTTCTTCAAAATCATATGTGGGGTATCTATGCCTTGTCGTTCCAGTGCCCGAAACATTGCCTTATGCTGTATGGAGTCAAATGCCTTTTCATAATCCACAAATTCCAGGCATAATGGTGTTTTATATTAATTTGCTTTCTCCATTAGCTGTGATTCATAGTTGAGAATCCTGTCCTAAAGCCAGCTTACTCTTTTGGTTGATTTCCATCAAGTATTCTTTCTAATCTGTTAGTAATGACCCTTGTGAACAACTTGTAGATGTGGGATAACAAGCTAAGTCTATAATTTAAAATTTCTAATTTGTCTCCTTTCTTATAGTAAAATTATGATTGCATTATGCCACTCCTTATGGGTCATGCCTTTTCTAATGTATTTTTGAAGAGTCTTGCCAGTTTCTGTGTCAGGTCTCTTCTTCCCAATTTTAACAACTCTACAGTAACTTCACCTTCACCTGGGGCTTTTTGATTCTTCATTTTCTTCAATGCATGTTCTACCTCATCGGGAAAGATATCAGGTATGTCATATGTGTTGTTAGTTTGTGATCTATTTTCCCCACTGCTGACATCATTCCCTCGTTCCATGTATAAATCTCTGTACTAGTCTTCTGGTATTTGAATGATGCCTTCTCTGCTATTTATAAGTACACCATCACTATTCTTCAGTTTCAGTATCATTTGTGTTTCTATATTTCCTCTCTGAGTCTCTTTCTAATGGTTTGCATAACTCAGTTTACTCAATTTTCTTCTTGTCAGTGTTTATCTTGCTCTTCATTTGTTGTCTTTGGTTCATCATGAAAAGTGTTTCTTGACTAATTTTTTCTTCTTTGGATTTCTTTTTACCTATAGGTTCCTTGGGCTTTATCACTTTCAGAAAGTTGTAGTATTCCTCTTCGATATTTTGGTCCTGAAAAGTCTGCAGAAGCTCAAATTTGTGCTTAAGTTCCAGTACATACTGTTTTTTCTCCTCTTCTGTTATCTCAAAGGCCTTATGTTAGTGAGGATGAAGTTGATTTCATTAGTTGTTAATCCATTTGGGCTCTTCCATGTCCACTTTCTGTTCACCTTTTTTTTTTTTTTGAAAAAAAGTGTTCATTACTGACATTCCTCGAGATTCTGCAAAATCCACAAGTCTTTCATTTCTTCCATTTCTTTCCCCAATTCCAAAATTTCCTATAGTTCCGATTTCTGCACTGTTTTGTCTCTTTCCAACCTTAGATTGAAGTCCCTCATAACGATAGTGTTGTGGGTTTTCTGTTCATCTAGAAGACTCTCAATTTTGGTGTACATTTCTTCAACTTCTTCATCATCATGGCTCAATGTTGGTGCATAAATCATTATAACCTTTAGCTTGTACCTCTTTGAAATCTTGAGTAGTAGTCTTGACACCCTTGGTGATGTACTTTTGAATTCTAAAATGTTTTTTATATCTTTATGGACCAGAAAGCCAACTCCACCTTCACTCCTTTCACTGTTTCCATTGGTGTACAGCAGATTTCCACTTTATAAACTTATAAGTGATTCATTTCTTCTTCTTGTTTCAGCCAAACCGATGATATTCCAATTCACATTTTCTAATTACTTTTCCAGCTCTAATATCCTATCTTCACCAATGAGCGATTTTATGTTGTAACAGGCCAAGTTCAGTTTCTGTGCTTGGCAACTTGGTTGTACCCAGAGATTCTTAGCACCCTCTGTTTCCACTCTGATCCTCTCACGGCTGTAAAAGAGAGGGAGTGAAAGCCGCTGGGGACTGAGGGCCATTTGTTTCGTTGTGCTGTCACTTGCTGCAGGGTTTGGTCTTTTCCTCTTCATGCTGACCAGGCATCTTGAAGAGAATCACTCTACATGTTTGTTGCCACCTAAGTGGCATAACAGGGCTTACCATTGAGAAGGTGTGCATGAGTGGATTTTAGGGAGGCAAGCCAACCTTCTAAATCTTCTGAAATATAAAGATGTTGGATCCATCAGTGTTTTAGACTGAGTGTCAGATAACACACAGAATGCCTGTTCCCCTTTAAGCCCCAAACTGCTAATAAACTATACTAAACTATGGAGTCACCTTGTGAATGTGTTCATCTGCAAAGATTGTTCTAAACAGCTGAAGTGATTTTGTATCATTTCATGATTGTGGCGCTGCAGCTGTAGGTAAACACTTAGTTATTGGCTTTGTTTATGTTACAACATTGTTTTTTAAAAAAGTAGAGTACTATAATTATGTTCTACTTAGTTTGTTTCCAATTATGATTTTTTTCTCCTTAGGTTAGATATTAAAAATTATCAATATCCCTAAATGACTCCCAAAAAAAATTATCTGGATTTGCAAACCATAAAAGAAAATTGGAAAGAGAAAAAGAAGTTGGCATTTCTGACTTTTTTCAATCAGAAAATGCATCTAATTCGTTTATAACTGAATGAAAATATCTCTGTAAGAAATCTGATTTAAATGGTGATACTAAAACAGAAAATTCTCCCGAAGAGTGTTCTGCTCCAACAATTTCAACAACAAGACTAAATATTGTACCAAATGAAAATCCTAAAATCAATAGCCTAGAAAACTGTGCTGATTTGGTATCAAATGCAGAATTTGCTGATGATAAACAGGATCATTTTATTAACCTTACTCCCACTTTCAAATACCTTGATCCTGCAACGTGGCCTTTTCCTCTGACTTTGGTATCTTGGGATCATATAATATCATCGGATTTATCTGAATCAACCAGAACTGTCAGAAATAACTTTATTTACCCTTTTCTTCATTTATTTACCCTAGAGATTCTGAGAACTGATGTTTTTCTGAGGTGATATATCATAGAAAAAGTTCGAATGGTGAAACATACTTTCGAAACTGGCTTATATATTCACAAAGTGCTACTAAAGTGTTTTGTATTTGTTGCAAACTATTTTATTCAGTTAAGGTAACATCTGCATTTGGATCAGTTGGCAATTTGAATTGGAAACATGAACAACTATTTAAAGGGTCGTGAAAAATCGCCTGTACATTTAGAAAACTATTTGAAATGGATTGATGCTTGTCAAAGGTTTTGGGCTGGCAGAACGATAGATCAAGAACTAAAGTCTGCCATAGTTAAGGAACGAGTGCATTGGAAACTTATATTGGATTGCCTGTGTAACATTGTATTTATCGACACACAACTTGGCATTCTGTGGTTCTTCAGATCAATTGTTTACTTCAGATAGCAGCAGTTTCTTGGGTTTTATTGAATTATTGAGTAAATATGATGTCATAACGCATGAACACATATGTTTCATTCATTCCCAAGAGATTCGTAACATATTGCAGCAAAAAAATCCAAAATGAAATAATTTCTCTGTTGGTGTCAGCTGTTCTCACCGACATGATAGAGCATGCCAGAAAAGTCACATACTTTTCTATTATCCTTGACTACACTCCTATATTAGTCACAAAGAGCAGCTTTCATTTATATTAAGATTCGTAGACATTACCTGATTTAAAAATACAAGAACATTTTATTTAATTTCAAGAAGTTGAAGAGTCAAAAGGTGAATCATTGTTTGAAGTGACAAAAACATTACTTTCGGATTTAAAGTTAAATTTAAAAGATTGCAGAGGCCAAGGTTATAATAATGGATCAAACATGTGGCGGGGAAATAAAAGTGGGCAAGCACATATACGTCAAGAAGATTCACGTGCATTTTATATGCCTTGCGGTTGCCATTCTTTAAATTTAGTGATTGGAGATGCTGCAATGTCTTGCACACAGTCATTCTTTGGCATTATACGACGCATCTGTTGTCAGATGGAAAATTTTAACTGATACATTGCCAAATTTCACAGTTAAACCGCTTTGTGAAACATGTTGGGAAAATCATATTGATTGTATTGCATAAGTCGTATTGTATAAGCCCTTATAGTATCAAATTATGGTATCGATAGTAGTTGTTGGTGCCTTTATTGTCAGGGAAATGGGGAACATGCTTAGTAAAAAGGATAGGTGGAACAGGACCAGGGTATGTCTGCCAGGGGCAAAGGTTGATGACATTGTAGAGCGGATATCATCTTTTAAGGGCACAAAAGGTGATATAGTTGTACACGTTGGCACTAATGATATTAAGAGTAGGAGACGGCAGAATTACTTAACAAGTACAGGTCACTGATAAAAAAAAAGCCGTGAATTAGGGTTGAATTTGAAAGTGTCTGCAATTCTGCCCAGACACGATAGGAGGGAATATATGATGAGAGCCTTGTCGATCAGTTCGCTCTGGAAAGATTGTGCAAGGCTCAAGGGGTAGAATTTTTTTCAGCCTGGTCTGTACTTGTTAACAGAAGGGACTGCTTCTACAGAGATGGGATACACTTAAATAGAAAGGACGCAAGAATATTTACTGATGCTATCGAGGCAGTGTTAGGTGGGTCGGAAAACTGCTAGCTTGGGGGTATACAAGGACTAATAGATTAACAGTAGCCACTGGCAGAGGTGAAAGTGATTCTTGCACTGCTTCTATTGGAATGAGCAGAAGCCTAGAAAACAAGATGCAGGATATTTCAGAGATTGCTGGGAGTCAATCCAGTACAAGTAAACACATGGGTTGTGTTAGGGTAGCTAAGAATAGGAACAGGTGCTTGTATACTTGCATGTAAACCAATGCTAGGAGTTTGGTAATTAAATTTGATGAATTTGAGGTATTGCTCAAAACATCAAAGGCAGATATTGTTGGGATATCAGAGACGTGGTGTCACACAGATATAAGGAATGCAGAACTGGAATTTGGGAAGTACAATGTCTACAGAAAGGATAGACAGGATATGAAGGGAGGAGGGGTTATGCTATTAGTTAAGAAACACATAAAATCCAAGGACGTGAAGCCAGTTGACATCGCTGGATAGTGCAGTGTCGAGTCAGTTTGGTGTGACATAAGCATTGGGAGATCAAAATTGAGAGTAGGAGTGGGCTATAGGCCTAATGACTCTGATGAGTATAATAAAAAACTGTACAGGGAAATAAAGTGGGCGAGAGTCTTATAATGAGGGATTTTAATTTCCCAGATATTGACTGGAATTTGTGGGTTGGTCACTCACACAGTAGCAAGGCTTTTGTGGATTTATTGGATGATTGTTTTCTATATCAGCCTGTTTGGGAGGCAACTAGAGGGAGTAATACTCTTGATTTGATTATCAGTAGTGATTCTTCATGCATTAAGAATCTGCAGATAGAGGAACCACTAGGTGGCAGTGATCACAGTGTGCTGAAGCGCGATTTACTCAGAGGTAACTACCATCAGGGGTAAAGGAAAGGGTTATTGCTTTCGTAAAGGCGACTACCATGGTCTGAGATAGTATTTAAATTCTATACAGTGGGACCAACTGATGATGTTACCAATAGCAAATTCAAAATGGGAAGCATTCAAAGAACTTATCTTGGAAGCTACAAGGCTTTACATACCAACTAAGAAATATTGTTCAAGGTTTAGGCCTAAATGGATGTCAGATGAACTAATGAGACATATGGCAGAGAAGAAAAATATGTGGGATACATAAATTAACACGTGACACAGAAGCCTGTGATAGATATAAGTTGATCTGTAACCAAGTGACAAAAGAGGTTAGGCAGGCGAAGGCAGATTATGAGAAATCTTTGGCAAAGGATGCAAAGAAAAACAGCAAAGAGTTCTTTACTTATGTAAACTCTAGAAGGAAGGGGATGAATCAGATTGGTACACTTGATATCGATGGTTCAACTGTTAATGATCCTGCTCAGGTAGGTAACAAACTAAATGAATATTTTGCATTGACATTCACACATGAGGAGTTATTTAGCAAAAGGAATGCCAGAGGTGTATTCTACTCTGGCAGTAAGCTAGATAATCTTGTAATAACTGAGAGTAAAGTGGAGGAGAAATTGTTGAAGATAAACACAAGAAAGGCACGTGGGGTGGATGGGATCTATCCAGTTATATTAAAGGAGGGAGCAAAGGAAGTAAGAAAACCCTTAGCCATAATTATGAGAGCTTCCTTGGACTCAGGGGAGGTACCCATAGACTGGAGATGTGCAAATGTGACCCCAATTCACAAAGGAGGATCAAAGGCAGACAAGTAATTATAGACCGGTGAGTTTAACTTCTGTTCCAGGAACATTAATGGAGGTACCGGTTAAAGAAGCAGGATCATCTAGACAAGACTTCAGTTATAGCTCGGACACAGCATGGTTTTTTGTTAAGGGAAAGTCTTGCCTGACCAATTTGATTGGATACTATGATGCAGTCACAAAAGAACTGGATGCAGGGAATAACTTTGATATTATATACTTGGATCTTAGAAAGGCTTTTGATATTGTTGCACATGGAAGACTGCTGCACAAATTGGAGCAGTGTGGCATTGAAGGCAAATTGCTGCTATGGATAAAGGGGTGGTTGAAGGGGAGAAGGCAGAGAGTGGTAATCAATGGACACTGCTCATCATGAACTAATGTTATTAGTGGAGTCCCTCAGGGTTCAGTGTTGGGTCCATTATTGTTTTCTGTATTTATAAATGATATTGATGATGGTATATCAAGCTTAATGTCCAAGTTTGCAGACGATACAAAGGTTGGCAGTGTTGTTAAGGACACTACTGACGCTATGCTGCTGCAACAGGATCTGGAAAGGTTGAGCAGAATGGCTGAGGGGTGGCAAATGAAGTTTAACATTGATAAATGTATAGTACTTCATATGGGAAACAGCAACCCCAGAGCAGCGTACCAGCTCTATGGTACTGCACTGACAGTGGTAGAGAATGAAAAGGACCTGGGGGCAATTGTGCAGGCAGATATGACGTTCACTGAGCAGTGCAGATGGGCTGCAAGAGTAGCTCATGGTGTCTTATCAATGATATTCAGGAATTTTTCTTGCAGGGATAAGGAGGTGATTATTCCCTTGTATAAGGCAATGATCAGGCCACACCTTGAGTACTGTATACAGGTCTGGAGGCCTCATTTCAAGAAGGAAATAGAGCTGCTGGAAGGCTCTATTTCCTTGTCAACTAATCTTGTTGCCCTTCTCTGTTGTCCTACAGAGAAGGGCAACAAGATTAGTGAATGGAACAAAGGGTTGCTCTTACGAAGAAAGGCTTAAGTTTTGCAAATTACAGTGTCTGGAGACTAGGCACTGGCGTGGTGATCTGATAGAGGTGTATAAAGCCTTGAATGGTTTGAGCATGCGCAATGCTGATGGGATTCTTCCTCTTGCTCAGAATAATCACCTGAGATGGCATAAATTCAAATTGAGGAAAAACAGATGTGCGGAAATTTGCCTTTAGCCAGCGGGTAGTTGGTTGGTGGAACAGACTTCCATCCCTTGTTGTGGAAGTTGATAGCCTAATTAAATTTAAGGCTCAGCTAGACAGGTATTTCAAACGGATGGAGGGGTGAAGTGGAAGTTTTTTTTTTTTTTTTTGGCTGAAGCTGCATAAGCTTGCTTTCTTGCATCATATGTCTCTACTAATGCTAATGCTAAATTATTGAAATTCATGATGCACTTATGACACTTAGTGAAAGTGCATCAAATATTGCTGTAAAACATGAAGCTATAACACTTGCCCAACAACTGTGTGACTTCTCATTTTTTGTAATGCTGATTGTTATGTACTGTACCGTATAAATATAGTAAGTAAATCTATGCAATCAAGTACCATGGATTTAAATTCTGTTGTTAATTTATTAAAATCTAGCACCAAATATATAATTGAATATCGATCAAATGGATTTTAAAATTCTTTAGTTGAAGCAAAAGAGTTCTCAGAACTTCTGGGAATAGAACCTGTTTTTACAGACAAAAGAGTGGTCCACAAAATGAGGTGGTTCAACTACGAAACTACTGACCATGTTATCGACGACTAAAAAGAATTTGGAAATAAATGTATTCAACACTATTTTGGACACAGTAATATCTTACACGAAAGAGCAGTTTGAGTAAACAAATCTCTTGCACCAGACTTGGAGAGTTTTTTATTTGATTTATTGAAAGTGCCAAACTCAATTGAACTAAAGAAATGTTGGATGAATTTAGAATTGATTCTCACAGATGGAAGATGTTTGGATATTAACAGTATAGAATTATTTGATGAAATCAAATCACTCAGTAATTTAATTCCAGACTATTTAAGTTCCCCTTTAGAAACCCTGCAGTACTTGACATTAAAATAATCTTCAGAATACCCTACCAAATTTATGGGTAGTGTTGAGAATATTGCTAACTATTCCTGTTACAGCAGCTGCCTGTAAAAGAAGTTTTAGCAAATTAAAACTTATTAAGACATATCTTCGATTGACTATGGGAAATGAAAGATTAAATTCATTAGCTTTGGCGTAAACGGTAGGTATCCGAGGTCTGACTAGCCCGATGGCAGATGGTATGTATAAGGTTTGTAAATACGATAGGCGAGACCTTACCTTGCAGATGTTGTAACAGTCTGGACTTGTTGTTTTCAGCGTTCCTGATTTCACGGTGGAGATGGGATATCCACAAATTTAATCTGCGTAGGCTGAAGTTAAAGCAGGCACGATCCATGTGAGAGTTGTGGAACGGGGCTTTGTACCGGAATCCTTTAGGTATGATTCGATTGCTTTTGCATCTGTGTGCGAAGCGTAAATGTTGCCTGTTCCGGGCTATTGAGAGGAAGGACTTTTGTAACTGCACACAGTCGTTGTAGGTATTATGGCCATAAAGTGATCGAATAGTGACAAATGGGCCTGGAGTACTGGGGTCCATAGTTTCAAATACATATATATATACACAGTTATGCCCAGTTAATTTATTAAAGTACAAATAAAATAAAATATAAGTACATTAGCTTTATTATCAATAGAAAATGACATTGTCCAAAGAATTGACATTAGCAAAAGTATAAAAATTTTTGAAGATTTCAAGTCAAGAAAAAAATGTTTTTAAAATTAGTTTCCTTCACTATTGTTTTAAATAATTTTAATAACCTTAAAATGTACTTATTGTAATGTAAAATTTAATGTAATATGTATCTAATTAATTATACTTATGAAATGTAAATGTTAGGGCTTGGTTTTGTAAATAGAGTTGCAGACACTAAGGTTAAATTTTAGATTAGTGTATTGTGCGTAATTGTAGCCCATCGACTGTTGTATGATAGAGGATTTGTATAAATTTGAAAAAAGAAAAAAAAAAAAAAGATTGTCGTAAATTGCAGGTTAATAAACGAGTGCTGTTTTTCACTAGCTTGTGTTACAGAAAATTCCATCATCAAATACCAAATGCATTCCGAATGGCAGGGCTGTTCGATGTTGGAAAATATTGAAACTTTGATCTGTATTTTTTGTGCTTATTTGTTTTGACATTTTTATTTTGATGTTTCGATTTATATATCCATATAAAATATTGAAATCGAAGTATCGATTGAAAGATTCTTCTACAGTTCAGAATGTGCATCCATTCTGGTTTCACTTGTATCGATATAAATTGCCATCATAATTTGTGTCTTATTTCAGACATCGAACAGCCCTTTCAAAAGGACTCTGTGGCGATTATAGTTTGGGTTCGCCGCTCTTACGCAGATTTCTAGGATATGCAAAGGGGTGCTGAAATAATCTTTCTTCCTGGAGTGCAGTACTACCTGAGTCCAGCCCTGGCTTTGACCGAAGAGCAAGTACAGTACTTGGTGTTAATTTGCACTTATGTTTAGCTTAGAAACAAATGCTGTTATCCACAGTTCTGCCTAAGCTAGTGCATCACTCAAACAGGTGAATCTGCGTATACATTCAAAAATCTGAACCACTACCATTTCAGGGCAGCTGTTTCAAAGGTACTAGTTTCTCATTAGCATTAGTCGGAAGGTGAATATAACTTCTGAACATATGCATTTGCTGAACTGTGTATTTGTGCAAGTTGTGTTTGATTTGCAATCATGGGGATCATTTTGCTTTCACTGTAGCTGAGTGCTCGGCACTGTCTTCAGCTTATTTTCAACTTAGAGACAAATTCTTGCAGATAGACTTAAAAGGTGAGCTAACTTTTATGTCAAATAAAGATTTTATACCTTTTAATAGGAAAATAGTTAGGTGTTGTCTTGATTTTAATTGCTTCTTAAAATAATTTCAAATGTTCCTTTAATAATGTATTATTATCTATATTTTTATGTCTGTTATCCTAACAATACTTGTTTGATTTGCATTTAGCTGGAACAGTATTATAGCAGAAACTCGAGTATAATAGAATGAATTGCCATCAGGTGCTGACTGGTGCAGCAAATGCTGGAGATCACTGTTATGCAGTGGGAAGTGTCGAAGGTATACCTTTCACTGTAAGTAATTTAAATTGTATAATGCCTTTCAGTATTATTTCACTTTAAATCATAGTTATGTAACAAGTGAATCAAGATTTAGAGAATTTTTCCTGGTCAAAATTCTTTATTGAAACATTAGAGTGTGGGATTATTCCACATCCAGTATGTCCACTATAACGAATTAATTCATTAACTAATGCCAGTATTTTGATTTTTGCTGTTGTCTGTACTTACTTCTGTATTAGGAAATAGATTTTAATTTATAATCTGAGTAAAACAATTTTTTTTTACATAGCTTATAAATTGGAGGGAAAAACTAATGCAGATTCCATGGTAGTTTCAACATTTTTACAAGCAGTTTCAAATCTCTGTGTTAAATATTTATTTTCCTCATATATTTAGTCAAAATAATAATTAATAAAAAATAATGTGAACAGTAGTTATTTGATATACAGATTATATTACGAGTAAATTAATTAAATTTGTCAGTGAAGGCATTTTTTGAATTATTCCCATAATGTTGAGTTATTTACATGGGCATGGTTCCAGAAATCACATTGACATAATGATATTGTGGTCATTTCTGAATTAAAAAATTAAAAATTTTAGCATTTTTATATTGATGTGAAGTACAAGTAACACTGATGAAATGTGAATTGTTATCAAGTGAATTTTATTGTGTACAAAAGTTTACAGTTTATTTTAATCAGCTAAAACTCCCACACAATACAACTATTTGACAGTTGGTGATGTTTCTGGATTCCATGTTGAATCCTGTGAACAAACCTAATTATATAAGAGTAAACCAATTACTAATACATATTGTTTTTCAGCAACCTTTATAAAATTAGCTACTTTTCACTAAAACTGCTATACTGATCATAAAAATGATAAGCAGAAAGTTGTCATGTACAGTTTTTTTTTTTTTTTTAAGACAAAAAAAAAAGACATAAACATAGATACATTTATTAACTAATTTGAACTAATACCATTATTACAGAAACCAAATAAATATAACACATCATTTTGTGGAATTGCAATGATGAGGGTATATGACTTTGATTTACTACTGCAACCCTGTAGGCATTTATCTAGCTCCTCAAGTATCTTGTTTGATTAAAAACTAGGTCCTTGAGGTTCTCTCAGATATGTCAGACAAGTTGTACTTGCTACCTGGGAGTCTAAAACGCTGATGGAACTGATATTCGGGTGACACTCCAGTCAAGTGGACCCAATTTCCGCAAAGTCCCGACGGTCTGTGACAGCAAAATCCTCTGCTTGCACCTTCACGATGCTGGGACTGTTAGTAATCCTGAATATAACCTCCATGCACAAGCACATTGTTTCACACCTGGGTGACCACCCAGGTGTGAAACAATGTAAGCAGGGGTTGAGGTGTGGTGCCCACACCACATGGAGGAATGCTGCCCCTCTATGTTACCAGGCAGTACTAGGTGGTAGATGACCCTCATCAACCGGTGCACTACCACCACCACTTTGCTTATTTGGAGGCTTGAAGTGGTGCAACCCATGTTTAGCTGCCAGAGCTAAGTTCCGGTCGACCCTTCCCCATCTCTTCCATCATGCAGTACGATCAATAACTTTTGAGGTTATGATAAACATTGTGATATGATCCAATCTTCCTTACATTTCGTGGGTAGCTCTAAAACGGTGTTCGCAGGAGGGCTGCTATTTAGTACACCGAACCGAAACTGAAACTATTGGTAACTCTCTAGGAGGCGTCCGGATCAGCTAGTGTATAATCTTGCTACCTCTACTCTGCCAGATAGTGACTGGAGGGAGTCTGAGTAGTGTGTATGCAGGGGGGGACATTGTCGAGGCCACATTATGTCAAGGATCTGGGTATATTCTTACCATGTGTATGCCATATCCAAAAATTTCATTACTTGATACAGCATGTCCCACCCACTTTTCGTTACTATTGAATACACCATGAATTGTCAAACTAATAGAGTAAGCTTATCTGGGAAATGATCTAAACCGCTCAGACACTTCCTAATTCATTTCACAAATATACATGGTCTCAATTCTAATCTCAACGATGTCCATTTCCACTTGCAGTCTGCCAAACCCCATGTACTTTTTCTGACAGAATCTCAGTTATCAGTTGATTCAACTACTGCTCATCTCAGTTGCCCAAATTATTTGCTATACAATTCCTTTCGCCTCAAAGGTGGTACTTGTGCATATGTCTGTTCCGATATTCCGTGTCAGAGACTTGGTAATTTGGAATCTCCTCTTTTCGATCTTCTCTGGCTTAAAATCTCTCTCTACCTCATTGTGTCAGATTCATCTGTTGTCTCTACCGTTCTCCCAACTCCACTAATCACTTGGAGCTCTTTGACTTTCTCTCTTTGCAACTCGACTTTCTCCAGTCCAACTTTCCTAACAGTGAGGTAATTTTCCTTGGTGATTTTAATGTTCAACTCCAACTGGCTTCCGTTTTCTAGTCATACTAACCCAGCTGGTCGAGATGTTGAGGATTTTTCGATTACTAATGACCTTGCACAGATTGTTCATTTACCTTGAAGAATACTGGACAATCCTAACCATACAGCCAACACACTTGATCTTTTTCTCACAAACAACCCTTCTAAGTACACGGTCAAAGTGAGAGGTCCTTTAGGCACCTCAGATCACAACTTGGTGATTGTCTCTTCTCCAGTGGAGCCTTTATCTCATGGCTATTCCCAACCTCGTATTGTTTGGCATTACAAGAATGCAAAATGGGATGACTTACGAGGTTTCCTTTCTTCTTTTTTGGTCGGATTATTGTTTCAAAACTTCTGATGTCAACGTTTGCTCAGATTGTGTCAGTGAAATTATTCTTGTAGGAATGGAATCCTTTATCCCACACTCCACTTTAAAATCTCGTCCTTTATCTAAACCTTGGTTTTCAAATAAATGTGCTAAGGCTGTTCAAGAGAAGAATGTTGCATATCGTAATTGGCTTGTTTCTAATTCTTCAGTTTCATTTTCTGCCTATACCAAAGCTTGCAACAATTGTAAAGCAGTTATTAATCAGTCCAAACTAGAGTTTGAACAGGCTAAGAGTAGAAAACTTGCTTCTTGCCCTAATGGTAGCCGAGCATTCTGGTCTCTTTCCAAAGATATTGGCCGCAACTTTTGCGCTTCTCTTCTCCCATTTCTGTCCAAACCAGATGATTCTGTTGTCACTTCAGCCAAGGATAAAGCTGACCTGCTAGCATCCCATTTTCCTTCCAGCTCATGTATTTATGATCTTGGTAAAACACCTCCCACCATTCCCAACACGCTCCATTCAATGCCTCCTGTGGTCTTCCGTCAAAAGGATATCAGAAGGATTTTGATGAATCTTGATGCTAAAAAAGCTCCAGGTCCTGATGCTATTTCTCCACTTGTTCTCAAAACCTGTGCTCCTGAACTTACTCCTATTCTTTGCCGCCTTTTTTCACTTTCTTGTTCGAAAGGTGTTTTTCCTTCTGCTTGGAAATTTGCTCATATCCAGCCAGTTCCTAAAAAGGGTGAAAAATCCCTCCCATTCAGTTATCGTCCCATTGCAATTACTTCTACTCTTTCTAAAGTAATGGAGAAATCAATTAACTGCCAACTCTTAATCTACCTAGAAACCTTCCATCTGATCAAAAATTGCCAGTATGGATTCCGTTAGTGTTGATCCACTGGTGATATGCTGGCTTACGTTACCCATTTATGGACTAATGGAAAGTTCGGTGAAACACAAGCAGTTGCTCTTGACATCTCAAAGGCTTTCGATCGTGTTTGGCATAAAAGTCTTCTAAACAAGCTTCCACCTTATGGTTTGCCAACTGTTTTTTGTAATTGGTTATCCAGTTTTCTCTCTGATCGCTCACAGAGTGATGGTTATTTGTTATTTAGTTTTTTTTTTAGGAGCATTAGCAATAAGGCCATATTGCTCAGGGGTATGCGGTGGTCCTTCCCTGACCTTTCCGCATCCTCCGTATTTGGTGGCGATGGGCTCAAACCCCTGTCTAATCAAGAAGCATGTGCTACGCACTGCTGCTCCTTTCACCTGGCTACGGAGCAGCCTGAGAGAGTGATGGTAGATGGCTCTCTGTCTTCTAACTTCTCACTCATGCCGGTGTTTCCCAAGGTTCAGTTCTTCCCCCCACTTTTTTTCCTCTTGTATATTAATGACCTTCTTCCATTGACTGGAAATCCTATCCACAGTTTTGCCGATGATAGCACATTGCATTCCACTTTCCATTTTGAGAAACCTTCTCCTGCTTAATCATCTTCAACTTCTTGAAAATCTGATACCAATTCCTTAAATGCCTATCTCCAGGTAATTCTCTAATGGGGCAATGACAACTTAGTTGATTTCAATCCTTCTAAAATTTAGCCTTGCCTTATATCTCGCAAAATGGATTCTTCTGCTCCTATGCTTATCTTTGGTGACACTCCGATTTCTAGGCAAAATGATACATCTCATTTGGGGATTACTCTGACTTCTAATCTCTCTTGGCACAAGCACATTACAAATATTGCTTCCTCTCCATCTAAAAAACTTGGTTTTCTCTTTCACTCTTGGCGTTTTCACTTTCACTCTTGGCGAAAAAACTCTTCGAAATAGCTGTTCACTCTTTACAAATCGCAAATCCGCCCTACCATGGAATATTGTTCCCACATCTGGGGTGGTGCCCCCAAAACATCTCTCAGGCTTCTTGATTCTGTTCAGAAGTAGGCAGTTAGGTTAATTAATGATTCATCTCTAATGATTCATAACAAACAAACAATACTTTATTCAATGCTTATGGGAAATTGGCTTAATCCTTTCCTTGGTTAGTTCTAACAATTTTTCCGCACAGACATCATCAGCTGAATTGCATTATTCTTTTTTCTTTCGGTAAAATGATGGAACTTTGAAATAAACCTAGAAATGTAACCAATTAACCAGTATTTTGGTATGTTGACAGGGATGGAAATGTACATGGGAAGGTATGGCCACACCTCTAGTTCTAATGATTAAAAAAAAAAAAAAAAAAAAAAAAAGTGAGATTATAGGAAATTGATAAGTGAGTGAAGAAAGACAATCATTATATATAATATATATAATGTTTTGAGTACGAGAGTAGGCTGTGCAGACATAGCTTTTTGCCGCTCCTGGAACAGAGAAGTTTTTTCTGATTTATTTTCTGTGTTTTAGCTTAAATTGGCATATTACTTTATATTCTAGAGTAGCTTTATATTCCTATTTACGATACTTAGTTTAAAGTAACTTAGATAGAGATTTTGTAGATATTACTTAGTATCGGTAAGGGTATCAAATCCACGTGTTTACTGTTCGTAAGTTGCCGCCATTGTTACGCGATACAAAATATCTCGAACTAGATAGCATAAGCTTAATATAGTATAGTATAGTACATAATATTGTCAATTAATCAGTAAAATCTATTAATCTTGTTGAAATTCATTGTCAATTAAATTGTACTTTTAACTATACATATAGCGACTTAGGTTACGTAACATAAATAATTAGTAAAAATAAATAATTAATACTTAACTTGATACGGAAGTTATATAAAGGGATTTCATAGATAACACTCGATGCTGAAACATAAATATAGCGTTATAACTGTGTTGGGATACAAGTTTAGGGTTTTAATTTTGTACTGAAATTGAAATTTTATTGAAATTAAATCGAAATCATGACTCAGACCAGAGCAGCAAAGCAAAAGGCCCAAGCTCATGGGAGTGCTGTGGCTCAGGGGAGAACTGAGGGGGGTAGTTGCCCTCTGAATCACAGCCTTTTAAATTGCACTACTTGTTTTATGTTTGTGGAGCAGTCTGGTACGGGACATGATACTGCCATGGGGGATGTCTTTGTGTGTGCACGCACGATGCAAGGAGTGTAAGGAAATCAGGCAACAACTCAGCGTTGTTATGGGCCTATATGAGAGCTTGAAGGACAGGGTGGATGCCCTTGAAGGATTAAAAGTGAGGGGCCCATCAAGCTCTCAGCTGCCCACACTAATGCCAGACCTTGCACTTGGTCATCATGCAACACAGCGGCAGCGCTCAAGGCAGAATGCGCTGGTCCCAAAGGAACTAGTAGTAGTTGGTGACTCTATTGTCAGGGAAACGGGAAACATGCTTTATAAAAAAGGATAGGTGGAACAGGACCAGGGTATGTCTGCCAGGGGCAAAGGTTGATGACATTGTAGAGCGGATATCATCTTTTAAGGGCACAAAAGGTGATATAGTTGTACACGTTGGCACTAATGATATTAAGAGTAGGAGACGGCAGAATTACTTAACAAGTACAGGTCACTGATGAAAAAAAGCCATGAATTAGAGTTGAATTTGAAAGTGTCTGCAATTCTGCCCAGACACGATAGGAGGGAATATATGATGAGAGCCTTGTCGATTAGCTCGCTCTGGAAAGATTGTGCAAGGCTCAAGGGGTAGAATTTTTTTCAGCCTGGTCTGTACTTGTTAACAGAAGGGACTGCTTCTACAGAGATGGGATATACTTAAATAGAAAGGGTGCAAGAATATTTGCTGATGCTATCGAGGCAGTGTTAGGAAAACTGCTAGCTTGGGGGTATACAAGGACTAATAGATTAACAGTAGCCACTGGCAGAGGTGAAAGGGATTCTTGCACTGCTTCTATTGGAATGAGCAGAAGCCTAGAAAACAAGATGCAGGATATTTCAGAGATTGCTGGGAGTCAATCCGGTACAAGTAAACACATGGGTTGTGTTAGGGTAGCTAAGAATAGGAAAAGGTGCTTGTATACTTGCGTGTACACCAATCCTAGGAGTTTAGTAAATAAATTTGATGAATTTGAGGTATTGCTCAAAACATCAAAGGCAGATATTGTTGGGATTTCAGAGATGTGGTGTCACACAATTATAAGGAATGCAGAACTGGAATTTGGGGAGTACAATGTCTACAGAAAGGATAGACAGGATATGAAGGGAGGAGGGGTTATGCTATTAGTTAAGAAATACATAAAATCCAAGGAAGTGAAGCCAGTCGACATTGCTGGACAGTGTAGTGTTGAGTCAGTGTGGTGTGACATAAGCATTGGGAGATCAAAATTGAGAGTAGGAGTGTGCTATAGGCCCAATGACTCTAATGAGTATAATTAGAAACTGTACAGGGAAATGGAGAGGGCCAGTAAATCAGAGATTCTTATAATTGGGGATTTTAATTTCCCAGATATTGACTGGAATTGGGGGGCTGGTCACTCACACACTAGCAAGGCTTTTGTGTATTTATTCGATGATTGTTTTCTACATCAGCATTTCGGGAGGCAAATAGAGGGAGTAATACTCTTGATTTGATTATCAGTAGTGATTCTTCATGCATTAAGAATCTGCAGATAAATGAACCATTAGGTGGCAGTGATCACAGTGTGCTGAAGTGGGATTTACTCAAAGAGGTAACTACCATTAGGGGTAAAGGGAAGTGTTATTGCTTTCGTAAATGCGACTATGATGGACTCAGACAGTATTTAAATTCTATATGGTGGGACCAACTGATGATGTTACCAACAGCAAATTCAAAATGGGAAGCATTCAAAGAATTTATCTTGGAAGCTAATAGGCTTTACATACCAACTAACAAATATTGTTCAAGCTTTAGGCCTAAATGGATGTCAGATGAACTAATGAGACATATGGCAGAGAAGAAAAATGCATGGGATACATACAAATTAACACGTGACACAGAAGCCTATGATAGATACAAGTTGATCTGTAACCAAGTTACAAAGGAGTTTAGGCAGGCGAAGGGAGATTACGAGAAATTTTGATAAGGGATGCAAAGAAAAACAGCAAAGAGTTCTTTACTTATGTAAACTCTAGAAGGAAGGGGATGAGTCAGATTGGTCCATTTGATATCGATGGGTCAACTGTTGATGATCCTGCTCAGGTAGCTAACAAACTAAATGAATATTTTGCATCGACATTCATACATGAGGAGTTATTCAGCGAGGAGAATGCCAGAGGTGTATTCAGCTCTGGCAGTAAGCTAGAGAATCTTGTAATAACTGAGAGTAAAGTGGAGGAGAAACTGTTGAAGATAAACACAAGAAAGGCACGTGGGGTGGATGGGATCTATCCAGTTATATTAAAGGAGGCAGCAAAAGAAGTAAGCAAACCCTTAGCCATAATTATGAGAGCTTCCTTGAACTCAGGGGAGGACCCATAGACTGGAGATGTGCAAATGTGACCCCAATTCACAAAGGAGCATCAAAGGCTGATACAAGTAATTATAGAACTATGAGTTTAACTTCTGTTCCCGGAAAATTAATGGTGGCACTGGTTAAAGAAGCACTGCAGGATCATCTAGACAAGACTTCAGTTATAGCTCAGACACAGCATGGTTTTGTTAAGGCGAAGTGTTGCCTGAGCAATTTGATTGGATACTATGATGCAGTCACAAAAGAACTGGATGCAGGGAATAACTTTGATATTATATACTTGGATCTTAGAAAGGCTTTTGATATTGTTGCACATGGAAGACAGCTGCACAAATTGGAGCAGTGTGGCATTGGAGGCAAATTGCTGCTATGGATAAAGGGGTGGTTGAGGGAGAGAAGACAGAGAGGGTAATCAATGGACACTGCTCATCGTGGACTAATGGTATTAGTGGAGTCCCTCAGGGTTCAGTGTTGGGTCCATTATTGTTTTCTGTATTTATAAATGATATTGATGATGGTATATCAAGCTTAATGTCCAAGTTTGCAGATGATACAAAGGTTGGCAGTTTTGTTAAGGACACTACTGATGCTGTGCTGCTGCAAAAGGATCTGGAAAGGTTGAGCAGATGGGCTGAGAGGTGGCAAATGAAGTTTAACATTGAAAAATGTAAAGTACTATATATGGAAAACAGTAACCCCAGAGCAACATATCAACTCTATGGTACTACACTGACATAGAGAATGAAAAGGACCTTGGGGTAATTGTACAGGCAGATATGAAGTTCTCTGAGCAGTGCAGTCGGGCTGCAAGAGTAGCTCATGGTGTATTGTCAATGATATACAGGAATTTTTCTAGCAGGGATAAGGAGGTGATTATTCCATTGTATAAGGCAATGGTCAGGCCACACCTAGAGTACTGTATACAGGTCTGGAGGCCTCATTTCAAGAAGGATGTAGAGCTGCTGGAACGAATACAGAGAAGGGCAACAAGATTAGTGAATGGAACAAAGGGGTGCTCTTACGAAGAAAGGCTTAAGTTTTGCAAATTACGTGTCTGGAGACTAGGCACCTGCGAGGTGATCTGATTGAGGCGTATACAGCCTTGAATGGTTTGAGCATGCTCAATGTTGATGGGATTCTTCCTCTTGCTCAGAATAATCACCTGAGAGGGCATAAATTCAAATTGAGGAAAGACAGATGTAGGATAGACGTGCGGAAATTTGCCTTTAGCCAGCGGGTGGTTGGTTGATGGAACAGACTTCCATCCCGTGTCGTGGAAGTCGATAGCCTAAATAAGTTTAACGCTCAGCTGGACAGGTATTTCCAACGAACAGAGGGGTGAAGTGGAAGTGGTTATTTTTTATTTATTTATTTATTATTTATTTTTTTCGCTGATGCTGCATAACCTTGCTTTCTTGCATCAAATTCCTCTAATAATGCTAATGCTATAATTTTGGCAATTTATGATAGATATCAAAAGAAAGGTCTTATTATTAAGTTTCGAGCCCGTCACCACCAAATACGAGGATGCAGAAAGGTCAGGGAATGACCACCGCATATCCTGGAGCAATATGGCCTTAGTTGCTAATGCTCCTAAAAACCAAACAAACAAACAATCTTGTTATTAAATCAAAATTCATATACAAGGTGTGGCAATAATATTTTCCAGACTGGTGCATTAAAAAGAACACAAAGCGAAGGAGCTCAAAAATAGTTTTATTTTTATTCAAAGTAATCATCACCAGATTGATTGCACTTATTAGACTTCCTACATGTTTAAATAGAGTCAGCAAAAGCATTGAAAGAGATGTTCAGTTTTGGGGTTGTTTTTTTTTTTTTTTTTTTTTTTACTCTCAACATCCTGAAATCTCTTTCCTTTGAGAATAGTTTACACCTTGGGAAAGGGGAAGAACTCTGCTGGTGCTAGATTGAGAGAGAGAGTAGGCGGCTGAATGGTTGATTTGTACAATGCCATTTTTCATCAGAAATGTCTTCAAAACAAGTGCAGAATGGGCTTGGGCATTATTTTTGAGTGCCTTTCACTCAAAATTGAAGTTTCACCTTTAAAATGCACTTTAGTGATTTTTGAAGTACCTGTACATAGAATGCAGCATTGACTGTCTCCCCTTCAAGTACAAATTCCTTATAAATCATACCCTGTTTGTCAAAAAACATGATCAGCATTTTCTTGATCCTGGACTTCTGTAAATGAAGCGTTTTGGGCCTTGGTGATGATTTAAAAGTCCACTGCAAGCTCTGGCACTTCATCTCTGGATCATGCTGAAACATCCAACATGCATGTCTGGTAAAAATACAGTCAAAGAAATTAGGATTGCCTTGATAAGTCTGGATGAAGCCTTTGCATGATTACACACTTCATTGCTTCTGCTTGTGTGTGAGGCTGTGCAGCACAAATTTTGCACAGATCTTCCTTTTCCCTAAATCTTCATACAGAATTTGACGATTCATCTCCTTATTCATATCCAACTCATCAGCCATCATTTTTAGGGTCAAACGAATGATCTCTTGCTACAATTTGGAGCTCTGTGAAGGTACATGTAAACAGGCGAAGTTTTTACGGCTCCAGCCAATAGAGAAGTTTTTGCTTTTTTATTGACTTAAATTGGCATATTAATTTATTTTCCAGAGTTGCTTTATATTCCTAGTAACAATACTTTAATTTAATTTGAACTTAGAAAGAACTTTGTAGGTTATTACTTAGGTAAGGGTATCAAATCGGTAAGGGTATCAAATCCACATGTTGGACAGGTTTTGCAGCTCCCGCGAATGCCAAGTTTTTAATTATATTTAGCTGCTTTATTTACTTAATTGTTAGATTAAATTATTTTCTATAACTAGCTTATAGACCTGGTCAAGCTCCTTGGTTTATTTTGAATTTAGATAGTGCGAACTGGAAAGTAAATAATACTTTGTGTCCGTAGATTTACTGTTTGTAACTTGGCGCCATTGTTATACGATACAATGTGTGCACCAAACTAGATAGCGTAAGGTTTAACGGAAAACTAGATAGCGAGTATAGTAGTATCAATTAATCAGTAAAATTTATTAATCTTATTAAATTTCATTGTCAATTGAATTGTACTTTTTTAACTAAATAAATATAGCGACCTAGTTTTTACAAATTAACATCATAAATTAATACATATAAGTTGACAGGGGAAATAGAAAGTCATATAACTTAACTCAGAGATAATATTTCATACCGAAATACATATATATAGTGTTATAACTGCATTGGGATATAAGTTTAGGGATATATTTTGTATTGGAATTTTATTGAACTTGAATAGAAATCATGACTCAGACCAGAGCAGCAAAGCAAAAGGCTCAAACTAATGGAAGTGCTGTGGCTCAGGGGAGAACTGAGGGGAGGGTTGTCCTCTGAATCACAGTATATTGAAATGCACTGCTTGTGTGATGTTTGTGGAGCAATCAGGAACGGGACATGCTATTGCCATGAGGAATGTCTGTGTGTGTGAGCCATGTAAGGAGTGTGAGGAAATCAGGCGCCAACTCAGCATTATTATAGGCTTATATGAGAGCTTGAAGGACAGGGTGAATGCCCTCGAAAGATTTAAATTGAAGGGCCCACCAAGCTGTGAGCTGCTCACATTAATGCCAGAGCTTGCACTTGAACATCACGCAACACAGCGGCAACCCCCAAGGCAGAATATGCTGGTCCCAAAGGAACTAGTTGTTGTAGGTTACTCTATTGTCAAGGAAACAGGAACATATTGTGCAAAAAGGATAGATGGAACAGGATCAGGGTATGTCTGCCAGGGGCAAAGGTTGATGACGTTGCAGAGCAGATATCATCTTTTAAGGGCAGAAAGGATAATATTGTTCTACTAATGATATTAAGAGTAGGAAACTGGCGGAATTACTTAACAAGTACAAGTCAATGCTGAAAAAAAGCCGTGAGTTGGGGTTGAATTTGAAAGTGTCTGCAATTCTGCCCAGACACGATAGGAGGGAGTATATGATGAGAGCCTCGTTGATCAATTCGGCCCTGGAGAGATTGTGCAAGGCTCAAGGGGTAGAATTTTTCTCAGCCTGGTCTGTGCTTGTTAATAGGAGAGACTGCTTCTACAGGGATGGATAGACTTAAATAGGAAGGGTGCAAGAATATTTGCTGATGCTATCGAGGCAGAGTTAGATGGGTCGGAAAACTACTAGCTTGGGGGGGGGGGATGCACAGACTAATAGATTAACAGTAGCCCTTGCAGAGGTGAAAGAGATTCTTGCACTGCTTCTATTGAGCAGCAGCCTAGAAAGCAAGGCAATGGGGATTTCTAGGACTGCTGGGAGTCATAGTGGAACAAGTAAATACATGGGCTGTGTTATGGTAACTAAGAGTAGAAACAGGTGCATGTATACTTGCATGTACACCAATGCTAGGAGTAAATAAATTTGATGAACTTGAACTGCTAGTCAAGACATCCAAGGCAGATATTGTTCGGATATCATATCAGAGATGTGGTGTCACACAGACATAAGCAGTGCAGAACATAAGCAATGGACTGGAGATGTGCAAATGGGGCTTGCCCAGAATCCCGACAGGCCAGTATCTCAACAGCCGAAAATCCCAACAGTATCTACTATATTGTAAAAATATATTGATATAATTCTATGCATTTATTAGTTTTTTAGTAAGTAAAAATTTACCATATTAGATTATTTTTGTATAGAAAGAATATAAAAAATAAAAATTTTAACGACAAACATACCTCTTTCAATTTAAAGATCATGTTGTCTGTTACAGAAAGAAAAAGTTTTAAAATACGATCGGCAAATAAAAATGACTTAATTAATTTTACTTTATTATATTGCATTTAATTGGAAATTTTTCAAGTCGAATTTTGATATTTGTATATGGCGTTTGAGCAATAATTATAGGTATAGCATTGAAATGCTAAAGATAAGAAACTTGAAATAAGAATACTTTCAAAACATGAAAATTTAGAGTAATGCATTTTGGCAGCTGCGTAACATTTGTCATAAATATCATTAGTATAACTAAAACTGTAATTAGACACTCATTTGTTAATAGCTTTCACGAAATTTCTTGACAAGTACATTAGGCATGGGCGATGGGGTGCTGGCAGGATATTTTGAAAGCGGTAACAGGAAAAAATATCCTATTTTCTTTTTATTATCCTTAATTAAGATTATTTAAGTATTATTATTAAGATTATTGAAGTATATTAAGATTATTATAATTTGTATGAATTTTTGCAAATTTTAATCTGTGATTTTGATATCATTAAACTCTGATTATAATCAGTAATGTGGTTTTTGTGAACTAATATATATATATATATATATATATATATATATATATATATAATAAAATTTTAACATTTTTAGAAAAACATGAGAAACATTTTTTTTATTGCAAAAACAGTTTCGGAGGTATAGACTAACTTTTTTTTTATTTATACAATTGGTTTGTCGGGATTTTTGGCTGCACTGGTGCAAATGTGACCCCAATTCACAAAGGAGGATCAAAGACCTGTTAATTACAGACCTGTTAGTTTAACTTCTGTTCCAGTGAAATAATTGGAGGCACTGGTTAAAGAAGCACCGCAGGATCATCGAGAAAAGACTTCATTTATAGATTTTTTTTTTTTTATATGTAAACCACAAACACGAGAGGTATTAGAACTTATAGTACTTAGTACCGTGCTTGGGTTGGAGGTTGAGAAGACGAAAGAAGATATTTGTTGACACTGGACTTGAATTTCTGTAGACTGTAATTTTCAGGAAATACGTATGAAGGAAGGTTGTTCCTGAAAATGGCAATTGAATGAATAAACGAGGAAGAAGAGAAGTTGGTTCTGTGAGTTTGGAGTTGGACAGTAAATGGATGTTGGCTGGTGGTTGCATGTGTTTTGAAAGAGAGAGTGGGAATTATAGAAGCCAATTCAGAAGAACAGTGCCCATGGAAGTATCTGTAGAAGAGGCATGTAGCAGAAACAGTACGTCTATGAGACAGCGAGTGGAGAGAGACTGTTAGAGATGAATCATTAATTAACTAACTGCCCTCTTCTGAATGGAATCGAGAAGCCTGAGAGAGGTTTTGGGGGCACCACCCCAGATGTGGGAACAATATTCCATGGCAGGGCGGATTTGCTATTTATATAGAGTGAGTAGCTGTTTGGAAGAAAAGTAACGCCGAGAGCGAAAGAGAAAACCAAGTTTTTTAGATGCAGAGAAAGCAATATTTATAATGTGCTTGTGCCAAGAGAGATTAGAAGTCAGGGTAATCCCCAATATATCATTTTGCCTAGAAATCGGAGTGTCACTAAAAATAAGCATAGGAGCAGAAGAATCCTTTTTGCTAGATATAAGACAAGACTGAGTTTCAGAAGGGTTGAAATCAACTAAGCCCAACTGGAGAATTACCTGAAGATCGGCATTTAAGGAATTGGTAGCAGATTTCCGAGACGTTGAAGCTGATTGAGCAGGACAAGGTTTCTCAAAATGTAAAGTGGAATGCAATGTGCTATCATCTGCAAAACTATGGTTAGGATTTCCAGTCAATGGAAGAAGGTCATTAATATACAAGAGGAAAAGAGTTGGGGGAAAGAACTGAATGTTGGGGGAACACCGGCATTAGTGGAGAAGTTAAAGACATAGAGCCATCTACCATCACCCTCAGTGAACGATCAGAGAGAAAACTGGATAACCAATTACTAAAAACAGTTGGCAAACCATAAGATGGAAGCTTGTTTAGAACACCTTTATGCCAAACATGATCGAAGGCCTTTGAGATGTCAAGAGCAACTACTTGCGTTTCACCGAATCTTTCCACTGAATTAGTCCATAAATGGGTAACATAAGCCAGAATATCACCAGTGGATCGACACTGATGGAATCCATACTGGCGATCGTTGATCAGACGGAAGGTTTCTAGGTAGTTTAAGAGTTGGCAGTTAATTGATTTCTCCATTACTTTAGAAAGAGTAGAAGTAATTGCAATGAGACGATAATTGGATGGAAGGGATTTGTCACCCTTTTCAGGAACTGGCTGGATATGAGCAAATTTCCAAGCAGAAGGAAAAACACCTTTGGAATAAGAAAATGAAAAAAGTCGGCAAATAATAGGAGTAAGTTCAGGAGCACAGGTTTTGAGAACAAGTGGAGAAATACCATCAGGACCTCGAGCTTTCTTAGCATCAAGATTCATCAAAATCCTTTTGACGGAAGACCACAGGAGGCATTGAATGGAGCGTGTTGGGAATGGTGGGAGGTGTTTTACCAAGATCATTAATACATGAGTTGGAAGCAAAATGGGATGCTAGCAGGTCAGCTTTATATTTGGCTGAAGTGACAACAGAACCATCTGATTTGGACAGAGGTGGGAGCAGAGATGGGCAAAAGTTGCAGCCAATAGCTTTGGCAAGAGACCAGAATGTTCGGCTACCATTAGGGCAAGAAGCAAGTTTTCTACTCTTAGCCTGTTCAAACTCTAGTTTTGATTGCAATTGATTAATAACTGCTTTACAATTGTTGCGAACTTTGGTGTACGCAGAAAATGGAATTGAAGAATTAGAAACAAGCCAATTACGATATGCAACATTCTTCTCTTGAACAACCTTAGCATATTTATTGGAAAACCTAGGTTTAGATAAAGGACAAGATTTTAAAGTGGAGTGTGGGATAAAGGATTCCATTCCTGCAAGAATAATTTCACTGACACGATGTGAGCAAACGTTGACATCTGAAGTGTTGAAACAGTAATCCGACCAAGGAAAAGAAGAAAAGAAGTCTCGCACGTCATCCCATTTTGCATTTAATGCCAAACAACATGAGGTTGGGAATAGCCATGAGATTCCATTGGAGAAGAGATGATCACCAAGTTGTGATCTGAAGTGCCTAAGGGACCTCTCACTTTGACCGTGTACTTAGAAGGGTTGTTTGTGAGAAAAAGATCAAGTGTATTGGCTGTATGATTAGGATTGTCCATTACTCTTGTAGGTAAATGAACATTCTGTGCTAGGTCATTAGTAATCGCAAAAGCCTCAGCATCTCGACCTGCTGGGTCGGTGTGATTAGAAAACGGAAGCCAGCTGGTGTTGTGAACATTAAAATTACCAAGGAAAATTGTCTCACTGTTAGGAAAGTTGGACTGGAGAAAGTCAAGTTGCAAAGAGAGGAAATCAAAGAGCTCCAAGTGATTAGTGGAGTTGGGAGAACGGTAGCGACAACAGATGAATATGATGCAATGAGGTAGAGAGATTTTAAGCCAGAGAAGATCAAAAAGAGGAGATTCCAAATTTCCAAGTCTCTGACAGGGAATATCAGAACGGACATATGCACAAATACCACCTTTGAGGCGAAAGGAATCATACAGCGAATAATTTGGGCATCTGAGATGAGCAGTAGTTGAATCAACCGATAACTAAGATTCTGTCAGAAAAAGTGCATGGAGTTTGGCAGACTGCAAGCGGAAATGGACATCGTTGAGATTAGAATTGAGACCACGTATATTTGTGAAATGAATTAGGAAGTGCTTGGGAGGTTTAGATTTTTTTGGAGATAAGCTTGCTCTATTAGTTTGACAATTCATGGTGTATTCAATAGTAAGAAAAAGTGGGTGGGACATGCTGTATGAAGTAATGAAATTTTTGGATATGGCGTACACATGGTAAGAATATACCCAGATCCTTGACATAACGTGGCCTCGACAATGCTCCCCGCATACACACTACTCGGACTCCCTCCAGTCACTATCTGGCAGAGTAGAGGTAGCAAGATTATACACTAGCTGATCCGGAAGCCTCCTAGAGAGTTACCAATAGGTCCGGTGTACTAACTAGCGGCCGCCCTGCGAACACCGCTTTAGAGCTGTACCCTCGAAATGTAAGGAATATTGGATCTCGCCATGATGTTCATCATAACCTCAAAAGTCATCAATCATACTGCATGATGGAAGAGATAGGGAAGGGTTGACGGAACTTAGCTCTAGTGACTAAACATGGGTTCCACCACTTCAAGCCTCCAATAAGCAAAGTGGTGGTATTGCACTGGTTGATGAGAGCCATCTACCACCTAGTACTGCCTGGTAACATAGAGGGGCGGCATTCCTCCATGTGGTGTGGGTGCTACACCTCGACCCTTGCTTATGTTGGTTCACACCTGGGTTGTCACCCACCATGTACTTGTGCACAGAGGTTATACCCAGGATTACTAAAAGTCCCACCATCGTGAAGGTGCAAGCAAAGGATTTGGTTGTCACAGACCGTCCGGACTTCGCCGAAATTGGGTCCACTTGACGTGAGTGTCACCCAAATATCAGTTCCATCAGCGTTTTAGACTCTCGGGTAGCAAGTACAGCTTGTTTGACATATCTGAGGGAATGTCTGTGACAACCTGAAGGACCAGCTTGGACACAGCATGGGTTCGTTAAGGGGAAGTCTTGTCTGACCAGTTTAATTGGATACTATGATGTGGTCACAAAGGTACTGGATGCAAAGAATAATTTTGTATTATATATTTGGATCTTAGAAATGCTTTTGATACTGTTGCACATGGAAGATTGCTACACAAATTGGAGGAAAATTACTGCTATGGATAAAGGGATGGTTGAGTGGGAGAAGACAGAGTTCTAATTAATGGATACTGCTCTTCGTGAACTAATGTTATTAGTGGAGTCCCTCAGGGTTCAGTGTTGGGTCCATTGTTGTTGGCTGTATTTATTAATGATATTGATGATGATATATCAGGCGTAATTTCCAAGTTTGCAGATGATACGAATATTGGCAGGGTTGTTAATGACAGTACCCTGCTGCAACAGGATCTAGAAAAGTTGAGTAGATGCGCTGAGAGTGGCAACTGAAGTTTAACATTGACAAATATAAAGTACTGCATATGGGAAGCAGTAACCCCAGAGTAACATATCAGCTGTGTGGTACTACTCTGACAGTGGTAGAGAATGAAAAGGACCTGTGGGTAATTGTGCAGCCAGATATGAAGTTTTCTAAGCAGTGCAGATGGTCTGCAAGAGTAGCTCATAGTATCTTGTGAATGGTATAGCAGGGATAGGGAGGTTATTATCTCCTTGTATGAGGCAATGATCAGGCCACACCTTGAGCACTGTATACAGGTCTGGAGGCCCCATTTTAGGAAGGATATAGAGCTCCTGGAATGGGTACAGAGAAGGCAACAAGATTATTGAATGGAAGAAAGGTTTGCTCTTATGGAGAAAGACTTAAGTTTTGCAAATTACAGTGTCTGGAGACTAGACACCTGCGAGGTGATCTGATTGAGGTTAAAAAAGTCTTGAATGGTTTGAGCATGCTCGATGCTGATGGGATTCTTTCTGCTGCTCAGAATAATTGCCCGAGTGAGCATAAATTGAAATTGAGGTAAGAGAGTTGTAGGATAGCGTGTGTGGAAATTTGTCTTTAGCCAACGGGTGGTTGATCGCTGGAACAGACTTCCATTTGTCGTTGTAGAAGTTGATGCTTAAATAGATTCAAGGCAGAACTAGACAAACATTTGGAGCAAGTGGATGGATTGAAATAAGGTTTTTTTTTTTTTTTTTTTTCCTGGTTGATGCTAAATAAGCTTGCTTTCCTGCATCATGTGCCTTTACTAATGCTAAATGCTAATGCTAATTGACAATGCAAAGTACTGCATATGGGTAGCAGTAACCCAAGAGAAACCTCCCAACTATGAAAAAAACTTGGGGGTAATTGTACCATCAGATATGAAGTTTGCCGAACAGCAGATGGGCTGCCAGAGCAAGTCATGGAATCTTGTCAGTGTTATATAGGAATTTTGCTAGCATTGACATGGAGGTGATTATCCCATTGTACAAGGCAATGGGCAGGCCACACCTTGAATACTGTGTACAGGTCTGGAGATCTCGTTTTAGGAATGATGTAGAGTTGCCAGAACCAGGTTTGCTGCAAGTGGGTAGGCAAGGTAAGCGTTGATTGTGGGCGGTAGTTCAAGAGGGCCCTGAAAAATTTTTTTGATATTGTTTTCTGATTGGTTAATGCTTATTAGTATTCAACATTTAGGGCATCAAATTTTATTTTGCTTACTGGTGGCACATAGGAACACAGTGCTACTGGCTAGACCAAGTATAAAGAAGGGCAACAAGATTGGTGAAGGGAACAAAAGGGTGCTCTTACGAAGATAGGCTTAAGTGCTGCAAATTGCAGTGTCCAGAGGTATAAGGCTTTAGAGGAGTGTATAAGGAGTATATCTGGAGTGTATAAGGCTTTGAATAGGTTGAGCTAACTCATGCTAATGAAATTCTTCCTCTTGCTCAGATTAAAAACTGGAGGGGGCCTACATTCAAACTGAGGAAAGACCGTTGTAAAATAGATGCGTGGATATTTGCTTTTGGTCAGCAAGTATTTGGTTGGTGGAACAGACTTCCATCTCTTGTTGTAGAAGTTGATAGCTTAAATAAATTTAAGGCTGAGCTCGATAAGCATTGGGAGTGAATATATGAGTGAAATGGAAGTTTTTTTTTTTTTTTTTTGCTGATGCTGGATAAGCTTGCTTTCTTGCATCATATGCCTCTGCTATTGCTAATGATAATTCCCTCTCTCTCTTTTCCAAAACAGTGCAAACATGCGTTGCAACCAGTCAACATCCTTTTACTGTTCAACTTCAGATTCATAGAACTTTTCTTCATCCTCATTTATTCATTCAAATTCTGTTTTCTGGCACAACCTTCCTTCATCCGTATATCCTGAAAATTACAGTCTACAGAAGTTCAAGTCTTATGTCAACAAATATCTTTATCTTCTCAGCCTTTCACCCCTGCAAGGGACTAAGTGCTATAGGTTCTAATACCTCTTGTGTTTGTGGTTTTCCTAAAAAAAAAAAAAAAAATTGAGGTTTGTTTGTTGTTACATTGCAGAATTGTGACACAGAACATTAACTACTAATTAATCATTACACACAATGTTAACTGCTGATGAAAGCAGCTGTCTGCCTGCTGAACAATCTCTGTACCACCATCTGTTGGAGAAGGTTTGAACTCAACATGCCACTTCTCTTTATTTTCAAACTCATCGAAAATGACTGCAACAGCACCATTAAAAGAATTTTATTTCTCATTTTGTACTTTACTTGTGTTTTATTTCTATCAATGGAGAGACTTTCTGCTTTTAACGAAAGCTGAGTACTGAGTACTAAGGCTTGGGCTTTTGTTTAACTTGAAAACAAAATCGTTATCCATGATTCTGCCCAAGTCTACAATAACTTTTTAAAGAGGGCAGAATAGATAAATCCACTATACATTTAAAAAAAACCCAAAAGATCACCAGGTCAATGCTAATTAGCTGGTGGGTAGTCTCTATTAGCAAATGTATGCCAAACGGTGAATATATATTGTCTAAGTGAACAACTAAGCAGAGTACGGAAGTAAAACTTCTATATAAAAACACCAAATGTTACTTTTTTTTTACATTAACCCCTAGAATTGGGCTACATTTGCCTTACAGTACAGTAGAGTTCTCTAGGATTATAGAAGTATATCATTACAGTAATTAAAATCACATCAAATTCGTACACTTTAGCTTTGATGTTGATCATGCAGACACTTTTTGCTCTCACTGATGACGACTCACTGTGTGCTAAGGCTTAGGCCTGTGTTCAATTTTGAAACCGCTGTCCTGATGGCTTAATTTCTTAATGTATAGTGGATTCACCTATTTAGGTAATGCTGTAAAATTTAAATATCTATTAGCAACTTTAGTCAAAACCATGGATAATGATATAAGTTGCACATAAATCCAAGCTTTAATTCTGGGTGCTCTTCAGCGAGGGCAGAAGTTCTCTCCTTGATCAAAATTGAATGCAGGTAAAGCATAAGAATTTTGATTTGATTTCAATTGGAAATAACTCCTGTCCATTACACTTTTATTATTTTGTTGCATTCTATCATAAAATATCATCTCAAAGGCTCATCACTGTAAGTTATTTCAATTTCAGTTTTCATGAGTCTGTTGTCAGAGAAATGGGAAATATATTGTTCAAGAAGGATGGGTGAAATAATGCCAGGATATGTTTGCCAGGAAAAAGTAGATGACGTAGAACAAATATCTTTTAAAGGCACAAAAGATGATATTGTTGTACCTCGGCACCAATGATATTAAGAATGTGAGATCAACTAACAGGTCTGTAATTTCTCGTGTCATCCTTTGATCCCCTGTTGTGAATTGTGGATACATTTGCTCATCCCCAGTTCATGGGGACCTCCCCTGAAACCAAGGATGCTCTCATAATTATTGCTGGGCACTTCCGTAGCCAGGTAAGAAGGAGCAGCAGTGCGTAGCACACGCTTCTTGATTAGACCGGGGTTCGAGCCCGTCACCACCAAATACGGAGGATGCGGAAGCGAATGACCACCGCATATCCCAGAGCAATATGGCCTTAGTTGCTAATGCTCCTAAACACCAAAAAAAAAAAAAATAATAATTATTGCTAAGGGTTTGCTTACTTCCTTTGCTACCTCACTTCCTATAATTGGTTAGATCCCATCCACCCCAGTTGCCTTATGTTTAACTTCAGTAGTTTCTCCTCCACTTTTCTTGCAGTTATTACAAAATTATTTAACTTCCTGTTGGAGTTTGATAAATTTTTGGCCTACAGTTCCCTACAGAATTCATCATGTGTGAATGTAGATAAAATACTCATTCAGTTTGTCACCTACCTGAGCAGGAACATCAGCAGTCGAACTATCGTATCAAGTGGAACAATCTGATTCATCCCCTTCCTTCTAGAGTTTACATAAGTAAAGAAATCTGCTGTTTTTCTTTGCATCCTTTGACAAAGATTTCTCTTAATCTGCTTTCGCTTGCCTAACCTTCTTTGTGACTTGTTTACAGACTAGTTTATATCTACCATAGGCTTTTGTGTTGCCTGATAATTTATATGCATCACATGCATTTTTATTGTCTGACAATAATTTAGGTCTCAACCTTGAAACAGTATTTCTTATTTGGTATGAAAAGCCTAGTAGCTTCCAAGATTAATTCCTTGAATGCTTCCCGTTTAGAATTTGCTGTTGGTAACATCATCAGTGTGTCCCACTGTATAGAATTTAAAAACTGCCTGAGACAACTATATTCACCCTTATGAAAGTAAAAAAACACTTTCCTTTACCACTGATAGTAGTTACATATTTAAGTAAATACCACCTCAGTACACCTAGTGGCTCCTTTATCTGCATTTCTTAATGCATGAATAATCACTGCTGATAATCACATCAAGTGTATTACTTCCTCTGGTTGCCTCTTGAACATTCTTCTGTAGAAAACAGTCATCCAATAAATCCACAGAAATCTTGCCATTGTGCAAGTGACCAACCACAAGTTCCAGTCAGTATCTAGAAAGTTAAAATCCCCCATTATAAGGCATTCTGATTTATTGACCCACTGTATATATCTCTGTAACGTTTTGTTGTAAAAAAAAAAAAAAAATGTAAACTGCAGCCGTTATCAACCCATGCAGGATGGAAGCCTCCTCAACTATTCATGCTGAGGGAAATGGACCATAATCTGCCACGCTGGTCCAGTGCAGGTTGGCAGTCGACCGTATTTAGCAGTCAGGGGCTTGAACCCCGGTCTACTCAAAGAGCGTGTGCTACTGCACTCCCACTCCTGACTACTCGGCTACTGAGGCTGTTTGTTGTACTCAGAGTAATTAGACCTATAACACACTCCTATCTCATTTTTGCTTTTCCAGTGCTTGTCACACCAAACTGATTCAACATTGCACTGTCCACAAATGTCATCTGGAGTTACTTCCTTAGATTTATTTGTTTTTTATGTTTTATTTATCTATTTTTTAACTAACAGCATAGCCCTTCCTGTCCTGTTTGTCCTTTCTGTACACATTGTATTCCCGAAATTCAAATTCTGCATTCTTTATATCTGTGTGACAACATGTCAGTGATATACCAACAATATCTGCCTTTGATGTCTTGACCAACACTTCAAATTCATCAAATTTAATTACTATATTCCTAGCATTGGCGTACATACAAGTATACATGCACCTGTTCTTACTCTTAGTTACACTAATACAACCCATGTATTTATTTATTCCATTATGACTCCCAGCAGTCCTTGAAAACCCCAGCAACTTGCTTTCCAGGCTGGTGCTCATTCCAATAATAGCAATGCAAGAATCATTTTCACCTCTGCCTGCCACTCTTGTTAATCTATTAGTCTGTATATCCTCCACCCCCAAGCTAGCATTTTCTGAGCTACCTAACAATGCCTCGATAGTATCAGCAAATATTCTTCCACCCGTTCTATTTATGTGTATTCTATCCCTGTAGAAGCAGTCTCTCCTGTTAACAAGCACAGACCAGGCTGAGAAAAATTCTACCCCTTGACCCTTGCACAATCTCTCCAGGGCCAAATCGATTGACAAGGGTCTCATCATATAATCCCTTCTATCGTGTCTATGCAGAATTGTAGATACCTTCAAATTTAATCCTAATTAGCGACTTATTTTCAACACTGACCTGTAATTGTTAAGAAAGGCTGCAGATCTCTAATATTAATGTCCATATTGCCAACTTTTAATATCATTATTGCCTTTTATTATTATTATTATTATTATTATTATTATTATTATTATTGTTATTATTATTAGGTATATGGTGCAAGGAAGCCTGAGGTGTATGCTGCACCAGCAAAAAAAAAAATTTCTGAATTACCCTGAGAGAGAGAGAGAGAGAGAGAGAGAGAGAGAGAGAGAGAGAGAGAGAGAGAGAGAGGGGACAAGAATCATAAGTAGAATTTTGTTAGATATAAGACAGGTCTGAGTTTGGGAAGGATTAAAAGTAACTAAGTTATTTTTGTCCTACTGGAGATCAGCATTTAAGTAATTGGTAGTGGAGATTTGAGAAGCTGAAGCTTTCTGTGCAGGACAAAGTTTCTCAAACTGGAAGGTGGAATGCAAAGTGCTGTAATCAGTGCAACTATGGATAGATTTCCATTCATGGGAAGAAGAGGTCATTAATATACCAGAAGAAAAGAGTGGGAGAAAGAACTGAACCTTGGTAAACACCAGCATTAGTGTAGAAGTTAGAAGACAGAGAGCCATTTACCATTAGCTGCAGTGAGCAGTAACAGAGATTACTGGATACCCAATTGCAGAAAACGGTTGGGAAATCCATTAGATGGAAGCTTATTTAAAGGACCTTTATACCAGACAGTCAAAAGCCTTTGAATGTCAAAGGTTGAGTAGTTGCAGTTAATTGATTTCTCCATTACTTTAGAAAGAGTAGAAGTGTTTTGGTATAATAATTGGATGGGAAGTATTTGTCACCCTTATTTATGAACTAGCTAGATATTAGCCAATTTTTCAAGCAGAAGGAAAAACACCATTGGGATAGGGAAGTGTGAAAAGGCAACAGAACAGCAGTATGTTTAGGAGCACAGGTTTCAAGAACAATTGGAGAAATACCGTCAAGATCTGGAGCTTTTTTGGCATCAAGACTGTTCAAAATTCTTTTTTGTCAGAAAACCACAAGAGGCATTGATTGGAGTGTACTGGAAATGGTAAGAGGTGGTTTACCAAGATTATCAATACAAGAGTTAGAAAAAAAGTAGGATACTAATAAGTTTGCTTTAATTTTGCCTGAAGTGGCAATAGAATCATCTGGTTTTGAGAGAGGTGGGAATAGAGATGGGCAAAAAGTTGCAGCTAATAGCTTTTGCAAGAGACCAGAATGCTTCCTACCATTTGGTCAAGAAGCAAGTTTTCTACTCTTTACCTGTTCAAAATCTATTTTGGACTGATTAATAACTGCTTTTCAATTGATTTGAGTATTGATGTAGACAGAAAATGAACCTGGAGATATTGATGCATGCTGATTGTGACATGCAACATTCTTATCTTGAACAGCCTTAACACAGTAATTGGATAACCAAAGTTTAGATAAAAAATAAGATTTTAAGGTAGAGTGTGGAATAAAGGATTTCTGTCCTACAACAATAATTTCACTGACATGATCTGGGCAAACATTGATATCAGAAGATTTAAAACAGTAATCTAACCAAACAAAAGAACAGAAATCTCACAGATCATCGCATTTTGCATTTTTGTAATGCCAAACAACACAAGGTTGAGAATGGCCATGAGAGAAACTCTCCACTATAGACGAGATTATCATCAAGTTGTGATCTTACATACCTAGAGGACCACTCACATTGATCACGTACTTGGAGGAGTTTTTCGCGAGAAAAAGATGATGTTGGTTGTGTGGTTAGGATTGTCTGGCATTTGGTAGGTAAATGAATAGCCTGTGTGAGGTGACTAGTGACTGCAAAAGTCTCAGCATCTTGACCAGCTTGCTCCATGTGAGTAGAAAATGGAAACCAGCTGGAGTTGTGAACATTAAAATCAACAAGGAAAATTACCTGACTGTTAGCTAAGTTGGGCTGGAGAAAGCCGAGCTTCAAAGAAAAGAAGCCAAAGAGTTCCAAGTGATTAGCTGAATGGAAGATTGATAATGGCAACAGTTGAATTTGACAGATGGAGTAGAGAGATTTTAAGCCAGAGAAGATTGAAAAAATAGGAGATTCGTAGTTACTAAGTTTCTGTCAGGGGAATATCGGAGTAGATGTATACACAGGTACTACCTTTGGAGCAGAAGGAATTGTTCAGTAAATAATTAGGACAGCTGAGATGAGCAGTGGTTGAATCAACTGATAATTGCAGTTCTGTCAGAAATAGTAAGTGTAGCTTGGCAGACTGTAAGTGGAAAGTGGAATGAGATTGGAACTGAGACCAAGTATATTTATGAAATGAACGAGGAATTGTTTGAGAGGTTTAGATCTTTTTGAAGATAAGTTTGTTCTATTAGTTTGATTATTCATGATGGTATGGGGGGGGGACATGTATGAATTAATGAAATTTTTGGATATGGAATGCACGCATCAAGAATATATCCAGCTACTTCACATTACATAGGCTGTACAGTGCTCCCATATATACACTACGTGCATTCCCTCCAGTCACTATCTGTCAGAGTAGGGGCAGCAAGATTATACACGAGCTGATCCAGATGCCACCTAGAGAGGTACCAATAGGTTTGATCAAATAGACTGTCTAGCAGCCGGCCTGTGAACCCTGTTTAAGTGCTGTACCCTTGAAATGTAGGGAAGATCTCACCATGATGCCCATCTTAACCTCAAAAGATATCAGTCGTACAGTATGACGGAAGAGGTCGGGGCCTGCTGGAACTTTGCTTTGGAAACTAAACGTGGGTTTCACCACTTCAAGCCTCCATAAGTAAATTTGTTGTATGGCATTGGTTAATGAGAGTCATCTACCACCTAGTATTGCCCCTTAACATAGAGAGATGTCCCCTTTGTGGTGTGGACTCTACACCTCAATCCCTGCTTATGTTGGTTCACACCTGGGTGGTCACCTCCAGTATACTAGGTGCTGTATTTCTGGGCTTGCAAATTTAATTATACCTAAGGTTACTATCAGTCCCACCATTGTGAAGGTGTAAGCAAAGGATTTGGTTATCACCAAACCGGACTGGACTGGACTTCGTTGAAATTTGGTCCACTTGACTCAATTGTCACCTGAATATGAGTTCCATCAGTGTTTTAGATTCTCTGGTAGCAAGTTCTAGCTTGGGATACTTGAGAGATTGTCTTTGACAGCCCCCCCAAGGACCATTTAATATTTGATTTTTTTTAGTACTATTTACATAAAGGATTTCATGTTGTTGCCACTGATAAATGGTTTGAGATGATTAAAAGTTGCTACTGTTAAATGGTTTGAGATGATTAAAATAGAATATCAAATATTCATTTGCATTTTTTTCCATTTAGGCTTATGCAGCAGGCTGCAATATTGTTATTCTTGCCAGTGATTTTCAGCGTGTTCAGATTATTGCTGGAGTATGCCAAGGCAACATCCAAGTTGGTTCCTTAGATTGCTCAACAGATGTGGGAAAGGTCAGTTGTATTTTTATAATTAGCATTTTTTGTATAGGTGAATGGATGACTTTGTATGCAAATTGATTGCAATCTATCCAGGATGAAAAATTAACCTATAGAAACATGAAACATTGTTTATTTAATTATCATACTACATATTAAAGTAGTTTGAACATTTTAACATATGTAATATAAATTTAAATTAGTGATGGTTATGACCAGAACTCAAAAATATTTTACTTGCTGCTGGTGAGTTACTTTCATTTGCTGGCAAGTAAATTTTTAGTTTAGTCCACCATAAATTTAACAAAATAATAAATAAGTAATCTGTCAGCTCCACTTTCACTTTTGATAGTAGAAGGAAGTAACATATCAACAGGAAAATGGTTGCTCTAACATTTTAGAAACAATGAATTTGATTCATAAAGTTAACCCATCTAATGTCGTACTTAGAGCCAATTTCAGCAGGAGGTGTGAGCATCATGGAATGGTGCCCACACCTGTGATCTTGGTGTGTATTGAAATACATATTCTTTAACATCCAGTTTAAGTCCAAATGCTTACATTGATGCCGGTCTTTCTATGTGAATTTTTTCTTCCTTCCTTTTCTTCACTCACACAGATGAAATTATCAGGATAATTGGTTAAGGATTTCCCTGTACATTACTTTGTTCATGATGCACAAATTCATATAGTATTAGTTGTCATCTTTATTCTTTATTATACCTATGCAGCATAAAATTAGTGGTTTAGGCGTTATTATGTAAATAAATCAAAAAATATTCTGTTTTTACTCTGACCTGACTAACAGGTCAGTTCACAGCAAATCATTTTTGACAATGAACAATTAACTGTATTCAGCAGCCATGTGAATTAGAACCACGATCATTCAAATTTATGTTTTATTGCACTGTCACACTAACCATTCAGCTATGTTAGGCAAAAGAAACACAAAACTCTTTTATCCATTACACCACTAGTTAAAATAAAAAATATTCTGTTTGTAATTTACCATGAACACATAGGTCAGAAGAGTTCATATCAAATCATTTTAAGGTGGATATTATCATTGATTATATTCCTTGGTTAAATTCCATATTGCTGAGAACTGTATTCATGTTAAGAGCATTAAGAAAACTAATAATAGACTAAGTGCAAAAGTACATTAAAAAATGTACTTTTTCACGGTCAGCCGTGGTTAGTACCTACCGAAAGTGGTCCGAGGAGGGGGAACCTACGATTCGCCGGTGAGGTGTCGGACGAACATGGCTCATCGATGCTTGATGTGAGTGAAGGCCCTCCCAGATGGTACGTGGCATCAGAAGGGCAACTGTGGCACAACTCACCGGTAATTGGAATGCTGGTGACGGGAGCAACGTGCCACAATGCACAGTACATGGAACCCAGCTGAAAATGGGGTTGCGTAGCTGCAGGCCTCTCCGAGTGCCCATGCTAACCACGGTTCACCGGCGACAGCGCCTACTATGGGCACGCGAGCATTGAAACTGGACCTTGAGTGATTGGAAGAAGGTCATCTGGTCTAATGAATCACTTTTCCTGTTGCCCCATGTGGACGGCCAGGTACATGTGTGTCGTTTACCTGTGGAAGTGATGGCACCTGGATGCACTATGGGACGAAATCAAACCGGTGGCGGCGGTGTCATTCTTTGGGAGATGTTCGGCTAGGATACTCTGGGTCTACTACCTACCTAAACATCATTGCTGACCAGGTACACCCTTTCAGGGCAATGGTCTTCGCCTCTGGTGGTGTTGTCTTTCAGCAGGATAATGCGCCATGCCATACCACCCGGATTGTTTGAGACTGGTTTGCGGAACATGAGGAAGACTTACAGGTATTGCCCTGGCCTCCAAATTCACCAGACATCAATCCCATCGAGCATCTGTTGTTTGTGTTGGAACAACTCCGATCAGTGGCATCTCAATCACGGACCTCACAGGAGTTAAAGTATCTGCTGGTTATGTGTTGGTACCAGATACCACAAGACACATTTAGAAATCTTGTAGCATCCATGCCTCGCCAGGTACAAGCTGTTTTGGCTGTACATGGAGAACCAACATCATATTAGGTAGGTGGTCATAATGTTTTGGCTCATCGACGTACATAGTGACCTGGTATGTGAAGATTGTTACCTCCAAAGAGCTGGAACGTGTAAATTATACTCTGGTGAACAGTGGATTCCCACAAAATACATTGACAATGCGATTATTCATCAAATGTGATTGAACATTATTTTGTTAAAAAGAGACAAATAAGAAAAAATTTAATTTCAGAAAAGCAGTCATGTTGCCATACGCTTTTGGTGACAATGCTTTAGGCCAGGCCAGACCAGACCTACTACTGGTTTAACCCAGATGTTCCCGAAATTGGAATGTTGCGCGGAACTACGTCTAGTACGGACTTGTGGTGCTAGGTAACACTGCATGCATCCTTTGTGAATCAGTGTGCCATATGATGCAAGAAAGAAAGCTTATACAGTATTAGCCAAAAAAAAAACCCCTTCCCAGTTCTGTCTCGAATTTATTTAGGCTGCCAACTTCCACAGCGACAGATGGAAGCCTGTTCCAGAAATCAACCACCCGCTGGCCAAAGGCAAATTTCTGCACATCTATTCTATAACTGTCTATAACAAACTAAACAAGTATTTTGCATCTACATTCACACATGAGGAGTTATTCAGGAAGGGGAATGCTGTAGGTGAAGTAAACACTGGCAGTGAGCTAGATGATTTTGTAATAACTGAGAGGAAAGTGGAGGAGAAATTGTTGAGGATAAACATAAAAAAGGCACCTGGAGTGGATGGGATCTATCCAGTTATATTAAAGGAGGCAGCAAAGGAAGTAAGCAAGCCCCTAGTCATAATTATGAGAGCTTCTTTGGACTCGGGCGGTACCCATAAACTGGAGATGTGCAAACTTAACCCCAATTCACAAAGGAGGACAAAGGCTGACACAAGTAATTATAGACCTGTTAGTTTAACTTCTGTTCCAGGAAAATTAATGGAGGCACTGGTTAAAGAAACACTGCAGGATCATCTAGACAAGAATTCTGTTATAGCTCAGACACAGCATGGTTTTGTTAAGGGAAGGTCTTGCCTGACCAATTTGATTGGATACTATGATGCAGTCACAAAAAAACTGGATGCAGGGAATAACTTTGATATTATATATTTGGATCTTAGAAAGGCTTTTGATACTGTTGCACATGGAAGACTGCTGCACAAATTGGAGCAGTGTGGCATTGGTGGCAAATTGCTGCTACGGATAAAGGGATGATTGAGTGGCAGAAGACAGAGAGTGGTAATCAATGGACACTGCTCGTCATGGACTAATGTTATTAGTGGAGTTCCTCAGGGTTCAATGTTGGGTCCATTGTTGTTTTCTGTATTTATAAATGATATTGATGATGGTATATCAAGCTTAATGTTCAAGTTTGCAGACGATACAAAGGTTGGCAGGGTTGTCAAGGACACTACTGATGGTGCTGCAACAGGATCTGGAAAGGTTGAGCAGATGGGCTGAGAGGTGGCAAATGAAGTTTAACATTGACAAATGTAAAGTACTACATATGGGAAACAGTAACCCCAGAGTAACGTATCAACTCTGTGGTGCTACACTGACAGTGGTAGAGAATAAAAAGGACCTTGGGGTAATTGTGCAGGCGGATATGAAGTTCTCTGAGCAGTGCAGACGAGCTGGAAGAGTAGCTCATGGTGTCTTGTCAATGATATACAGGAACGTTTCTAGCAGGGATAGGGAGGTGATTATTCCCCTGTATAAGGCAATGGTCAGGCCACACCTTGAGTACTGTATACAGGTCTGGAGGCCTCATTTCAAGAAGGATGTAGAGCTGCTGGAATGAGTACAGAGAAGGGCAACAAGATTAGTGAATGGAACAAAGGGTTTCTCTTACTAAGTTTTGTAAATTACAGAATCGGAGACTACGCACCAGCAAAGTGATCGGATAGAGGTGTATAAGGTCTTGAATAGTTTGAGAATGCTCAATGCTGATGGGATTCTTCCTCTTGCTCAGAATAATCAGCTGAGAGGGCATAAATTGAAATTGAGGAAAGAAAAATGTAGGATAGATGTGCGGAAATTTGCCTTTAGCCAGCGGGTGGTTGGTTGGTTGGTTGGTGGAACAGATTTCCATTCCTTTCTTGTGGAAGTTGATAGCCTAAATAAATTTAAGGCTGAGCTGGACAGGTAATTTGAACGAACGGAGGGGTGAAATGGAAGTGTTTTTTTTTTTTTTTTTTTGGCTGATGCTGAATAAGCTTGCCGTCTTGCATGATATGCTTCTATTAATTCTAAAGTTCTCTTATGTAATTCTAAGGTAAACCAGTTTTTTTGTCATAGTGTAATTTGTGGATAATTAATTTATGAAGATAACAGCATGTTAAAAATCATCATGATTAATGAACTACACTTCTTTTACCATCCTCCAAACATATGCATCTAGTGATGCTTAGCTCTGATGAATACATCTGATATGGAAAGGGTGTACAATATGAGGTTTCCCATTTTCTGGAAGTTTGGCCGACATTTTTTCCAGAAAGAGTGCCTCTATAGCAATTTGCATCATTCTGTTAAAACCAACAATTTTTATCTTTGATGAACTAATATCTGATTACATAGGGTGTAATAACAGCCCACTTGCTTATGACAAAATCTGACTGAAATGGGGCCGACTGGGCTATCCGGGTGGGTAAAGCACCTGCCCGGCAACCCAAAGGTTGCGGGTTCGAATCCCGCCTCGGGCTTGGATCAAAGTACTGCAAAAAAACCTTGAGAGGTGCACTATAGCCACAGAAGCCGATGTGCCAATAACTACCAAAAAAAAAAAAAAAGGGAAAAAAAAAAAAGAATGAAATGGGAGTAGTGATCATTCCGTCGAGTTGTTCAAATCCAAGAAATCTGTTGATGGGGATGAACAAATTGATATCGGAACTGTTGGTGTGTGGTTGGACAGAAAAGTTATAGGGAAATATTTGTTCCATGGCCTGATCCTTGTACTGTATAGCAGGCACCTGTGCATGGTAACTGGTAACTGATTATATAATATAGAGGAATTATTATATAATTCCTCCATATTATATAATCTCAGTGACATGCTGCACACATAAATTATCCTATTTGTAGTTTATTGTACTTTGATTTAGTAATTACACATTTATTATCTATTTTTGTATAACAGCAATATAAAACTCCCATTATATATTACAGTATTATACAACTAAGGAACAAAAGAAATAAGGAACATTTGACTCCTACTTATTTTTATGTGATGTATAGTTTTTTAGAACTTCAGCACTGTTTTTTTCCCTAAATACAGATTGCTGCTGCCTATGGCAAGAAAATATGTATATTTGAGCCAACTCCTCTTTTGGATCAGATGACAATACATGTAAGTATTAAACTAAATATATTTATTGATTTTAATTTTGTAGTTGGTTAAAGCTATGGAAGAATAACATATAATAAAATTAACAAAACAAATTTATTGTATTTTTTTTTTTTTTTTTTTTTTTAATTTACAAAAAAACTACTTTTACCATTTTATAAGAAGCTTCCTGTTAGTGTGATTTTCAGTTACGTTACCTTTTTCTTTGTTGTGTTTTTTGAATAAGCATGTGTGCCGAGCACTTCTGTATTAGCTTGTCCAGCCTGATTTTATTTGATTTCCTGTTCTCTGAATAAATACTTCTCGTAAATATGGGGAGAAAGTGCATATTTTTATTTATTTTTGATTTTTCATATGATGTTGGTTTTTGTTCTGGGGATTGTGAATATTTGTGAATATGGGTGGTGAGTTACTTAATTTGCAATCAGTATTATCAAACTGTAGCAATCAGTAATATTACACTGTATCATACTGTACCACCATGGCAAGGACAATGGTGGTTTAGCAAAATGATTAGTGAGATCCTCCCCTTCCCTTTGAGCAAATTACATTAAGTAATTTTACACCAATTCAAGTTCTAGAATTTTGGTAATCTTAATGCTAAAATAAAAGTCCGATAACCCTGGTCAACAAAATGAAGATTTATTTTTTTTTTTTTCTCCCAGCAAAAATAGAAATATATTTTCTAAACCAATTTTGCATGCTAATTCCAGATATGTTCTGAGTTTTCTTTCTAGCATATGTAGTTTTCTTAATATAACTGCTGATATTATCAGCAGTAGTTAAGACAATTTAATTACAAACCACACGAGATTGGTTGTAATTACGATTAAGTCGTTATAAAATATATAACGACTTAATCGTAACAAATAATTAATACATAACTATAGTGGTACACGTGATACGGAAGTTGTATAAAGGGAACACTAGATACCGGAAAAAAAAAAATATATATATATATATATATATAACATAACTGTTTTGGGATATAACTTAAGGATTTAATTTTTGTTTTAAATTTTATTGAATTAAATTGGAATCATGACTCTGACCAGAGCAGCAAAGCAAAAGGCTCAAGCTAATAGGAGTGCTGTGGTTCAGGGGAGAACTGAGGGGGGCAGTTGCCCTCTGAATCACAGTCTATTAAAATGCACTGTTTGCTTGATGTTTGCGGAGCAGTCGGGTACGGGACATGATACTGCCAAGGGGGATGTCTTTGTGTGTGCACGATGTAAGGAGTGCAAGGAAATCAGGCGACAACTCAGCGTTGTTATGGGCCTTTATGAGACCTTGAAGGACAGGGTGGATGCCCTCGAAGGAAATAAATTGAGGGGCCCATCAAGCTCTCAGCTGCCCACATCAACGCCAGAGCTTGCACTTGGTCATCAGGCAACACAGAGGCAGCCCCCTAGGCAGAATGCGCTGGTCCCACAGGAACTAGTAGTTGTTGGTGACTCTATTGTCAGGGAAACGGGGAACATGCTTTGTAAAAAGGATAGGTGGAATAGGACCAGGGTATGTCTGCCAGGGGCAAAGGTTGATGACGTTGTAGAGCGGATATCATCTTTTAAGGGCACAAAAGGTGATATAGTTGTACACGTTGGCACTAATGATATTAAGAGTAGGAGACCGGCGGAATTACTTAGCAAGTACAGGTCACTGTTGAAAAAAAGCCGTGAATTAGGGTTGAACTTGAAAGTGTCTGCAATTCTGCCCAGACACGATAGGAGGGAGTATATGATGAGAGCCTTGTCGATCAATTCGGCCCTGGAGGGATTGTGCAAGGCTCAAGGGGTAGAATTTTTTTCAGCCTGGACTGCACTTGTTAACAGGAGAGATTGCTTCTACAGGGATGGGATACACTTAAATAGAAAGGGTGCAAGAATTTTTGCTGATGCTGTCGAGGCAGTGTTAGGTGGGTCGGAAAACTGCTAGTTGGGGGGGATACAAGGACTAATAGATTAACAGTAGCCACTGGCAGAGGTGGAAGTGATTCTTGCACTGCTTCTATTCAAATGAGCAGAAGTCTGAAAAACAAGATGCAGGATATTTCAGAGACTGCTGGTAGTCATTGCGTTACAAGTAAACACATGGGTTGTGTTAGGGTAGCTAAGAATAGAAACAGGTGCATGTATACCTGCGTGTACACCAATGCTAGGAGTTTGGTAAATAAATTTGATGAATTTGAGGTATTGCTCAAAACATCAAAGGCAGACATTGTTGGGATATCAGAGACGTGGTGTCACACAGATATAAGTAATGCGGAACTGGAATTTGGGCAATACAATGTATATAGAAAGGATAGACAGGACAGGAGGGGAGGAGGGGTTATGCTATTAATTAAGAAACACATAAAGTCAAAGGAAGTGAAGCCAGTTGACATCGATGGACAGGGCAGTGTCGAGTCAGTTTGGTGTGACATAAGCATAGGGAAATCAAAATTGAGAGTAGGAGTGTGCTATAGGCCTAATGACTCTGATGAGTATAATAATATATTGTACAGGGAAATAGAGTGGGCCAGTAAATCAGAGTCTTATAATGGGAGATTTTAATTTCCCAGATATTGACTGGAATTTGTAGGTTGGTCACTCGCACACTAGCAAGGCTTTTGTGGATTTATTGGATGATTGTTTTCTACATCAGCATGTTCGTGAGGCAACAAGAGGGAGCAATACTCTTGATCTGATTATCAGTAGTGATTCTTCATGCATTAAGAACCTGCAGATAAATGAACCACTAGGTGGCAGTGATCACAGTGTGTTGAAGTGGGATTTACTCAAGGAGGTAACTACCATCAGAGGTAAAGGGAAGGGTTTTTGTTTTCGTAAAGGCGACTATGATGGTCTGAGACAGTATTTAAATTCTATACAGTGGGACCATGTGATGATGTTACCAACAGCAAACTCAAAATGGGAAGCATTCAAGGAACTAATCTTGGTGGCTACCAGGCTTTACATACCAACTAAGAAATATTGTTCAAGGTTTAGGCCTAAATGGTTGTCAGATGGACTAATGAGACATGTGGCAGAGAAGAAAAATGCATGGGATACATACAAATTAATGGGTGACATGGAAGCCTATGATAGATATAAGTTGGTCTGTAACCAAGTCACAAAGGAGATTAGGCAGGCAAAGACAGACTACGAAAAATCCTTGGCAAAGGATGCAAAGAAAAACAGAAAGGAGTTCTTTACATACTTGAACTTGAGAAGGAAAGGGATGAATCAGATTGGTCCACTGGATATTGATGGTTCAACAGTTGAGGATCCTGCTCAGGTGGCTAACAATCTAAACGAGTATTTTGCATCTACATTCACGCATGAGGAGTTATTCAGGAAGGAGAATGATGTAGGTAAAGTAAACATTGGCAGTGAGCTGGATGATTTTGTAATAACTGAGAGGAAAGTGGAGGAGAGATTGTTGAGGATAAACATAAAAAAGGCACCTGGGGTGGATGGGATTTATCCAGTTATATTAAAGGAGGCAGCAAAGGAAGTATGCAAACCCCTAGCCATAATTATGAGAGCTTCTTTGGACTCAGGGGAGATACCCATAGACTGGAGATGTGCAAATGTAACCCCAATTCACAAAGGAGGATCAAAGGCTGACACAAGTAATTATAGACCTGTTAGTTTAACTTCTGTTCCAGGTAAATTAATGGAGGCACTGGTTAAAGAAGCACTGCAGGATCATCTAGACAAGAATTCAGTTATAGCTCAGACGCAGCATGGTTTTGTTAAGGGCATTCTTGCCTGACCAATTTGATTGGATACTATGATGTAGTCACAAAAGAACTGGATGCAGGGAATAACTTTGATATTATATATTTGGATCTTAGAAAGGCTTTTGATACTGTTGCACATGGAAGACTGCTGCACAAATTGGAGCAGTGTGGCATTGGAGGCAAATTGCTGCTATGGATAAGGGGATGGTTGAGTGGCAGAAGACAGAGAGTGGTAATCAATGGACACTGCTCAACGTGGACTAATGTTATTAGTGGAGTTCCTCAAGGTTCAGTGTTGGGTCCATTGTTGTTTTCGGTGTTTATGAATGATATTGATGATGGGATATCAAGTTTAATGTCTAAGTTTGCAGATGATACAAAGGTTGGCAGGGTCGTTAAGGACACTACTGACGCTATGCTGCTGCAACAGGATCTGGAAAGGTTGAACAGATGGGCTGAGAGGTGGCAAATGAAGTTTAACATTGACAAATGTAAAGTACTACATATGGGTAACAGTAACCCCAGAGCAATGTATCAACTCTGCGGTACTACACTGACAGTGGTGGAGAATGAAAAGGACCTGGGGGTAATTGTGCAGGCAGATATGAAGTTCTCTGAGCAGTGCAGACGAGCTGCAAGAGTAGCTCATGGTGTCTTGTCAATGATATACAGGAATTTTTCTAGCAGGGATAAGGAGGTGATTATTCCCTTGTATAAGGCAATGGTTAGGCCACATCTTTAGTACTGTATACAGGTCTGGAGGCCTCATTTCAAGAAGGATGTAGAGCTGCTGGAACGGGTACAGAGAAGGGCAACAAGATTAGTAAATGGAACAAAGGGTTGCTCTTACGAAGAAAGGCTTAAGTTTTGCAAATTACAGAGTCTGGAGACTAGGCACCGGCGAGGTGATCTGATAGAGGTGTATAAGGCTTTGAATGGTTTGAGCATGCTCAATGCCAATGGGATTCTTCATCTTTCTCAGAATAATCACCTCAGAGGGCATAAATTCAAATTGAGGAAGGACGGATGTCGGATAGATGTGCGGAAATTTGCCTTTGGCCAGCGGGTGGTTGGTTGGTGGAACCGACTTCCATCACTTGTTGTTGAAGTTGATAGCCTGAACAAATTTAAAGCTCAACTGGACAGGTATTTCGAACGAACGGAGGGGCGAAATGGGAGAGGGTTTTTTTTTTTTTTTTTTTTTTGGCTGATGCTGAATAAGCTTGCTTTCTTGCATCATATGCCTCTACTAATGCTAATTACATTTTTATCACTTTTACAGTTTAAATTCAATACACTTTATACATACCATTAAAATAATACTGTACACTATTTTAAAAAGGTATATAGTGTGCTATCATCAGTAAAACAATGGATAGAATATTCAGTTCAGTGGAAAGTCATCAGTATACAAAGAACAAAAAGAGTGGAGAAAGAACTGGACTGTGGGGAAAAACCAATATTAATGTAGAAATTCGAAGACAGAGGGCTGTATACTATCACTTGCATTGAGTGGTCAGAGAAAGAAAACTTAATATCTGATTGCAAAAAACAGTGGGCAGGCCATAAGATGGGAACTTTTTAATAAGGCCTTTTTGTTAAACACTATCATATGTCTTCCAAATGTCAAGAACAAATGATAGAATTTCACCAGACATATCCATTGATTATGTCCAAAGATAGATAACACAAATATCACCAGTGGATCAACAGTGGTGGAATTTATATTGGTGATCATTGTCAGATGGAAGGTTAAGAGATAGTTTAAGATTTGGTTGCTAATGGATTTTTTTCATCACTTTGGAAAGAGTAGAGATAAGTGCAGTTTGACGTTACATTGACTGGGAGGGAGGGATTTGTCACTCTTTTTAGGAAGTGGCTGGATATAAGCAAATTTCCAAGCAGAAGGATAAGAAAGTGTAAAAAAGAAAATGCAACAAAGAACAGGAGCAAGCTCAGAATCACAAGTCTTGAGAACAAGTGGAGAAATCCTCATTAGGACATTAGCATTAGTATTATTAGAGGCACATGATGCAAGAAAGCAAGCTTATACAGCATTAGCCAAAAAAAAAAAAAAAAAAATGTCCAGTCATTCCAAATGTTTGTCTAGTTCTGCCTTGAATTTATTTAAGCTATCAACTTCCACAACAACAGATGGAAGTTTGTTCCAGCAATGAATTACCCGCTGGCTAAAGGCAAATTTTTGAACATCCATTCTACAACTGTCTTTCCTCAGTTTGAATCTATGCCCCTTCAGGTTTGTAATATGAGCAAGAGAAAGAATCCCCTCAGCATTGAGCCTGTTCAATCCATTCAAGGCTTTATACACCTCAATCAGATCCCCTTGCAGGTGCCTAGTCTCCAGAAGCTGTAATTTCCAGAATTTAAGCCTTTCTTCATAAGAGCACCCCCCTTTGTTCACTTCACCAATCTTGTTGCCCTTCTCTGTACTCATTCTATCAACTCTACATCCTTCCTAAAATGATGCTTCCAGACCTGTATGCAGTACTCAGTGTGGCCTAACCATTGCCTCATACAAGGGGATAATCACCTCCTTGTCCCTGCTTGCAAAATTCCTGTATATCATTGACAAGACCCCATGGCAACCTGTCTGCACTGCTCAGAAAACTTCATATCTGACTGCACAGTTACCCCCAGATTTCTTTCATTCTTACACTCAGGGTAGTGTAACACCACCCAGTTGAAATTTGCCACTTCTCAGGCCATCTACCCAACTTTTCCAGATCCTGTTGCAGCATCATACTGTTATTAACAACCCTGCCAACCTTTGTATCATCTGCAAACTTTGACATTACGCTTGATATACCTTCATCAAAATCATTGATAAATATACAAAACAACAATGGTCCCAACACTGAATCCTGAGGGACACCACTAATAACTTTAGTCCACATAGAGCAGTACCCATTGATTACCACTCTGTCTTCTTCCACTCAACCATCCTATTGTAGCAACTTGCCCTTAATGCCATACTGCTCCAATTTGTACAATAGTCTTCCATGTGCAGCAGTAACAAAAGCTTTCCTGAAGTCCAAGTATACGATAGCAAAATTATTTTTTGCATCCAGTTTCTTTGTGACCACATCATAGTATCCAATCAGATTGGTCAAACAAGACTTCTCCTTAACAAACCCCTGTTGTGTCAGAATTATTACTGCTGTCTTGTCTAGATAATCCTGCAAATCTTCTTTAACCAGTGACTACATTATTTTCCCTGGAAACAGAAGTCAAGCTAACAGGTCTGTAATTACTTGTCACCCTCTGATCCCCCTTTGTGAATTGGAGATACATTTGCACATCTATAGTTCATGGGGACTTCCCCCGAGTCCAAGGATGCTCTCATAATTATGGCTAAGAGTTTGCTTAAATCCTTTACCACATCCTTTAATATAATTGGGTAGATCCCATCCACCACAGGTGCCTTTCTTATGTTTAACTTCAACAATTTCTCCTCCACTTTGCTCTCAGTTATTATAAAATCATTTAACTCCCTGTTAGAGTTTGATAAATATGAAGATTACTTGGGATTAAACTCCTTTCCCAAAAAATTCCCTGTTTCTTGGAAAATTTCAACTTTGCAAAACTCCTCCTTCCTGCAAATGCTTGATTTCCAGCTTTTTGAAATTCAAAAGTTGGCGGCTGTGTGAATAGAGGTATTTTGTTAGATGATATACTAAGGTCGTTGATTCAAGGTTGAGAAGAAAAGTAGGATGCTGATAAGTTAGTTTTGTGTACGTCTGTGGATGCAACAGAACATTCAGATTGTAACAGAGGTGGAAGTTTAGATGGACAGAAATTGCAGGCAATAACTTTAGCTGGAGATCAGAAGACTATACAGGCAATCCCCCTTATAACACTGTACTTCTACAACACTGTTTTGCTCTAACATAATTGATAAATTGCAGCAATCCTCACATAACACGGTACTTATATAACTTGGTTTCGCTCTAACACAGTTTGAGAATTGCTGAAAATCTTGCATAGCATAACATGGTATTTTTGAGCTTTTGTGCTGGGAAAACCCTGATATTATGTTAGATTAATTTTTATCTAACATAAAATGGGGGTTCCATTCCTTTTCGTGGATCCCCGCTGTTGACTCGCTAGTCATTTATCGCCTTTGTGATATTTTTCCAAAGCACATTTCTGGAGGTCACTACCATAAAACAATAAAAATGATTTGCAGTTTCTGGTTTATTGGTCTTTTCTGTTAGTGTAATCAATTATAAATGGGTAGTAAACTCGATCTTCTTGCATTTTCTATAGTATCAAATTCTGGAATTCTCTGGATTTTCACGTTATTATGGTGAAATGTGTTACCTCTTTCATGGAATATTCAATCATATAAAAAACATAATTAAGTTTCAGAAACTCATTACTCTATATCGTGTTTGTTGCAACTTGTGCATGCCATGTTCTTTGTTATTAATTGCTTATCATTTTTACTGTTTTAAATTTTACAACCAAAAAAAAAAAAAAAGTCCGTGGACAGAAATATCAATTAGTATGTACATATTACAGTACATATTAATTAAGCTATGTATGTAAGCGTAAATTTATTTTTATTTAGTTAACTGGAAAATATTCTTCTGATTTTCACGTGTCATTTAAATCAGGGGTCCACTGTATTTTGTTGGGAGATCTCTGGGTTAGGTTCTGTGCTAGTGAACTTGTGCTTGTTTGTTACCATAAAAAATAATTGTGACTTCGAAGAGTGCAGTTCATGACTTATAAAGAGAGTAGAAATCTAGATACTGCAGAAGAGATTGTGCTTAGCAGCGATGAAGAGGAAGAAAATTAAATAGTAGTAGTAGTAGTAGTGGCATGTGATGCAAGAAAGCAAGTGTGTGAGCTTATGCAGCATCAGCCAAAAAAAAAAAAAAAAATCGCACCATTCCCTCCAAATGCCTGTCCAGTTCCTCCTTAAATATATTCAACCTATCAACTTCCACAATGACGGATGGAAGTTTGTTCCAGCAATTATCCACCCGCTGGCTAAAGTCAAATTTCCGCACATCTATTCTACATCTGTCCTTTCTGAATTTGAATTTATGCCCCCTTAGGTTTGTAATCTGAACAAGTGGAAGGATTCCCATCAGAATTCAGCGTGCTCAACCCATTCAAGGCCGTATACACCTCAATCAGATCACCGCGCAGGTGCCTAGTCTCCAGGCACTGCAATTTGCAGAACTTAAGCCTCTCTTAGTAAGCGGATCCCTTTATTCCCCTCACCAATCTTGCCCTTCTCTGTACACGCTGAAGTAAATCTACATCCTTCCTAAAATGAGGTCTCCAGACCTGTACGCAGTACTCAAGGCATGGCCTGACCATTGCCTTATACAGAGGAACAATCACCTCCTTCTCCCTGCTAGCAATATTCCTATATATCATTGACAAAACCTCATGACCTGCCCTGGCAGCCTGCCTGCATTGCTCAGAAAACTTCATATCTGACTGCACAATTACTCCCGGGTCTTTTTCTTTTTCTGCCACCTTAAGTGTAGTACCACACAGTTGGTACATTTCTCTGGGGTTACTTCTACCCATATGCAGTACTTTGCATTTGTCAAGGTTAAACTTCAGATGCCACTTCTTAGCCCATCTGCCCAAATTATCTAGATCCTGTTGCAGTAGCACACTGCCATTACTGTCATTAACAACCCTGCCAACCTTTGTATCATCTGCAAACTTCGACATTAAGCCTGATATACCTTCATCAATATCATTGATAAATATACAAAACAGTAGTGAACCTAACACCGAACCCTATGGAACTCCACAAAGAGCAGCACCCATTGATTATCACCCTCTGTCTTCTCCCACTTAACCATCCTTTTATCCATTGTAGCAACTTACCCTTAATACCATTCTGCTCCAATTTGTACAATAGTCTTCCATGCGCAACAGTGTAAAAAGCTTTCCTGAAATCCAAATATATGATATCAAAATTATTTTTTGCATCCAGTTCCTTTGTAACCACATCATAATATCCTATCAAATTTGTAAGACAAGACTTTCCCTTAACAAACCCATGCTGTGTCTGAATTATTGCTGCACTCTTGTCTAGATGATCCTGCAGTGCATCTTTAACCAGTTACTCCATTATTTTACCTGGAACAGAAGTTAAACTAACTGGTCTGTAATTACTCGTGTTACCCTTCGATCCCCCTTTGTGAATTGGGGATACATTTGCACATCTCCAGTCCGTGGGAACCTCTCCTGAGTCCAAGGATGCTTTCATAATTATGGCTAAGGGTTTGCTTAGTTGCTTTGCCACCTCCTTTAATATAACGGGATAGATCCCATCCACCCCAGGTGCTTTTCTTATGTTTAACTTCAACAATTTCTCCTCCACTTTGCTCTCAGTTATTACAAAATCATTAAGTATCCTGCTACAATTTGATAACCTACATTATTTAATAATGAACATACATAATATATGTTCATTATTAAATGAACATACATTATCTCACATATAAGTATCACAGTTTGTAAGGCAAGATGTTTGTTCTGTTATTACTATTTAAGTTACTACTATTATAGAAATAAAGTTAAAATATTAAGTTATTAGTACTATAAAAATTAAGTTTCTGATAGTTATAAAAAAATTGGCATTTTTTTTTAATACGCCAGCTTTTGTTTGCTTTTGGCGTGTAACCCCCCTTTTTATACTGGTTCTTAGTCCCATATAACATGGTTTTGCATTATATGAGATTTTGTAGGACCCAAACTACCGTGTTATACGAGAGTTACCTGTACTATCATTTGAGCAAAAAAAAAGCAAGTTTTCAATTCTCAACCTGTTCAGTATCAAGTTTGGATTGATTAATAACTATTTTACAACTGTTATAAGATTTAGTGTAGACAGAAAATGAAGCTGCAGATTTGGATACAAGCCAATTGCATTATGCTGTATTGTTATCTTGGATAGTTTTATAGCATTTATTGGAAATCCAAGGTTTAGATGAACATAATTCTAGTGTAGAATGAGGAATAAGATATTTCATCCCTACAAGAATAATTTTACTGACGGCATCTGAACAAAAAATAGGATTAGAAGGTTTAAGTAATCCAACAATGTAAAAGAGGAACAGAAGTCGTACAGTCATTCCATTTTGCATTTTTGTCATGCCAAAAGACGAAGCTGAGAATAGCCATGAGAGAGATGCGGGTTACGAGAGGCTCTTCATCTCCCCCTCTCCTACACACACACTCTCATGGTCATTATAGCTTAAGCATTTTTATAATTTTGACATTAGGATACTTTGTCTCATACAATCTCATACCTTGATGTTTTTTCAACAATTGACCATAATAATGCATTTATATATTATCATGTAAAATCCTGTTCAATAACAGATTTGTCATTTTTATTTTTCACTATTTTCATGTTATTTCTGGTGTTTTTTTCTGAAATACATTCCACTTCAGTTTTAAACAACTAATTATCTCATGATATCTCAAGTTGAACTATGGTATGCTGCACATAAATCTATGAGTGTTGTAAAAAATTTTATAAGTACAGTTTTTCAAAATTGTGAAGAATGCATTATATGGAAATCATGTCTAGTTGTCTGTAGTTTGACCAATTTCACTGAATTTTTCAAGAAATGTGAAAATCTATTTTCAGTAGTATGTAAATTACTCTCCTTTCAGATGGTCTATGGGCCAGAATGTTTTCCAATAATTTAATTTGAAATATAAAGCTTAGTCAAACATATCAATAAAATAAAAAGTAAATATCTTTGTGCGTGTTGATGGTATCACCAACAAACAAATTAGTTAGGACTGATTCTGCCATGTGATTTGTAATGAAACTTGCAAATGATATTATGAAACCATCCCACCTCAAATGAAACCATCCCACCACATCAGTAACAGATATAAAGAATACCATGGCAAACCTGTAAAATTCTTCAAAAATATGTGCATAGATTAGTATTAGCATTATTTAGAGGCATATGATGCAATAAAGCAATCTTATATAGATCAGCCAAAATAAAATAAAAAATACCTAATTTCACCCAGAACTTAAGTCTTTCTTGGTAATAGCAACCCTTTGTTCCACTTACTAATCTCATTGCCCTTCTGTGTACTCATTCCAGCATCTTTCCTAAAATGAGGTCACCAGACCTGTATGCAGTACTCAAGTTGCGGCCTGACCATTGCCTTATACAAGGGGATAATCACATCCTTATCCCTGTTAGCAAAATTCCTATATATCATTGACAAGACTCCATGAGTTACTTTTGCCACCTGTATGCACTGCTCAGAAAACTTCATATTTGACTGCACAATTACCCCCAGGCCTTTTTCATTCTCCACTGACCTGAGTGTAGTACCGCACAGTTCATATGTTACTCTGGGACCCATATGCAGAACTTTGCATTTGCCAATGTCAACTTCAATTGCCACCTCTCAACCCATCTGTCAACTTTTCCAGATCCTGTTGTAGTAGTGTACCGTTCTTACTATCATTAACAACGCTACCAACCTTCATATTGTCTGCAAACTTGGACATTAAGCCTGATATATACCTTCATCAATATTATTGATAATTTTTCAGATATCATGCAAATGATATCTGAAAACAGCATTGGGTCTAAAATGGACCCCTGTGGGACACGCTAATAACATTAGTTCATGAACAGAAGTGTCAGTCTTCTCCTACTCAACCATCCCTTTATCCATAGGAGCAGCATGCCCTTAATGCCATATGTCTCAAACTTGTACAGCAGTCTTCCATGTGAATATATTGTGCAAAAAGGATAGGTGGAACAGGACTTGGGGGGTGGAGTTGATGATACTGTAGAGCAGATATCATCTTTTAAGGGCACAAAAGGTGATATTGTTTTACGTTGGCACTAATGACACTAAAGAGTAGGAGAACGGTGGAATTACTTGACAAGTGCAGGTCAAGTTGAAAAAAAGCCGCGTGTTAGGGTTGAATTTGAAAGTGTTTGCAATTCTGCAAACACTTTAGGTAGGGGGGGATTTGGTTGAAGAACCTTGTCAATCAATTTGTCCCTGGAGAGATTGTGCAAGTCTCATGGGGTAGAATTTTTCTATTCTTGTCTGTGCTTGCTAATAGGGGAGACTGCTTCTACAGGGATGGGATACACTTAAATAGAAAGAGTGCAAGAATATTTGCTGATGCTATTGGGGCAGTGTTAGGTGGGTCAGAAAACTGCTAGCTTGTGGGGATACACAGACAGATAGATTAACAAAGTCGGTGGCAGGGGTGAAAGTGATTCTTGCACTGTTTCCTATTGGAATGAGCAGCAGCCCGGAAAACAAGGTGCTGGAGATTTCAGGGACCGTTGAGAGTCATAGTGGAACAAGTATTCCTGCATGTACACCAGTGCTAGCAGTTTAGTAAATAAATTTGAGGTGCTGGTCAAAACATCAAAGGCAGATATTGTTGGGATATCAGAGACGTGGTGTCACACAGATATAACCAATACAGAATTGGAATTTGTGTAGTACAATGTGTACAGGAAGGATAGACAGGATAGGAAGGGAGGAGGGGTTATGCTGTTAGTTAAGAAACACAAAATATAAAGAAGTGCATCCAGTTACCATGGGTGGACAGTGCAATGTTGAGTGAGTTTGGTGTGACATAAGCACCGGGAAAGCAAAATTGAGAGTAGGAGTGTACTATAGGCCTAATGACTCGAGATGAGTATAATGAACGCCTGTACAGAGAAATAGAGTGGGACAGTAAATCATATTGTCTTTTATATAATGGGGAATTTTAACTTCCCAGATAATGCCTGAAACTTGTGGATTGGTCACTTGCGCCCTAGCAAGGTTTTTGTGGATTTATTGGATGATTGTTTTCTACACCATCATGTTTGAGAGGCAGTGAGAGGGAATAATACTCTTGATCTGATTATAATTGCTGATTCTTCATGCATTAAGAATCTGCAGATAAAGTAACTACTAGGTGGCAGTGATTATGGTGTACTAATGTGGAATTTACTCAAAAGTGTAACTACTATCAAGGATAAAGGGAAGTGTTTTTCCTTTCATAACGGTAATTACAGTGGTCTGAGAGAGTTTTTAAATTCTATACAGTGGTACCAACTGATGATGGTCCCACTGTATAGAATTTAGAGTTCTAAATTATAAGCAGTGGGACCAACGGCAAAACCTAAATGGGAAGCAGTGAAAGAATTAATCTTGGAAGCTACTAGGCTTTTCATACCAACTAAGAAATGTTTTTCAAGGCATAAATGGATGTCAGATAAACTAATGAGACACGTGGCAGAGAAGAAAAATGCATGGGATGCATATAAATTGTAGGGTGACACAGAAACCTACGTTAGATATATGTTGATCTGTAATCAATTCAAAAAGGAGGTTAGGCAGATGAAGACATTACGAGAAATATTTAGTAAAGGATGCAAAGAAAAACAGCAAAGAGTTATTTACTTATGTAAACTCTAGAAGGAAGAGATGAATCAGAGTGGTTCAGTTGATATCGATGGTTCAACTGTTGAGGATCCTGCTCAGATAGTTGATAAACTGAATGAGTATTTTGAATCTAGATTCACACTTGAGAAATTCTGTAAGGAAGGGTAAGATAGAAGTTTACTTTAACTTTAACAGGGAGCTAAATAATTTTGTGATATGGTGAGTAAAGTGGAGGATAAATTGTTGGAGTTAACCATAAGAAAGGCAACTGGGGTAGATGGGTCTATCCAGTTATTAAAGGAGGCAGGAAAGGAAGTAAGCAAACCCTTAGCCATAATCATGAGAACTTCCTTGGACTCAGGTGAGGTTCCCATGCACTGAAGATGTAATCTCAATTCACAACGGAGGATCAAAGGGTGACACAGGTAATTATAATTACAAACGTGTTAGTTTAACTTCTGTTCAGGGAAATTAATGGAGGCACTGGTTAAAGAAATACGGCAGAACCAATTAGATAACACTGCAGCTTTAGTTCAGACACAGCATGGATTTGTTAAAGAGAAATCTTGTCTGACCAATTTGATTGGATACTATGATGTGGTCACAAAGGAAAAATAATGAAAAAAAAAAATTTGATATTTTTTTCATATACTTGGATTTCAGCAAAGCTTTTGATACTGTTGCACTGGAAGACTACTTACAAATTGGAGCAGTATGACATTAAGGGCAAATTTCCGCTATGGATAAAGGAATGGTTGAGTGGGAGAAGGTAGAGAGTGGTAATCAGTGGACACTGCTGTTTGTTTGTAGTCTACTGCGCAAGAGCAGCAAAAGGCCATAATGCACCTAACTGTTGATAGATGGACACAGCTCTTTGTGCACTAATGTTATTATTGGAGTGCCCCTGGTTACGGTGTTGGGTCCATTGCTGGGTTCTGTATTTATCATTAGTAGAGGCATATGAAGCAAGCTTTTGCAGCATCAGCCAAAAAAAATGCTCCCATTTCACTGCTTCCTTCGTTCCAAATATCTGTCCAGCTCAGCCTTAAATTTGTTTAGGCTATCAACTTCCACATCAAAGGATGGAAGTCTGTTCCACCAACGAACTACCCACTGACTAAAGGCAAACTACCGCACATCTATCCTTTATCTGTCTTTCCTCAATTTGAATTTATGCCCTCTCAGGTGATTACTCTGAGCAAGAGGAAGGTTCCCATCAGCATTGAGTATGCTCAGACCATTCAAGACTTTATACACCTCAATCACATCACCTTGCAGGTGCCTAGTCTCCAGACACTGTAATTTGCAAAACTTAAGCCTTTCTTCGTAAGAGCAACCTTTGTTCCATTCACAAATCTTGTTGCCCTTCTCTGCACTCGTTCCAACAGCTCTACATTCTTCTTAAAATGAGGCCTCCAGACCTGTATACAGTACTGAAGGTGATGCCTGACCATTGCCTTATACAAGGGGATAATCACCTTGTCCCTGCTAGAAAAATTCATGTATATCATTAACAAGACACCATGAGCTACTCTTGCAGACAGTCTTCACTGCTCAGAAAACTTTATATCTGCCTGCACAATTACCCCCAGGTCCTTTTCGTTCTCTACCACTGTCAGTGTAGTACCACAGAGTTGATACATTACTCTGGGGTTACTGCTTCCCATATGTAGTACTTTACATATGTCAATGTTAAACTTACTTGCCACTTCTTAGGCCAGCTACCCAACTTTTCTAGATCCTGTTGCAGCAGGGTACTGTCATTAGTGTCCTTAACAACCCTGCCAACCTTCGTACTGTCTGCAAACTTCGACATTAAGCTTGATATACCATCATCAATATCATTTATGAATACAGAAAAAAACAATGGACCCAACACTGAACCCTGAGGAACTCCACTAATAACATTAGTCCACGATGAGCAGTGTCCATTGATTAGCACTCTGTCTTCTCCCACTCAACGATTCCTTTATCTATAGCAGCAATTTGCCTCCAGTGCCACACTGCTCCAATTTGTTCAGCTGTCTTCCATGTGTAACAGTATCAAAAGCCTTTCTAAGATCCAAATATATGATATTAAATTTATTTCCTGCATCCAGTTCCTTTGTGACCACATCATAGTATCCAATAAAATTGGTCAGGCAAGATTTTCCCTTAACAAAACCATGCTGTGTTCGAACTATAAATGAAGTCTTATATATATGATGCTGCAGTGCTTCTTTAACCAGTGCCTCCAATAATTTTCCTGGAACAGAAGTTAAACTAACAGGTCTATAATTACTTGTGTCGCCCTTTGATTCTCCATTGTGAATTGGGGTCACATTTGCACATCTTCAATCCATGGGTACCTTCCCCCGAGTCCAAATAAGCTCTCATAATTATGGAAGGGTTTGCTTCCTTCCTTTGCTGCTTCCTTTAATAGAACTGGATAGATCCCATCTCCATCCCCCCCCGGTGCCTTTTTTATGTTTATCTTCAACAATTTCTCCTCCACTTTCCTCTCAGTTATTATAAAATCATCTTGCTTACTGCCAGAGTTTAATTCACCTCTGGCATTCTCCTCACTGAATAACTCCTCATGTGTGAATGTAGATGCAAAATACTCATTTAGTGTGTTAGCCACCTGAGTAGGTTAATCAACAGTTGAACCATTGATATTAAGTGGACCAATCTGATTCATACCCTTCCTTCTTGAGTTTACCTAAGTAAAGAACTCTTTGTTGTTTTTCTTTGCATACTTTGCCAAAGATTTCTCATAATCTGTTTTTGTCTGCCTAATCTCCTTTGTGAATTGATTACAGACCAGCCTTATATCTATCATAGGCCTCTATGTCACCCATTAATTTATATGTATCCCATGCGTTTTTCTTCTCTGCCATATGTCTCATTAGTTGGTCTGACATCCATTTAGGCCTAAACTTTGAACAATATTTCTTAGTTGGTATGTAAAGCCTAGTAGCTTCCAAGATAAATTCTTTGAATGCTTCCCATTTTGAATTTGTTGTTGGTAACATCATCAGTTAGTCCCACGGTATAGAATTTAAATACTGTCTCAGACCACCGTAGTTACCTTTACAAAAGCAAAAACCCTTCCCTTTACCCCTGATGGTACTTACCTCTTTGAGTAAATCCCACTTCAGCACACTGTGATTACTGCCAGCTAGTGGTTACCTTATTTGCAGATTCTTAATGCATGAAGAATCACTACTGATAATCAGATCAAGAGTATTACTCCCTCTAGTTGCCTCCTGAACGTGCTGATGTAGAAAACAATCATCCAATAAATCCACAAAAGCCTTGATAGTTTGTGTGTGACCAACCACAAATTCCAGTCAATATCTGGAAAATTAAAATCCCCCATTATAAGACTCTCTGATTTACTGGCCCACTCTATTTCCCTGTACAGTTTCTTATGATACTCATGAGAGTCATTAGGTGTATCGTCATCAGCCATTTTCAATCCACTGCAGGATGAAGGCCTCTCCAGCAACTTTCCAGTTCCTTCTGTTTTGAACACTGGCCATCCATTTACTACCCACAAACCCATGAATTTCATCTATCCCTCTCTGTCTTTGTCTTCCAGGTTTTCTTCTAGCTCCTCATGGGTACCATTCTGTTATTTTCTTAGTCTATCTGTCATCATGTCTTTGAGCTATGTTGCCCAAGTTCTTTAGTTTTGTTTTAGTTCTTTAGTTTTGTAAAGAATGTCCTTTACTTGAGTTTTCTGCCTAATCCATGTGTTTTTCTTCTTATCTAACAGTCTGATTCTCAATATAATTTGTTCCATTCTTCACTCTGTAGTTCTCAGCTTCTCTTCCATTCTGTTGGTGAGTGCTCAAGTTTCACTTCCATAAGTCATGGTGGGGAGTATACATTGGTTCGTTATTTTACATTTCAGACAAACTGGGATATTGCTCTTCAGTATGTGACTGTATTTACTGAATGCTATCCATCAAAAATTTATTCTTCTCTTGACTTCCAGCCATTTATCATTATTACAGCTAATAACTTGTCCCTGATAAGTATGAGACTCCACCTTTTCAATTACTGCTCCTTCAATCATTATTTCCCTTTCTGTGGCATACTTGTTCATCATTACTTTTGTTTTAGCCATTAATATCAAATTACTGTTGCTCAGAGCGAAACAGATACAAAAATAGATTGTGACAAGTTTAATAATAGGAAATATTCATATATTAGATTAGATACATACAAATAAAAGCTTTCGGTTGTTTTGTCAACCTTCCTCAGTTAAACTGACAATTAAGAATGAAGCATGAGGGCGTGTACTGCCAATCTTGTATGTGAAGTACGTGATTGATTGTTGGATGTTGAAGCCTGTGGCTGTGATGTATGCGGATGTTGCCAGTGTTTGTCAATGGACAGGATTGCTGTTTCAGTGATAGGGTGGACTTGACATCCACTGTTCCTGTTCACTGAGGTATTGGAGCATTTGATGTTTAATGGCTCCAACCAGGTGCGTTGCTGATAGTGGCGGGACTTATCCACAATCACATCGCGGTGTGGGTCAGTGTCGTGGTGGCTTGCCCAAACGTGTTCGGCAATAGCTGAGAGCTCAACATCCACTAAGCGGATTGCTCTTTTGTGTTTGGAAAGGTGTCTCCCAGTTTCCCCCATGTAGCAGCTAGTGCAGTCACGGCAAGAGATGCGGTAGACCAATCCACTTTGTAATAGGGTGGGGACAGGTGATTTTACCATAGAGATGAGGGATAGTAATTTTCTGCCTGGGAGTTGTACGCATTTTATCCCATGTGATTTTAAGATTCTACAAACCTGTTGCGATATGTTTGGGTAGAATAGGGTAAAGGCACTTGTGGCTGAGTCATCACCTTGGATGTTTCTGTTAGCTGCTACGTGGCTGCGTGTCTGTAGGCCACACCTGTCCAGGGTATTGATGGGATAGCCACACCTCGTAAGATCCGCCTTGACTTTAGCAATTTTGGTGCTCTTCTCATTTACAGAGCTAGAGTCCAGGCACGAGTTAGCAAGGTTCGTGCAGTGCCAAGAAGATGGGTACGCACGTGTGCTGACCGGAAGTTGGTAAATTGGCCAGCACACATAGGTTTATGGTGGACAGTTGTCTTCAAGCGTGTGCCCTCACGCCAGACAAGGGTGTCTAAGTATGGTATGGTGTTGTTCCACTCTAGCTCGATCGTGAATTTTATGGAAGGCAACAGAGAATTGAGGTGGAGACGGTTGAGGTGGTTACTGTTGGAGATGGTGTTGATGGTCTTGCCTACTAGGGGAGAAAGGAGCCTCGAGACAAACTTAGCTAATTCGTAACTCGGTGAGCCACAACAGGATACAATGGGTCTTAGCGGTATGCCTTCTTTGTGAACTTTCGGTAGTCCGTAGAATTGTGGAATCTGGCAGCCGGAGGCACGGAGGTGATTACGTGCTGATTCTGTTATTTTCTTCTGTTTGAGCCAACTGTTGATAACGATGTTCACTTTCGACTCCCATCGTTCCAAAACTTTCATGGGAGGAACGGTTAAGGGTTGGTAAATAGAAGTATCCCGCAAGAGCAGCAAGGCTTTTGTCTCGTAATCTGTGTGGTTCATTACGACTGTTCAACGTCCTTTATCTGCTGGTAGGAGGACGATGGACGAGTCTTGTCTCAGTGTCTTAAGGGCAGAAATTTGTTTGTGGCTGAGATTGGAAGAAGCGGGGTGAGCATGGCGTAAAATTGCTGCAGTTTTTAGGCGAATTGTGTTTGCCACATCTATTTTTGTATCCGTTTCGCTCTGAGCAACAGTAATTTGATATTAATAATGAATCCAGAGTGCACAGGCCTCTTTAATCATGTTTTAGCCATATTCATCCTTAGTCCAAAATCCTTACCAACTGTGCATAACCAATTAAGATTTTCCTCTAATTCTTTGGGATCATGGCTTATGGCCACAATATCTGCAAATCGTAAATGGTTTAGGTACTCTCCATTCAAACTGACTCCTTTCTGCGACCAGTCTAATCTTCTGAAAGCTTCCTCAAGGGCAGCAGTAAACAGCTTTGGAGATATTGTGTCTTCTTGTCAAACTCCTTTCTTGATTTTAAATTTCCTACTCTCTTTGTCTAGTCTAATAAAACAGGTAGCACTGTCATATATTTTCTTCAAAATCATAATATATGGGGTATCTATGCCTTGTATTTTCAGTGCCCGAAACATTGCCTTACTGTATGGTGTCAAATGCCTTTTCATAATCCACAAATGCCAGGCATAATGGTGTTTTATATTCATTTGCTTTCTCCATTACCTGTGATATTACGTGAAGGTGATCCATAGTTGAGAATCCTGTCCTAAAGCCAGCTTGCTCGTTCAGTTCATTCTCATCAAGTATTCTTTCTAATCTGTTAGTAATGACCCTTGTGAACAACTTGTAGATGTGGGATAACAAGCTAATTGGTCTATAATTTCCAATTTCTGATTTATCTCCTTTCTTATGCACCAAAACTATGATTGCATTATTCCACTGCTTAGCAGTCACACCTTTTCTAATGCACTTTGTGAAGAGCCTTGCCAGTTTTTGTGTTATGTCTCTTCTTCCCAATTTTAACAACTCTACAGTAACTTCATCTTCCTCCGGGGCTTTCTGATTCTTCATTTTCTTCAATGTGTGTTCTACCTCATCAGGAAGAATATCGGGTATGTCGTATGTGTTGCTAATTTGCAATCCATCTTCCCCACTGCTGGCATAATTCCCTCGCTCCTTGTATATAGTAGTCTTCTGCTATTTGAATTATGCCTTCTCTGCTGTTTATAAGTACACCATCGCTATTCTTCAGTTTCAATATCATTTGTCTTTCTGTATTACTGCTCATAGCTGCTGATTTAAATCCTTTGTTTTCCTTTAATGCTTGTTCTACTTTTCTTGTGTTAAATCTTATGTCCTCTCTGAGTCTGTTTCTAATGGCTTTGCATAACTCAGTATACTCAATTTTGATCGCCCAGTGCTTATGTCACACCAAACTGACTCAACACTGCACTGTCCAGCAATGTTGACTGGCTTCACTTCCTTGGATTTTGTGTTTCTTAACTAATTGCATAACCCCTCCTCCCTTCCTAACCTGTCTATCCTTCCTGTACACATTGTACTCCCAAAATTCCAAGGTGCCTCCGTAGCCAGGTGGGAAGGAGCAGCAGTGCGTAGCACACGCTTCTTGATTAGACCGGGGTTCGAGCCCATCACCACCAAATACGGAGGATGCGGAAAGGTCAGGGAATGACCACCGCATATCCCGGAGCAACATGGCCTTAGTTGCTAATGCTCCTAAAAACTAAATAACAACAACAACAACCAAATTCCAATTCTGCATTCCTTATATCTGTGTGACACCACGTCTCTGATATCCCAACAATATCTGTTTCTGATGTTTTGAGCAATACCTCAAATTCATCAAATTTATTTACTAAACTCCTAGCAGTTGTGTATTTGCAAGTATACATGTGCCTGTTCCTATTCTTAGCTACCCTAGCACAACCCATGTGTTTACTTGTACCGCAGTGACTCCCAACAGTCTCTGAAAAAGCCTGAATCTTATTTTCCAGGCTGTTGCTCATTCCAATAGAAGAAGTGCAAGAATCACTTTCACCTCTGCCGGTGACTACTGTTAAGTAGCCAAGCTAGCAGTTTTCTGTTTATCAGTGATATTGATGAAAGTATATCAGGCTTAATGTTCAAGTTTGCACACTATATGAAGGTTGGCAGGTTTGTTAATGACAGTACACTACTGCAGCAGAATCTAGAAATGTTAAGCAGATGGGATGAGAGATGGAAACTGAAGTTTAACATTGACAAATGTAAAGTACTGATTATGGGTAGCAGTAATGCCAGAGTAACGTATCAACTTGGTGGTAGTGGAGAATGAAAAAGACTTGGGGTAATTTTGCAGTCAAATATGAAGTTTTCTGAGCAGACATGCTGCAAGAGTAACTCGTGGGGTCTTGTCAGTGGTATATAGGAATTTTGCTAGCATGGATAATGAGGTGATTATCCCCTTGTATAAGAAAATGGTCAGGCCACACTTTGAATACTGTATGCAGGTCTGGGGTCTACATTTTAGGAATGATGTAGGGCTGCTAGAATGAGTACAGAGAACTGCAACGAGATTGGTGAATGGAACGAAGGTTTGCTCTTACATAGAAAGTCTTTATTTTTCTGCAAATTGCAGTGTCTGAAGACTAGGTGCTTGCTAGGTAATCTGATTGAGGTATATAACGCCTTGAATGGTTTGAGCAAGCTCAATGTTCTTGGGATAATTTCTCTTGCCCAAGTTAGTTGCCTGAGAGGGAATAAATGAAATTTAGGAAAGGCAGTTGTAGAATAGATGTGTGGAAATTTGCCTTTAGCCACCCTATGGTTGATTGCTCGAATGAACTTCCACTGTTGTAGAAGTTTGCAGCTTAAATGCATGGGATACATACAAATTAATGGGTGACATGGAAGCCCAAGTTCTCTTGCCCAAGTTAGTTGCCTGAGAGGGAATAAATGAAATTTAGGAAAGGCAGTTGTAGAATAGATGTGTGGAAATTTGCCTTTAGCCACCCTATGGTTGATTGCTCGAATGAACTTCCACTGTTGTAGAAGTTTGCAGCTTAAATGCATGGGATACATACAAATTAATGGGTGACATGGAAGCCTGTGGTAGATATAAGTTGGTCTGTAACCAAGTCACAAAGTAGATTAGGCAGGCAAAGGCAGATTATGAGAAATCCTTGGCAAAGGATGCAAAGAAAAACAGAAAAGAGTTCTTTACCTATTTAAACTCAAGAAGGAAAGGGATGAATCAGATTGGTCCACTGGATATTGATGGTTCAACAGTTGAGGATCCTGCTCAGGTGGCTAACAATCTAAACAAGCATTTTGCAACTACATTCACACATGAGGAGTTATTCCGGAAGGGGAATGTCGTAGGTGAAGTAAACATTGGCAGTGAGCTAGATGATTTTGTCATAACTGAGAGGAAAGTGGAGGAGAAATTGTTGAGGATAAACATAAAAAAGGCACCCGGGGTGGATGGGATCTATCCAGTTATATTAAAGGAGGCAGCAAAGTAAGTAAGCAAACCGCTAGCCATAATTATGAGAGCTTCTTTGGACTCAGGGCAGATACCCATAGACTGCAGATTTGCAAATGTAACCCCAATTTACAAAGGAGGATCAAAGGCTGACACAAGTAATTATAGACCTGTTAGTTTAACTTCTGTTCCAGGAAAATTAATGGAGGCACTGGTTAAAGAAGCACTGCAGGATCATCTAGACAAGAATTCTGTTATAGCTCAGACACAGCATGGTTTTGTTAAGGGAAGGTCTTGCCTGACCAATTTGATTGGATACTATGATGTAGTCACAAAAGAACTGGATGCAGGGAATAACTTTGATATTATATATTTGGATCTTAGAAAGGCGTTTGATACTGTTGCACATGGAAGACTGCTGCACAAATTGGAGCAGTGTGGCATTGGTGGCAAATTGCTGCTACGGATAAAGGGATGGTTGAGTGGTAGAAGACAGAGAGTGGTAATCAATGGACACTGCTCATCGTGGACTAATGTTACTAGTGGAGTTCCTCAGGGTTCAGTGTTTGGTCCGTTGTTGTTTTCTGTATTTATAAATGATATTGATGATGGTATATCAAGCTTGATGTCCAAGTTTGCAGATGATTCAAAGGTTGGCAGGGTTGTTAAGGACACTACTGATGCTATGCTGCTGCAACAGGATCTGGAAAGGTTGAGCAGATGGGCTGAGAGGTGGCAAATGAAGTTTAACATTGAAAAATGTAAAGTACTATATATGGAAAACAGTAACCCCAGAGCAACATATCAACTCTGGCGGTACTACACTGACAGTGGTAGAGAATGAAAAGGACCTGGGGGTAATTGTGTAGGCAGATATGAAGTTCTCTGAGCAGTGCAGACGAGCTGGAAGAGTAGCTCATGGTGTCTTGTCAATGATATACAGGAATTTTTCTAGCCAGGATAGGGAGGTGATTATTCCCTTGTATAATTCAATGGTCAGGCCACACCTTGAGTACTGTTTACAGGTCTGGAGGCCTCATTTCAAGAAGGATGGAGCTTATGGAATGAGTACAGAGAAGGGCAACAAGATTAGTCAATGGAACAAAGGGTTGTTCTTATGAAGAAAGGCTTAAGTTTTGCAAATCTAGAGTCTGGAGACTAGGCACCGGCGAGGTGATCTGATAGAGATATAAGGCCTTGAATGGTTTGAGCATGCTGAAAGCCGATGGGATTCTTCCTCTTGCTCGTAATAATAACCTCATAGGGCATAAATTCAAATTGAGCAAAGACAGATGTAGAATAGATGTGCGGAAATTTTCCTTTAGCCAGTGGGTAGTTTGTTGGTGGAGCAGACTTCCATCACTTGTTGTTGAAGTTGATAGCCTAAACAAATTTAAGGCTCAGCTGGACAGGTATTTCGAACGAACAGAGGGGTGAAATGGGAGTGGTGTTTTTTTTTTTTTTTTTTGGCTGATGCTGAATAAGCTTGCTTTCTTGCATCATATGCCTCTACTAATGCTAATGCTAAATAGATTCAGGGCAGAACAAGGCAAACATTTGGAGTGAATGGATTGGTGAAGTGGGAAAAGGTTTTTTTTGGCTAATGCTGTATAAGCTTGCTTGATTGTATGATGTGCCTCTACTAATGGTATATGCAAGAGTAGCAAAGGCTTTTCTAAGATCCAAATATATGATATCAAAGTTATTCTCTGCATCCAGTTCCTTTGTGACTACAACATAGTATCCAATCAAATTGGTTAGACAAGACTTCCCCTTAACAAACCCCTGCTTTGTCTGAACTATAACTGCATTCTTGTCTAGATGATCCTGCAGTGCTTCTTTAACCAGTGACTCCATTATTTTCTCCAGAACACAAGTTAAATTTACAGGTCTCTAATTACTTGTGTCACCTTTACGTCCCCCTTTGTGAATTGAGAATATATTTGCACGGCTCCAGTCCTTGGGAACCTACCGTGAGTCCTAGGATTTCCTCATGATCATGGCTAAGGGCCTGCTTACTTCCTTTGCTGCCTTCTTTCATAAAACTGGATAGATCTCATCCACCCAAGGCATCTTTCTTATGCAACAATTTCTCCTCCACTTTGCTCTCAGTTATTACAAAATCATTTATCTCTCTGTTTAATTTTGATAAAATTCTGGCTTTCATTTTCCTACTTAATTCTTCATGTGTGAATGTAGATGATAAATATAGATTCTGTTTGACAGCTTCCTGAGCAGGATCATCAACAATCGAACCATCAATATTAAGTGGACCAATCTGATTGATCCCCTTCCTTCTAGAGTATACATAAATAAAGAAGTCTATGCTGTTTTTCGTAGCATCCTTTGCCAAGGATTTCTTGTAATCTGCCTTTGCTTGCTTGCCTGACATCATTTGTAACTTGATTACAGACTATCTTATCTACCATAGGCATCTGTGTCTCCTGATACTTTATATGGATCCCATGCATTTTCTTTTCTAACATGAGTATCATTAGTATATCTGACCTCCATTTACGTCTAGTAGCTTCAAAGATTAATTCCTGGAATGCTTCCCATTTATAATTAGCTTTTGGTGACATAATCAGTTGGTACCACTGTATACGGTTTAAAACTGTCTTTGACTACTTTAATCACCTTTACGAAATGAAAAACCCTTCCTATTATCCTTGATGGTAGTTGCATATTTGAGTAAATCCTACATCAGTATATTGTGATCTACCTACCGGTTCCTTTATCTGCAGTTTCTTAATGCATGAAGAATCACTGCTGATAATCAGATCAAGCATATTACTCCCTATACTTGCCTCCCGAACATGTTTCTGTAGAAAACAATCATCCAATAAATCCCAAAAGCCTTGCTAGTGTGTGAGCGAACAACCATTAAGTGCCAGTCAATATCTGAGAAATTAAAATCACCAATTATAAGACAATCTGGTGTACAGGCCCACTTTATTTCTCTATACATTTCTTCATTATACTCATCTGAGTCATTACGCCTATTACACACTCCTACTCTCAATTTTGTTTTTCCAGTGCCTATGTCACACCACATTGACTTGACTCTGCACTGTCCAGCCATGTTGACTGACTGTACTTCCTTAGATTTTATGTGTTTCTTCACACACACTAGCAAGGCTTTTGTGGATTTATGGATGATTGTTTTCTATAGCAACATGTACTCCCCAAACATGTACTACAACACATTGTACTCCCCAAATTCCAATTCTGCATTCCTTACCTCTGTGTGACAACATGTCTCTAATATCCCAACAATATCTATCTTTGATGTTTTGACAAATTCATCAAATTTATTTACCAAACTCATAGCATTAGTGTTCACACAATTATACATGCACCTGTTCTTGGCGCCTCCGTAGCCAGGTGTGAAGGAGCAGCAGTGTGTAGCACACGCTTCTTGATTAGACCGGGGTTCGAGCCCGTCACCACCAAATACGGAGGATGCGGAAAGGTCAGGGAATGACCACCGCATATCCCGGATCAACATGGCCTTAATTGCTAATGCTCCTAAAAACTAAATAACAACAACAACAACAACAACCAAATTCCAATTCTGCATTCCTTATATCTGTGTGACACCACGTCTCTGATATCCCAACAATATCTGTCTCTGATGTTTTGAGCAATACCTCAAATTCATCAAATTTATTTACTAAACTCCTAGCAGTTGTGTATTTGCAAGTATACATGTGCCTGTTCCTATTCTTAGCTACCCTAGCACAACCCATGTGTTTACTTGTACCGCAGTGACTCCCAACAGTCTCTGAAAAAGCCTGAATCTTATTTTCCAGGCTGTTGCTCATTCCAATAGAAGAAGTGCAAGAATCACTTTCTCCTCTGCCGGTGACTACTGTTAAGTAGCCAAGCTAGCAGTTTTCTAGCTTGGCATATCCCTGGTACAATATGGCCTTAGTTGCTAATGCTCCTAAAAACCAAATAACAACAACAACAACACCTGTTTTTATTCTTAGCTACCCTAACAGAGCCCATGTATTTACTTGTTCTGCGATGACTTAAAATGAACACTAAACCAAATTATTTTGGTTTAGTGTTCATTTTGAGGATTATTTCTTATTGGGCAGAGTAGTTAGTGTAATTTCTTCGGCCACTTCTCATATGGTCCATGCATGAATTGGGATTCTTATTGCTGGTTGGCTTATATCTCGCAAAAAGGATTCTTCTGCTTCTATGCTTATCTTTAGTGACACTCCGATTTCTAGGCAAAATGATATATCTCTTTTGGGGATTACCCTGACTTCTAATCTCTCTTGGCACAAGCACATTACAAATATTGCTTCCTCTGCATCTAAAAAACTTGGTTTTCTCTTTCGCTCTCAGCGTTACTTTTCTTCCAAACAGCTGCTCACTCTGTATAAATCGCAAATCTGCCCTGCCATGGAATATTGTTCCCACATCTGGGGTGGTGCCCCCAAATCTCCCTCAGGCTTCTTGATTCCATTCAGAAGAGAGCAGTTAGGTTAATTAATGATTCATCTCTAACAGAGTCTGTCCACTCGCTGTCTCATAGACCTACTATTTCTGCTGCATGCCTCTTCTACAAATACTTCCATGGGCACTGTTCTTCTGAATTGGCTTCTATAATTCTCTCTCTCTCTCTCTCTCTCTCTCTCTCTCTCTCTCTCTCTCTCTCTCTCTCTTTCTCTTTCTCTTTCAAAACAGTCTGAACACATGCTGCCACCAGCCAACATCCATTTACTGTCCAACTTCAAACTCACAGAACCAACTTTTCATCTTCCTCATTTATTCTTTCAATTGCTGTTTTCTGGAACAACCTTTCTCCATACATATTTCCTGAAAATTACAGTCTACAGAAGTTCAAGTCCAAGGTCAACAAATATCTTCTTTTGTCTTCTCAACCTGCAACCCAAGCACGGTACTAAGTACTATAGGTTCTAATACCTCTCGTGTTTGGGGTTTATATATATAAAAAAAAAAAGAGCTGATTTTTTTGTTTCGCTGTCAGCAGCATGGTAGTCTTAGGAATACACAAAATTTCACTGAAGTTAAAAGAAATGGCTCGAAGAAAAACAAACATGTCTTATCGACATGGAATCACTTTTCATTTATGCATGCCATTATTGAACTGTATATCCCTGCACTACTCTCAGGCCACAAAGCAGTTCCATTTTCACATTGAACAGTTCATTTATTTCTAGGAATGTATATTTAGATTTCATAATAGCTTTTAATGTTGTTCCATATTAAAGACTGCTGTGCAAATTAGATTAGTGTGACATTAGGTGCAAGTTACTGCTATGGATAATGGGATAGTTGACTGGGAGAAGACAGAGTGGGTATTAGTGGGTTTGGAATACTTTTCAAGTTACTGTTACCTGTAACATTTAGCATAACTGCTACTGTTATGCTTCTTGAACTGCTATTGTTGATTGAGTTCCATCAAGGTTCAGGCTGGGCCCAGTGTTTTAATATATTTATTAATAATATTGATATCCTATCAGGCTTGTCAATTATATCAGCATTAATGACAGTAATCATGGTATGCTATGCTATTGCAACAAGATCTAGAAAAATTAGGCATATGGGCTGAGAAGTATCATTTGAAGTTTAACAATTACAAATGCAAGGCACTTCATTCGCTTTATTGACTTAATTGTTAGATTAAATTATTTTCTATAGTGCCTGGCAACCCAAAGGTCGCGGGTTCGATTCCTGCCTCGGGCTTAGATCAAAGTACTGCAAAAAAACCTTGGAAGGTGCATTTATGGCTACAGAAGCCTATGTGCCAACATCTACCAAAAAAAAAAAAAAAAAAAATATTTCTATAAGTAGCTTATAGACTTAGTCAAGCTCTGTGGTTTATTTTGAATTTAGATAGTGCGATTTGGAAAGTTAATAATACCTTGTGTCTGATGATTAACTGTTCATAACTTGCTGCCATTGTTAGACGATACAACGTGTGCTTGCGTAAGGTTTAACGGAAAACTGGATAGCGTAAGGTTTAATGGAAAACTAGATAGCGAGTATAGTAGTATCAATTAATCATTAAAATTTATTAATCTTATTACATTTCATTGTCAATTGAATTGTACTTTTTTAACTAAATAAATATAGCGACCTAGTTATTACAAACGTAACATCATAAATTAATACATATAAGTTGACAGGGGAAATAGAAAGTCATATAACTTAACTCGGAGATAATATTCAATACCGAAATACTATATATATATATATATATAGTGTTATAATTGCATCGGGATATAGGTTTAGGGCTATATTTTGTATTGGAATTTTATTGAACTTGAAAAGAAATAATGACTCAGACCCAGAGCAGCAAAGCAAAAGGCTCAAACTAGTGGAAGTGTTGTGGCTCAGGGGAGAACTGAGGGGGGCAGTTGTCCTCTGTTATTTGATTTTTTTTTTTTTTTTTTAGGAGCATTAGGAACTAAGGCCATATTGCTCTAGGATATGCGGTGGTCATTCTCCGACCAATCCGCATCCTCCGTATTTGATGGTGACGGGCTCGAACCTTGGTCTAAGGTTGTCCTCTGAATCCCAGTATATTGAAATGCACTGCTTGTTTGATGTTTGTGGATAAATCAGGAATGGAAAATAATATTGCCAAGGGAATTGTCTTTGTCTGTGCGCGCGATGTAAGGAGTGTGAGGAAATCAGGCACCAACTCGACATTGTTATGGGCTTATATGAGAGCTTGAAGGACAGAGTGGATGCCCTCAAAGGATTTAAATTGAGTGGCCCATCAAGCTCTCAGCTGCTCACATCAATGCCAAAGCTTGCACTTAAACATCACGCAACCCCCAAGGCAGAAGGCGCTGGTCCCAAAGGAACTAGTTGTAGGTGACTATTGTCAGGGAAATGGGGAACATATTGTGCAAAAAGGATAGATGGAACAGGACCAGGGTATGTCTGCAGGGGTAAAGGTTGATGACGTTGTAGGGCAGATATCAATCTTTAAGGGCACAAAGAGTGATATTGTTGTACACGTTGGCACTAATGATATTAAGAGTAGGAGACCGGCAGAATTACTTAACAAGTACAAGACAATGCTAAAAAAAGCCATGAGTTAGGGTTGAATTTTAAAGTGTCTGCAATTCTGCCAAGACATGATAGGAGGAAGTATATGATGAGAGCCTTGTCGATCAATTCGGCCCTGGAGAGATTGTGCAAGACTCAAGGGATAGAATTTTTCTCAGCCTGGACTGTGCGTGTTAACAGGAGAGACTGCTTCTACAGGGATGGAATACACTTAAATAGAAAAGGTGCAAGAATATTTGCTGATGCTATATACAAGAGGCCCCCTTTATAAAGCGGTTTGCTTTACGCTGATTCGCTATTAGCATTAGCATTAGTAGAGGCATTTGATGCAAGAAAGCAAGCTTATGCAGCATCAGCCAAAAAAAAAAAAAAAAAAAAAAACCCCACTTCCACTTCACCCCTCTGTTTGTTCAGAAAATCTGTCCAGCTGAGCCTTAAACTTATTTAGGCTATCAACCTCCACCACAAGGGATGGAAGTCTGTTCCACCAACCAACCACCCGCTGGCTAAATGCAAATTTCCGCACGTCTATCCTACATCTGTCTTTCCTCAATTTGAATTTATGCCCTCTCAGGTGATTTTTCTGAGCTAGAGGAAGAATCCCATCAGCATTGAGCATGCTTAAACCATTCAAGGCTTTATACACCTCTATCAGATCACCTCGCTGGTGCCTAGTCTCCAGACACAGTAATTTGCAAAACTAAAGCCTTTCTTTGTAAGAGCACCCCTTTGTTCCATTCACTAATCTTGTTGCCCTTCTCTGTACTCGTTCCAGCAGCTCTACATCCTTCTTGAAATGAGGCCTCCATACCTGTATACAGTACTCTAGGTGTGGCCTGACCATTGCCTTATACAAGGGAATAATCACCTCCTTATCCCTGCTGGAAAAATTCCTGTATATCATTGACAATACATGAGCTACTCTTGCAGCCCGTCTGCACTGCTCAGAGAACTTCATATCTGCCTGCACAACCACCCCCAAGTCCCTTTCATTCTCTACCACTGTCAGTGTAGTACCACAGAGTTGATACGTTGCTCTGGGGTTGCTGTTTCCCATGTGTAGTACTTTACATTTGTCAATGTTAAACTTCATTTGCCACCTCTCAGCCCATCTGCTCAACCTTTCCAGATCCTGTTGCAGCAGCATAGTGTCAGTAGTGTCCTTGACAACCCTGCCAACCTTTGTATCGTCTGCAAACTTGGACATTAAGCTTGATATACCATCATCAATATCATTTATAAATACAGAAAACAATAACGGACACTGAGCCCTGAGGGACTCCACTAATAACATTAGTCCACGATGAGCAGTGTCCATTGATTACCACTCTCTGTCTTCTCCCCCTCAACCACCCCTTTATCCATAGCAGCAATTTGCCTCCAATGTCACACTGCTCCAATTTGTGTAGCAGTCTTCCATGTGCAACAGTATCAAAAGCCTTTCTAAGATCCAAATATATAATATCAAAGTTATTCCCTGCATCCAGTTCTTTTGTGACTACATCATAGTATCCAATCAAATTGGTCAGGCAAGACCTGCCCTTAACAAAACCGTGCTGCGTCTGAGCTATAACTGAATTCTTGTCTAGATGATCCTGCAGTGCTTCTTTAACCAGTGCCTCCATTAATTTACCTGGAACAGAAGTTAAGCTCACAGGTCTATAATTACTTGTGTCAGCCTTTGATCCTCCTTTGTGAAATGGGGTTACATTTGCACATTTCCAGTCTATGGGTACCTCCCCTGAGTCCAAGGAAGCTCTCATAATTATGGCTAAGGGTTTGCTTACTTCCTTTGCTGCCTCCTTTAATATAACTGGATAGATCCCATCCACCCCGGGTGCCTTTCTTGTGTTTATCTTCAACAGTTTCTCCTCCACTTTACTCCCAGTTATTTCAAGATTTTGTAGCTTACTGCTAGAGTTGAATACACCTCTGGCATTCCCCTTGCTGAATAACTCCTCATGTGTGAATGTCGATGCAAAATATTCATTTAGTTTGTTAGCTACCTGAGCAGGATCATCAACAGTTGACCCATCAATATCAAGTGGAGTTTACATAAGTAAAGAACTCTTTGCTGTTTTTCTTTGCATCCCTTGCCAAGGATTTCTCGTAATCTGCCTTCGCCTGCCTAACCTCCTTTGTAACTTGGTTGCATATCAACTTGTATCTATCATGGGCTTCTGTGTCATGTGTTAATTTGTAAGTATCCCATGCATTTTTCTTCTCTGCCATATGCCTCATTAGTTCATCTGACATCCATTTTGGCCTAAACCTTGAACAATATTTCTTAGTTGGTATGTAAAGCCTAGTAGCTTCCAAGATAAGTTCTTTGAATGCTTCCCATTTTGAATTTGCTGTTGGTAACATCATCAGTTGGTCCCACTGTATAGAATTTACATACTGTCTCAGTCCATCGTAGTTGCCTATATGGAAGCAATAACCCTTCCCTTTACCCCTAATGGTAGTTACCTCTTTGAGTAAATCCCACTTCAGCACACTGTGATCACTGCCACCTAGCTATAATGCTGTTCATATATTATAACCCATATCTGACTATAACGCTGTCACAGATCACTATAACGCTCTTTTACAGATTGCATTTTTGGCATATGTAATGAAATCGTTTCATTTGATGGAGTCGATAGCTTGAAAATGAATAGCAAAACAGCATTAAAATGTTTCCCACGCCGACTTGAGAAATTTTCTCACGCTCAGTGAAATTTTCTTGCACGCTAATTTAATTGCAGTACAGTGACTTGTTATGTAGTTCCGAGATCAACATTTTAAAAAATGATCAAATATATTGCTTGTAATATTTGCATTATATGCATTTATCCAAAATCTAGTCATCACTCAGTACAGTATTAGACATCGTGCATAACAGACAGTTTACTTGAACATTGTATCGTAATTAATGCAACCAACGCAGTTACATTTTCGAAGAGTTAATAATGGTCGATAAGAGTGAAAAAGCAACAACATCTGGTCACAGTACGAAGACTATAAATGTAAGAAAAAGACTGAATTTGAAAATTAAATTAAACATTTTGAAGCGAATCGATTCCGGTCAAAGACAAGCGGATGTGTGCCATAATTTAGGACTTCCAAATTTAACTGTAAGAACAATTATAAAAAAAAAATAAAGAATTAATTTTAGCAGCGGGAAACATAGCTGTTCCACTGCAATCAACTAGGGCTAGGTCGGCTATTAGGATTGAAATGGAAAGACTTTAACTAATTTTATTGAAGATAATATCCAATGGAGAATTCAGTTTAGTTAAATAAGAGAGAGAGAGAGAGAGAGATTAGCCAATATAATGATCTGAAGAAAACTCACCTAAAAAAAAAAAAATGTAGAACCATTTAAAACTAGTAAGAGCTGGTTGAATAGATTTAAAATCCAGGGAGAAGCCGCAAGTGCAGATCACGGAGCCGAAACTTTCAAAAAAGAACTTGTTAAAATTTTTGAAGAATGGTATTATGTGTTATACTTCTCAACAAGTTAGATGAAGCAGGACTTTTGTGGAAACGAATGCCTAAAAGAAGTTTCATATTGAAAGAAGAAAAAAACATGCCAGGTTTCAAAACGGCGAAGGAACGGTTGACTTTATTGTTGGGTAGTAACGCTGCAGGGAATTTACCTGCAGCGTTACCACCCAACAACACCAAACAGAGAAGACTTAAATGCATTACCTGCATTTAAGTCTTCTCTGTTTGAGAGATCTGGATCATGAGATCCATAAGTGGCATGTCTATTTATGTCCATCTTTGCTTCTTTTTGCCCAGGGAGAGTGTTTTTCTTCTCCCAGGTTACCAGCCCCGCCACGTGGAGGCAGGAGCGGTGCCACCAGTGACCAAGCGGTTTAGAGGTTTAGTTAGGTTAGTACGGATTTTATATATATATATATATATATATATAATTATTAGGTCTTTGATTAGGTCTTTGATTTTTTGGTTTTTGCTATAGTTTTCACTGTTTGCATCACCTTCACAATTGAATATTTTACCTTTCAACTGTTAACTATTTGCCATATCTACTATATATATATATATACACACACAAGGAAAGAAAGGTGTATTTCCTTTCTGGATTCTACTTCAAAGCTTTTAAGTAAAGAATCACTTATGAAAAACAAGAAGAATAGTAACACTGGAAAATAAATATAACTAATCCGCTGAGAAAGAACTCTATGTATCGCACAAAATATCGCTTGGCACTCGGGGCCACAGTGTGCTGAAGTGGGATTTACTCAAAGAGGTTAACTGCCATCAAGGGTAAAGGGAAGGGTTTTTGCTTTTGTAAAGGTGACTGTGGTGGTCTGAGACCGTATTTAAATTCTATATGGCGAAACCAACTGGTAATGATACTAACAGCAAATTCAAAATGGGAAAAATTCACAGAATTAATCTTGGAAGCTACTAGGCTTTTCATACCAAAAAAAGAAATATTGTTCAATATTTAGGCCTAAATGGATGTCAGATGAACTAATTAGACATATGACAGAGAAGATAAATGCATGGGATACATATAAATTAACATGTGAAACAGAAGCCTATGACAGATATAAGCTGGTCTGTAACCAAGTTACAAAGGAGGTTAGGCAGGCGAAGGCAGATTATGAGAAATCTTTGGCAAAGGATGCAAAGAAAAACAGCAAAGAATTCTTTACTTATGTAAACTCTAGAAGGAAGCGGGGGATGAATCAGATTGGTCCATTTGATATTGATGGTTCAACTGTTGATGATCCTGCTCAGGTAGCTAACAAACTAAATGAATATTTTGCATCGACATTCACACATGAGTTATTCATGGAGGGAATGCCAGAGGTCTATTCAACTCTGGCAGTAAGCTAGATAATTTTGTAATAACTGAGAGTAAAGTGGAGAAGAAATTGTTGAAGATAAACACAAGAAAGGCACCTGGGGTGGATGGAATCTATCCAGTTATATCATAGGACGTGGCAAAGGAAGTAAGCATAATTATGAGAGCTTCCCTGGACTCAGGGGAGGTACCCATGGACTGGAGATGTGCAAATGTGACCCCAATCCACAAAGGAGGATCAAAGGGGGAGACAGGTAATTACAGACCTGTTAATTTAACTTCTGTTCCAGAGAAATTAATGGAGGCACTGGTTAAAGAAGCATTGCAGGATCATCTAGACAAGACTTCAGTTATAGAGTCACTGGTTAAAGAAGCATTGCAGGATCATCTAGACAAGACTTCAGTTATAGCTTGGACACAGCATGGGTTTGTTAAGGGAAAGTCTTGTCTGACTAATCTAATTGGATACTATGATATAGTCACAAAGGAACTGGATGCAAAGAATAACTTTGATATCATATATTTGGATCTTAGAAAAGCCTGTGATACTGTTACACATGGAAGACTGCTGCACAAATTGGAACAGTGTAGCATTGGAGGCAAATTGCTGCTATGGGCAAAGGGATGGTTGAGTTCAAGAAGACCAGAAAGTGGTAATCAATGGACACTGCTCTTTAGCATTAGTAGAGGCATATGATGCAAGAAAGCAAGCTTATTCAGCATCAGCCAAAAAAAAAAAAAAAAAACCACTCCCATTTCACCCCTCCGTTCGTTCGAAATACCTGTCCAGTTGAGCTTTAAATTTGTTTAGGCTATCAACTTCAACAACAAGTGATGGAAGTCGGTTCCACCAACCAACCACCCGCTGGCCAAAGGCAAATTTTCGCACATCTATCCGACATCCGTCCTTCCTCAATTTGAATTTATGCCCTCTGAGGTGATTATTCTGAGCAAGATGAAGAATCCCATTGGCATTGAGCATGCTCAAACCATTCAAAGCCTTATACACCTCTATCAGATCACCTCGCCGGTGCCTAGTCTCCAGACTCTGTAATTTGCAAAACTTAAGCCTTTCTTCGTAAGAGCAACCCTTTGTTCCATTCACTAATCTTGTTGCCCTTCTCTGTACCCGTTCCAGCAGCTCTACATCCTTCTTGAAATGAGGCCTCCAGACCTGTATACAGTACTCAAGATGTGGCCTAACCATTGCCTTATACAAGGGAATAATCACCTCCTTATCCCTGCTAGAAAAATTCCTGTATATCATTGACAAGACACCATGAGCTACTCTTGCAGCTCATCTGCACTGCTCAGAGAACTTCATATCTGCCTGCACAATTACCCCCAGGTCCTTTTCATTCTCCACCACTGTCAGTGTAGTACCGCAGAGTACTACACTGACAGTGGTGGGGTTACTGTTTCCCATATATAGTACTTTACATTTGTCATTGTTAAACTTCATTTGCCACCTCTCAGCCCATCTGTTCAACCTTTCCAGATCCTGTTGCAGCAGCATAGCATTAGCATTAGTAGAGGCATTTGATGCAAGAAAGCAAGCTTATGCAGCATCAGCCAAAAAAAAAAAAAAAAAAAAACCACTTCCACTTCACCCCTCTGTTCGTTCAAAATACCTGTCCAGCTGAGCCTTAAACTTATTTAGGCTATCAACCTCCACCACAAGGGATGGAAGTCTGTTCCACCAACCAACCACCCGCTGGCTAAAGGTAAATTTCCGCACGTCTATCCTACATCTGTCTTTCCTCAATTTGAATTTATGCCCTCTCAGGTGATTTTTCTGAGCTAGAGGAAGAATCCCATCAGCATTGAGCATGCTTAAACCATTCATAGCGTCAGTAGTGTCCATAACAACGCTGCCAACCTTTGTATCATCTGCAAACTTGGACATTAAACTTGATATCCCATCATCAATATCATTAATAAACACCAAAAACAACAACGGACCCAACACTGAACCCTGAGGAACTCCACTAATAACATTAGACCACTTTGAGCAGTGTCCATTGATTACCACTCTCTGTCTTCTGCCACTCAACCATCCCCTTATCCATAGCAGCAATTTGCCTCCAATGCCAAACTGTTCCAATTTGTGCAGCACTGAACCCTGAGGAACTCCACTAATAACATTAGTCCACGTTGAGCAGTGTCCATTGATTACCACTCTCTGTCTTCTGCCACTCAACCATCCCCTTATCCATAGCAGCAATTTGCCTCCAATGCCAAACTGTTCCAATTTGCGCAGCAGTCTTCCATGGGTACCTCCCCTGAGTCCAAAGAAGCTCTCATAATTATGGCTAGGGGTTTGCTTACTTCCTTTGCTGCCTCCTTTAATATAACTGGATAGATCCCATCCACCCCAGGTGCCTTTTTTATGTTTATCCTCAACAATCTCTCCTCCACTTTCCTCTCAGTTATTACAAAATCATCCAGCTCACTGCCAATGTTTACTTTACCTACATCATTCTCCTTCCTGAATAACTCCTCATGTGTGAATGTAGATGCAAAATACTCATTTAGATTGTTAGCCACCTGAGCAGGATCCTCAACTGTTGAACCATCAATATCCAGTGGACCAATCTGATTCATCCCTTTCCTTCTCGAGTTTAAATATGTAAAGAACTCTTTTCTGTTTTTCTTTGCATCCTTTGCCAAGGATTTTTCGTAGTCTGCCTTTGCCTGCCTAATCTCCTTTGTGACTTGGTTACAGACCAACTTATATCTACCATAGGCTTCCATGTCACCCATTAATTTGTATGTATCCCATGCATTTTTCTTCTCTGCCACATGTCTCATTAGTTCATCTGACAACCATTTAGGCCTAAACCTTGAACAATATTTCTTAGTTGGTATGTAAAGCCTGGTAGCCTCCAAGATTAGTTCCTTGAATGCTTCCCATTTTGAGTTTGCTGTTGGTAACATCATCAGTTGGTCCCACTGTATAGAATTACAATACTGTCTCAGACCATCATAGTCACCATTACGAAAACAAAAACCCTTCCCTTTACCTCTGATGGTAGTTACCTCCTTGAGTAAATCCCACTTCAACACACTGTGATCACTGCCACCTAGTGGTTCATTTATCTGCAGATTCTTAATGCATGAAGAATCACTACTGATAATCAGATCAAGAGTATTGCTCCCTCTTGTTGCCTCACGAACATGCTGATGTAGAAAACAATCATCCAATAAATTCACAAAAGCCTTGCTAGTGTGCGAGTGACCAACCCACAAATTCCAGTCAATATCTGGGAAATTAAAATCCCCCATTATAAGACTCTCTGATTTACTGGCCCACTCTATTTCCCTGTACAATATCTTATTATACTCATCAGAGTCATTAGGCCTATAGCACACTCCTACTCTCAATTTTGATTTCCCTATGCTTATGTCACACCAAACTGACTCGACACTGCCCTGTCCATCGATGTCGACTGGCTTCACTTCCTTGGACTTTGTGTTTCTTAATTAATAGCATAACCCCTCCTCCCCTCCTGTCCTGTCTATCCTTTCTATACACATTGTATTCCCCAAATTCCAGTTCTGCATTACTTATATCTGTGTGGCACCACGTCTCTGATATCCCAACAATATCTGCCTTTGATGTTTTGAGCAATACCTCAAATTCATCAAATTTATTTACCAAACTCCTAGCATTGGTGTACACGCAGGTATTCATGCACCTGTTTCTATTCTTAGCTACCCTAACAGAACCCACGTGTTTACTTGTACCGCAATGACTCCCAGCAGTCTCTGAAATATCCTGCATCTTGTTTTTCAGGCTTGTGCTCATTTCAATAGAAGCAGTGCAAGAATCACTTCCACCTCTGCCCGTGTCTACTGTTAATCTATTAGTCCTTGTATCCCCCCCAACTAGCAGTTTTCCGACCCACCTAACACTGCCTCGACAGCATCAGCAAAAATTCTTGCACCCTTTCTATTTAAGTGTATCCCATCCCTGTAGAAGCAATCTCTCCTGTTAACAAGTACAGTCCAGGCTGAAAAAAAATTTTACCCCTTGAGCCTTGCACAATCCCTCCAGGGCCGAATTGATCGACAAGGCTCTCATCATATACTCCCTCCTATCGTGTCTGGGCAGAATTGCAGACACTTTCAAATTCAACCCTAATTCACGGCTTTTTTTCAACAATGACCTGTACTTGCTAAGTAATTCCGCCAGTCTCCTACTCTTAATATCATTAGTGCCAACGTGTACAACTATATCACCTTTTGTGCCCTTAAAAGATGATATCCGCTCTACAACGTCATCAACCTTTGCCCCTGGCAGACATACCCTGGTCCTATTCCACCTATCCTTTTTACAAAGCATGTTCCCCGTTTCCCTGACAATAGAGTCACCAACAACTACTAGTTCCTGTGGGACCAGCGCATTCTGCCTAGGGGGCTGCCTCTGTGTTGCCTGATGACCAAGTGCAAGCTCTGGCGTTGATGTGGGCAGCTGAGAGCTTGATGGGCCCCTCAATTTATTTCCTTCGAGGGCATCCACCCTGTCCTTCAAGCTCTCATAAAGGCCGATAACAACGCTGAGTTGTCGCCTGATTTCCTTGCACTCCTTACATCGTGCACACACAAAGACATCCCCCTTGGCAGTATCATGTCCCGTACCCGACTGCTCCGCAAACATCAAGCAAACAGTGTATTTATAAGACTGTGATTCAGAGGGCAACTGCCCCCCTCAGTTCTCCCCCCGAACCACAGCACTCCCATTAGCTTGAACCTTTTGCTTTGCTGCTCTGGTCAGAGTCATGATTCCGATTTAATTCAATAAAATTTCAAAACAAAAATTAAATCCTTAAGTTATATCCCAAAACAGTTATGTTATATATATATTTTTTTTTGGTATCTAGTGTTTTCTACGAGTTCCCTTTATACAACTTCCGTATCACGTGTACCACTATAGTTATGTATTAATTATTTGTTACGATTAAGTCGTTATATATATATAGAGTTAAAAATACAATTTAATTGACAATAAAGTTTATCAAGATTAATAGATTTACTGATTAATTGACAATATTATATTATGCACTATACTACACTAAGCTTATGCTATCGTGTAAAAATGGCGGGAATTCACGAACGGTACTTCTATGGACTCGTAAGTATTGATTAGCTTCCAAATCTCGCTCTCAATTTAGAATAAACTAAGGATCCTGACTAGGTCTATAATCTACTTATAGAAGATAATTTGATATAACAATTGGTTAATAAATCGACTAAATTTGGTTAAAAAAAAAAAACCTCTCGTTCAATTTGTGACACGTGGATTTGCTACCCTTACCGATACTAAGTAATACCTACAAAATCTCTGTCTAAGTTAAACTTTATACTAAGTATCGTAACTAGGAATATAAAGCTACTCTAGAAAATAAGTTAATATGACAATTTAAACTAATAAATCAGAAAATAAATCAGGAAAAACTTCTCTGTTCTAAGAGCTTCAAGGAGCTACGCCCGCACAGGCTAACCTCGCACCCGGAGTCTTTGTGGACTAATGTTATTAGTGGAGTCCCTCAGGGTTCAGTGTTGGGTCCATTGTTGTTTTCTGTATTTATAAATGATATTGATGATAGTATATCAGGCTTAATGTCCAAGTTTGCAGATGATATGAAGGTTGGCAGGGTTGTTAATGACACTAATAACAGTACACTGCTGCAACAGGATCTAGAAAAGTTTAGCAGATGGGCTGAGAGGTGGCAAATGAAGTTTAACATTGACAGATGTAAAGTTCTTCCTATGGGAAGCAGTAATCCTAGAGTAATGTATCAACTCTGTGGTATCACACTGACAGTGGTAGAGAATGAAAAGGACCTGGGGATAATTGTGCAGGCAGATATGAAGTTTTCTGAGCAGTGCAGACGGTCTGCAAGAGTAGCTCATGGTGTCTTGTCAATAATATACAGGAATTTTTCTAGCAGAGATAAGGAGGTGATTATCCCCTTGTATAAGGGCGCCTCTGTAGCCAGGTGGGCAGGAGCAGCAGTGCGTAGCACATGCTTCTTGATTAGAACTGGGTTCAAGCCCGTGACCACCAAATAGGTGGTCACGGGCTTGAACCCAGGATGATGCGGAAAGGTCAGGGAATGACCACCGCATATCCCCGGAGCAATATGGCCTTAGTTGCTAATGCTCCTAAAATAACAAAAACAACCTTGTATAAGGGAATTGTCAGACCACACCTTGAGTACTGTATACAGGTCTGGAAGGCGCCTCCGTAGCCAGGTGGGAAGGAGCAGCAGTGCGTAGCACACGCTTCTTGATTAGACCGGGGTTCGAGCCCGTCACCACCAAATACGGAGGATGCGGAAAGGTCAGGGAATGACCACCACATATCCCGGAGCAATATGGCCTTAGTTGCTAATGCTCCTAAAAACCAAATAACAAACATAACAGTACAAGTCTGGAGGCCTCATTTTAAGAAGGATGTAGAACTGTTGGAACGAGTACAGAGAAGGGCAACAAAATCAGTGAATGGAACAAAGGGTTGCTCTTACGAAGAAAGGGCTTAAGTTTTGCAAATTACGGAGTCTTGAGACTAGACAGCTGTGAGGTGATCTGATTGAGGTGTATGAAGCCTTGAATGGTTTGAGCATGCTCAATGCTGATGGGATTCTTCCTGTTGCTCAGAATAATCGCCTGAGAGAGCATAAATTCAAATTGAGGAAATACGGCTGTAGGATAGGTGTGCGGAAGTTTGCTTTTAGCCAGCAGGTGGTTGATTGCTTGAACAAAGTTCCATCTGTCGTAGAAGTTGATAGCTTAAATAGATTCAAAGCAGAACTTGACAAACATTTGGAGGGAGTGGATGGATGAAATAAGGGGTTTTTTTTTTTTTTTTTTGGTAAGCTTGCTTTCTTGCATCATGTGCCTATGCTAATTGCAAGATATAATTGCCCTCCCACACCTGTCCCATCTATCCCTCCAGGTACATTGTACTTATCATATTCAAATTCTGCATCTGTTTTGTCTGCGTGTCATTATGTCTTCCGTAACTTAACAATGTGCACGTTTGATGACCTGATCAGTTTGTTTACTAAATTTGTGTACTATCCTTCTGGTATTAGAATGCATGCACCTGTTTCTGCCCTAACACAGCCCATGTACTTGCTGAACTACAAGTATCCTCTCATTCTATCCTAGCAGGCCTTGTAATCTTTGGCACCTTGCTGTAGACCAGTGGTTTTCATCCGAGGGCTGCGGCACCCTAGGGTGCTGCAGCAACATTCTAGGGGTGCCACGTAATTTGGGTTTAAGTTACTTAAACTTATTATTTTTTTTAAAATTTATATGTTTATTTCATTATAAAAAGGTATACAGTATCTTTTTAATTTTGTGGTGTCTATAATTGATGTTTACTTAGTACCTCTATTTAAAGAATAAAATTATCTGTATATATATATATATATATATATATATATATAATTTGTATTATGAAATGTAATTTTTATAATTATATTATTGTAATAAAGATCATATAACATATATATTTTTTAATATTTTACACACACACACACACACACACACACACACACACACACACACACACACACACACACACACACACACACACACACACACACACACACACACACACACACACAGGGTGTCTCAAAAATATTGGTACAAATGTTTAGGGAAAATAGATAACATCTAATGGAATGTGAATCGCATATGAACCCATAACTGTCACCATAAGTCGGTACATAGCGCTGTTCATCAGTTCACGAGAGGGAAAATTTCTGGTTTATTCATTCAAGCAGTAGTTGCTGCACGAAGAGCATGCATTGGTACATGAACTGTGAGCTGGCAGACATGCACCTAGTGTATGGATTAGCAGAGGGTTCACATGGTGTGTGCCCCCATTCACCACAACATCGCTTCGTGCTAAATGTGTGGGCAGATATGGTCGGTGACTGCTTAGTCAGCCCATACCTGTTACCATCCCGCATGAACTCCGTTAAATATTGGATCTTTCTTGAACAAGTTCTACCAGGGTTACTTGACGATGTTCCAGCAAATGTGCGACTCAACTTTTGGTTTCAACGTGACAGGGTGCCTGCCCATTATGGAAGGTGTGTTCATGACCATTTGAACAGGTGTCTTGGGCATCAATGGATTGTCCGTGGTGGACGTGTTGCCTGGCCCCCATGCTCACCTGATTTATCGAACGTTGATTTCTTTCTGTGGGTGGGGGGGGTCCTCAAATCTATCGTGTATGAATCGCCCGTGGAGATGGAAATGGATCTCGTGGCGAGACTCGCCTGCACTGCTGCTACTATCAAAGAAACTCCAAGTGTGTTCGACCGTGTCCACCAATATATACTATGTCAGTGTCACGCATGCATCGCGTCTCATGGTGGAACCTTCGAGCATCTGTAGTAACATCATGAAATGCCTCCATCTCATACTCCAGTGTTAATATTATGTCAAATAAATATTTGCTACTAATTACTGTCTTGTGTCATTTCTGCTTCTTGTACCTCTGCTACTACTACTTTCCCGTGACGTTTCCGATTATGGGTTCGTATGCGATTCACATTCCTTTAGATGTTACCTACCACCCCTAAATGTTTGTACCAATATTTTTGAGACAACCTGTGTGTGTGTGTGTGTGTGTGTGTGTGTGTGTGTGTGTGTGTGTGTGTATTTATAATTATATTAGTGATAAAAAAGGAAAGAAAGTTAAAATGACAGTAACTGTAACTAATATTTATGGGTCAATGCAGTTGCAAGCAATCATGCAATACACCCATAATGTCTATAAAATATTAAAGATAATAGAAAATTATTAGAAAAAGTAAATCAATCCAATAATAATACCATCAGGGACCTAAGAAAACGCAAAAAAAAAAAAAATATCGCTTTTTACCAACAATCTAGATGACTTCAACTGGGGCCAACCACCCAGACTGAAGGCAAAAAACGACAAGAGGTTCTTTGTTTCTGTGATGATCAATATATGCTAAGTAATTTAAATTACTTAGCAATAATAATAATAATAATAAAAAAAATAATAAAAGCGATAATTTTTTTTTGTCTTTTTTTTTTGTGTTTTCTTAGGTCCCTGATGGTATTATTATTGGATTGATATATATATATATATATACTAAATAGATACGTTATAGTGTAAAGTTAATATCTTTAAAGTTTGAAAATCCATATAGCCATAGTCCTGCCATATCTCCAGTATACATGAAAACCAAAATATAAATCATATTAAGTAAATTAATAAAATAATAAAATAATAAGCCCAACACAGGAAAAATTATTTTGCAAGGAACTTTGTCGAGGGCTAAACCCTTACAAAATAACCAACCCATGCTAGACTGAGCCATCGGTTTCTGTTATCATCTGCCTGTATACTAAAGCCAAAATAATATAATAGTGGAAATGTGGAATAATTTAGTATAACATTAACGTAAGATTTGAGACAAATGTAAGTCTAGAATGCCAAAACAACAAGTGTCGTACCGTAATACATAACAACAATTTATAAATGATACAGGCTGGATGATATTTAGCCCGACCGATCGCTACCACATTATAAGCACAACTGAGTAATTATTAAAATTTTTGCTGAACACAATTTAGCATAAAATTTTGCAGAAAATAGCTAATAAAGCTAACCAAAGGAGAACGGAAAAATGTATAGTAGAGCAATAGTACCTCACTCCCCCTCGAATTACTCTAATAGTTCGCGAGGTATGAAAAATAAGGCAAGAGGAAAGCTAAAAGCAAAAAGAAAGAAAAGGTCAATTTATCGATAGTACATCGGATATTAACCGGGAGCGTAACTTCCCGACCCTAAAAGTAGGGATCCTGGTTAGGTAGTAAAGGCCTGTAAAAATATATCAATCGAATAAAAAGAAAAAGAAGAAAAAGAAAAAGGAAAAAACGGAATGGCTAATTCCTAATAAAGTTTACTTTAAGTAGGACATAAATAATGTCAGATAAAGTCAAATTGTCAGTAATGCTAAGAGAACGAAAGACGGAACCTGTCAGATAAGGTCGAATTGTCAGTAATGCTTAGAGAACAAAAGAGGGGACATGGTAAAAACCCCGTAAGGAATCTACCAAGCATACTTTACCGTAGCCCAAGGCGGGAAAAACAAAACGCCTGCAGCAACCTCACTAGACTTATATAACTACAAAGCGTCATGCGCCACCTAAGATTTGTCAAGAATTAGCCGGTGTTTTTTTTTTTTTTTTTTTTTGGATGAACAAAAGCATAATAGCGCCCTCTATAATAGAGAAAACAAAACCAATAATACTCAGATGTAGAAGAGAAATCCTAGTATAATATAGAATTCATTCCTACTGTAAAGAACCCATATAGGTACCACTTTTCTAAGGCGTAAGCTATATATAGCGAGTTCAAAACAGCAGTCCCTAGTATGTACATGTATATACAAAGGCTAATTAGTACACCACTCGCTATATCTATACCCTATATTAAAAAACAATAATTATTACATTAAGACCACGGCAATATCCAAAATGTATATAACAGTTTAATAAACTGCCTGCCTAATATTTTCGATAATTTCCAACTGGTTTAAATTATCGTGGTACTTTTTTAGTGCTATGGATAAAGCAGTACTCATATGTTTCAAAATGAAATTATATGGGAAACCGTTATCCAATAATTTATGCTTAAGATCGATAAGCGCATATATAACATCACTTTTATTATTACAAATATATACTCTTCTGATAGTTTGTGTCACTATAATGTTTTTAAGTATACGTACAGAGATATTAGTACCCCAACGGGTTAAGTCTATAGTTTTGAAATTGAATTCTTTGCGTTTGTCAAATAGCTTGGTAGATAGTGTATTATTATTAATCTGAATATCTATGTCCAGATATGCTACTTTAAAAGGGTCACCGTTGTTAGTGACTACTAGAACCAACTCCTGCGGGTAGTGTTTAACCGCTTCTGTAAGAAAGCTAGTATTGTTGAACACAATTAGGTCATCAATATATCTGAACATATGGATATCTTTAACAAAGTTGTTTTCAAAATGATGCAGATATAAGTTGGCGATGAGACACGAGCTACTCGCCCCCATGGCAATGCCAGCATGCTGTATGAAAATATTACTACCATTATAAATATAGCTGTTGGAAATACAAAGATTAATCAAGTTATCCCAATAATTACGTTGGCAGGGTAAAATTTGGCTATATTCTGTAAAATAATTATTTAACACCAATTTTAGACTATCATGTGGGATGCTAGTAAATAAATTTTTGAAATCATATGTATTTATATGTTTGATGCTATTCATATTGTTCTTTATAAAGGTTAAAATAGGTCTATTGTTATTAATAATTCTGGAGGAATCTATAGCCTTGAAAATCATGCTGAGCAATTCAACTAGCTTACTATGTGGGACATTTGAGTAGCTATTTCTACAAGATGTAATAAATCTGAAACTAATAGGCGATTTGTGAAACTTGGGAATACCATACAAATACGGAAAATTAGTATTATAGTTACTAATTTTTAACCTTTTTTGTATAGCCAGTAGCTTTTTGGTAATAGTACCAAGGTTACAGTTAGATTTAGTATATGTAGCACTGCTATGTAGTTCATTGTATAATTGTGTGGCATAGAATTTTTTGCAGATGAAACTGTAATTATTAGCGGCCTTATCTATAGTTGTTATGATAAATATATCCTGTAACTCCTTTAAATGTCGTTTGATTAACTGCATATTATATCTTTTGCTATCTCTAATGGTATGATGCTTCCTATGTAAAAGCATACTAAATATATGTTGTTTAAAATCGCTATTAGTAAGAACTAGCCAATTATAGAAGGCCTCTAGTGGTAAATTAAACTTATAGGCCAATTTAAGGCAAAAATGCATAAGGTCAGAATGTATTAGTTTGGTTATAAGATTAGCATTAAGGCTAGTGTTAGGTCTGTATTTAAAACCGTAGGAAAGAACAGATCTCAATTCCTGGTGAGGAACCAGGTTAAGATTACCAGTAATTACATGCCCATGATGTAAGTCAACGAAATCATGGTATTGTGGTAAGTGGCAGTAGCAAATAGCATCCTGGTAGACATTATCTAAGTTGCAGGCTAGCTGCTTATAATTACAAGCAGTAAGCCCAAAAGGTTTATTGTAACTAAACCTAGTTACTATATTCCTATTACTGAGTGGAAAACTGCTAACATGTTTATTTAATATCTCCTTTAACGGTAAGTAGTCAAATATAATGTTACTGAATTTAATATTGATATAGATGTTATGGATAACAGGTTTATTACATAGACGATATTTAAAAATATCCCTAAGTAAGTGGTCAAGATGCTGGTTACGATGTGAATATGTCTGGTTAATTTTTTCTAAGGCTTTTAACTTGCTATGCTTGAGGCCGAATAAGATATCATGTATGAGTTTAATATTTATAACATTTTTATCCCAAGTATCCAGCATGTCGGTAAATTTTCCTAAAGTATGCTTAGTGCGCATTTGAATGCCAGTACCAGTATTGTTAAAAACTTTGTTTCTCATCTTACTACGTGGCAATTTAGGCTGGGATCTATTAGCCATATGAAAAAGTTTATAAACACAAGTATCTAAACTACCAATATTATAATTACGTCCATTAAACAAACTATTGAGACCATAAGGGTACAGGGTTTTATATTTAAGAATATTGCAGTTTTCACGTTGTAATCTAATGCTGTGTCTATGTTCAATATCTAATATAGTAATAGAAATATTATCGAAACTATGTGTTTGGAAGTGCTGCAGTTCAATGTCATTTTTATTAACAAAATTATTAATATGGGATCTGTGCCCATTAATTCTAATATGTAATTCACCTCCTGTTTGTCCAATATACTTAGCCATACACGTATTACATGTAATTAGGTAAATAGCTCCCCTAGAATGGCAGAAAACCGGATCATAGGTATTATGGGAGACATGTTTAATGTTCATGGCCGGGCAAGTTTGACATCTCATATTGTTGCATTTGTTGAATTTTAAGTATAGCTCCGATGCAAAAGTCCTCGTGTCCAAATGTAAGTTATTGTCTATAGTATCATTAACCGGGCGGTTACTTGGTAAGCCTAATACATTAGATGCAACATGGCTATTTTGGTTACTTATCGGATCACTCATAGCCATAGTAGAATCCGCGGTACAGTTTAGCCTACGCGACCGACGTAGTATCTTATGATTATTCAAAGTGTAGTAACTCATGATAGTATTATAAGGTAAAAATAACTAAAAAATGGGGGAAATACAGTTAACCATCGACTATATATCTTACCAAACTCACAGAGTATGATAACTAGCATAATAGTATCCTTATACTTTAATATAGCGAAAACAAAAATATTGATATAAAAAGATGTAGAAATTTAATGTAATTAGATAACGATAACGATAAGGAGAATCCTTGCAGACCAGTCAATACAAAGGCAAACTCCTAATTAATAAAGCATCCATAAAATTACTGAGTTTAGGTTGTAAAGATGTAAAATTATAGTTAAAGTATAATATATAGAACACCCAATTAATGCCATCAAACGATCGAACATTACATCGGACGTTATGTATATACTAAATAGATACGTTATAGTGTAAAGTTAATATCTTTAAAGTTTGAAAATCCATATAGCCATAGTCCTGCCATATCTCCAGTATACATGAAAACCAAAATATAAATCATATTAAGTAAATTAATAAAATAATAAAATAATAAGCCCAACACAGGAAAAATTATTTTGCAAGGAACTTTGTCGAGGGCTAAACCCTTACAAAATAACCAACCCATGCTAGACTGAGCCATCGGTTTCTGTTATCATCTGCCTGTATACTAAAGCCAAAATAATATAATAGTGGAAATGTGGAATAATTTAGTATAACATTAACGTAAGATTTGAGACAAATGTAAGTCTAGAATGCCAAAACAACAAGTGTCGTACCGTAATACATAACAACAATTTATAAATGATACAGGCTGGATGATATGAACTGCAGCACTTCCAAACACATAGTTTCGATAATATTTCTATTACTATATTAGATATTGAACATAGACACAGCATTAGATTACAACGTGAAAACTGCAATATTCTTAAATATAAAACCCTGTACCATTATGGTCTCAATAGTTTGTTTAATGGACGTAATTATAATATTGGTAGTTTAGATACTTGTGTTTATAAACTTTTTCATATGGCTAATAGATCCCAGCCTAAATTGCCACGTAGTAAGATGAGAAACAAAGTTTTTAACAATACTGGTACTGGCATTCAAATGCGCACTAAGCATACTTTAGGAAAATTTACCGACATGCTGGATACTTGGGATAAAAATGTTATAAATATTAAACTCATACATGATATCTTATTCGGCCTCAAGCATAGCAAGTTAAAAGCCTTAGAAAAAATTAACCAGACATATTCACATCGTAACCAGCATCTTGACCACTTACTTAGGGATATTTTTAAATATCGTCTATGTAATAAACCTGTTATCCATAACATCTATATCAATATTAAATTCAGTAACATTATATTTGACTACTTACCGTTAAAGGAGATATTAAATAAACATGTTAGCAGTTTTCCACTCAGTAATAGGAATATAGTAACTAGGTTTAGTTACAATAAACCTTTTGGGCTTACTGCTTGTAATTATAAGCAGCTAGCCTGCAACTTAGATAATGTCTACCAGGATGCTATTTGCTACTGCCACTTACCACAATACCATGATTTCGTTGACTTACATCATGGGCATGTAATTACTGGTAATCTTAACCTGGTTCCTCACCAGGAATTGAGATCTGTTCTTTCCTACGGTTTTAAATACAGACCTAACACTAGCCTTAATGCTAATCTTATAACCAAACTAATACATTCTGACCTTATGCATTTTTGCCTTAAATTGGCCTATAAGTTTAATTTACCACTAGAGGCCTTCTATAATTGGCTAGTTCTTACTAATAGCGATTTTAAACAACATATATTTAGTATGCTTTTACATAGGAAGCATCATACCATTAGAGATAGCAAAAGATATAATATGCAGTTAATCAAACGACATTTAAAGGAGTTACAGGATATATTTATCATAACAACTATAGATAAGGCCGCTAATAATTACAGTTTCATCTGCAAAAAATTCTATGCCACACAATTATACAATGAACTACATAGCAGTGCTACATATACTAAATCTAACTGTAACCTTGGTACTATTACCAAATAGCTACTGGCTATACAAAAAAGGTTAAAAATTAGTAACTATAATACTAATTTTCCGTATTTGTATGGTATTCCCAAGTTTCACAAATCGCCTATTAGTTTCAGATTTATTACATCTTGTAGAAATAGCTACTCAAATGTCCCACATAGTAAGCTAGTTGAATTGCTCAGCATGATTTTCAAGGCTATAGATTCCTCCAGAATTATTAATAACAATAGACCTATTTTAACCTTTATAAAGAACAATATGAATAGCATCAAACATATAAATACATATGATTTCAAAAATTTATTTACTAGCATCCCACATGATAGTCTAAAATTGGTGTTAAATAATTATTTTACAGAATATAGCCAAATTTTACCCTGCCAACGTAATTATTGGGATAACTTGATTAATCTTTGTATTTCCAACAGCTATATTTATAATGGTAGTAATATTTTCATACAGCATGCTGGCATTGCCATGGGGGCGAGTAGCTCGTGTCTCATCGCCAACTTATATCTGCATCATTTTGAAAACAACTTTGTTAAAGATATCCATATGTTCAGATATATTGATGACCTAATTGTGTTCAACAATACTAGCTTTCTTACAGAAGCGGTTAAACACTACCCGCAGGAGTTGGTTCTAGTAGTCACTAACAACGGTGACCCTTTTAAAGTAGCATATCTGGACATAGATATTCAGATTAATAATAATACACTATCTACCAAGCTATTTGACAAACGCAAAGAATTCAATTTCAAAACTATAGACTTAACCCGTTGGGGTACTAATATCTCTGTACGTATACTTAAAAACATTATAGTGACACAAACTATCAGAAGAGTATATATTTGTAATAATAAAAGTGATGTTATATATGCGCTTATCGATCTTAAGCATAAATTATTGGATAACGGTTTCCCATATAATTTCATTTTGAAACATATGAGTACTGCTTTATCCATAGCACTAAAAAAGTACCACGATAATTTAAACCAGTTGGAAATTATCGAAAATATTAGGCAGGCAGTTTATTAAACTGTTATATACATTTTGGATATTGCCGTGGTCTTAATGTAATAATTATTGTTTTTTAATATAGGGTATAGATATAGCGAGTGGTGTACTAATTAGCCTTTGTATATACATGTACATACTAGGGACTGCTGTTTTGAACTCGCTATATATAGCTTACGCCTTAGAAAAGTGGTACCTATATGGGTTCTTTACAGTAGGAATGAATTCTATATTATACTAGGATTTCTCTTCTACATCTGAGTATTATTGGTTTTGTTTTCTCTATTATAGAGGGCGCTATTATGCTTTTGTTCATCCAAAAAAAAAAAAAAAAAAAAAACACCGGCTAATTCTTGACAAATCTTAGGTGGCGCATGACGCTTTGTAGTTATATAAGTCTAGTGAGGTTGCTGCAGGCGTTTTGTTTTTCCCGCCTTGGGCTACGGTAAAGTATGCTTGGTAGATTCCTTACGGGGTTTTTACCATGTCCCCTCTTTTGTTCTCTAAGCATTACTGACAATTCGACCTTATCTGACAGGTTCCGTCTTTCGTTCTCTTAGCATTACTGACAATTTGACTTTATCTGACATTATTTATGTCCTACTTAAAGTAAACTTTATTAGGAATTAGCCATTCCGTTTTTTCCTTTTTCTTTTTCTTCTTTTTCTTTTTATTCGATTGATATATTTTTACAGGCCTTTACTACCTAACCAGGATCCCTACTTTTAGGGTCGGGAAGTTACGCTCCCGGTTAATATCCGATGTACTATCGATAAATTGACCTTTTCTTTCTTTTTGCTTTTAGCTTTCCTCTTGCCTTATTTTTCATACCTCGCGAACTATTAGAGTAATTCGAGGGGGAGTGAGGTACTATTGCTCTACTATACATTTTTCCGTTCTCCTTTGGTTAGCTTTATTAGCTATTTTCTGCAAAATTTTATGCTAAATTGTGTTCAGCAAAAATTTTAATAATTACTCAGTTGTGCTTATAATGTGGTAGCGATCGGTCGGGCTAAATATCATCCAGCCTGTATCATTTATAAATTGTTGTTATGTATTACGGTACGACACTTGTTGTTTTGGCATTCTAGACTTACATTTGTCTCAAATCTTACGTTAATGTTATACTAAATTATTCCACATTTCCACTATTATATTATTTTGGCTTTAGTATACAGGCAGATGATAACAGAAACCGATGGCTCAGTCTAGCATGGGTTGGTTATTTTGTAAGGGTTAGCCCTCGACAAAGTTCCTTGCAAAATAATTTTTCCTGTGTTGGGCTTATTATTTTATTATTTTATTAATTTACTTAATATGATTTATATTTTGGTTTTCATGTATACTGGAGATATGGCAGGACTATGGCTATATGGATTTTCAAACTTTAAAGATATTAACTTTACACTATAACGTATCTATTTAGTATATACATAACGTCCGATGTAATGTTCGATCGTTTGATGGCATTAATTGGGTGTTCTATATATTATACTTTAACTATAATTTTACATCTTTACAACCTAAACTCAGTAATTTTATGGATGCTATATATATATATATATATATATATATATATAGAGAGAGAGAGAGAGAGAGAGAGAGAGAGAGAGAGTGTGAATCGGATCTTACAGTCAGAAAATTGAGTAGGGGTGCCGCAAAATAAAATAAATTACTTAGGGGGGGCGCCGTTATTAAAAAAAGGTTGAAAACCACTGCTTTAGATGCTGTTTTATGTCCCGGTAGAAGTGGTGCAAGAATTACTTTAACCTCTGTGTGCAACTGCTGCTAATTTATTAGTATTCCCCTCCCCCATACTAGCAGTTTCCAGCCCATCTAATACTGCTTTGATACCATCAACAAATATTCTTGCACCCCCCTTCTGTTTAATTGTGTCTTCCCTGTAAAAAACAGCCTTTCCTGTTAATAAGCAGAGACAATGCTGTGAAAACTTTTACGCCATGAGCCTTGTACAGTTTCTTCATGGCATTTTGTTCAAAATATCAAGAATAATTATTAATTTTACATAATAATTACAAAGAAGATCCACTTAACTGAATATTTATAAATTCTAATAGCATTTAATTGCTTTGGGATTCATTTAAAGTCTAAAGAGTTCAAAAACAACTACGGGGTAGAAATGTTCCTGAATTCTCTAGATTTGAAAATGAATTGCAAAGTGTATTTGAAACATTGTCATAATTGTTTAACTTAATTGTACTTTTTTTATTATTATTATTATTACATACAACTAGTAAGTGAAGAATTTTGTTTAATATTTGTGTGTTGAGAAATGTTGAATTTTTACTATTATTTATGATTCAGCTATTTGCAAGTTAAATAATTCTAATATATTTGAGATAGATGGGTAAACTGTTAAAGCCAAAGTGTCATACAAATAGAGGATCATTTGCATTCTCTGTTGCATTTATATTGTATAGGCAAGCAAATGTTTGCTGCATTAAGTAACCCATGTTGTTTAAACCAACACAGATTTCATTTCTAAGCTTATCCCAGAAAGATATGCACTTAGTTTCAGATCATATTATTTCTACAGATCATAAAGTGGTTCACTTTGTTGGAGTGTGATTTAAAACTCTCCTGGTTTAATTTCTTTTTTAGCGTCTTGACTATCGATGGCTACAAACAGCTTCAGTCCTTGCAGATTGTTATATTCATGTGCTGTCATGGAATCTTGAAGGTTAGTTCAAAATATCATGTTACTTTTATATACAGCAGAACCTACTAAATTCAGTATGCTTGGGACCCAGTATGTGCCAGATTTTTGAAAGGCCCAGATTTTTGAAATTATGTATATAGCTTAAGTACAAAGGGGTAATTTGTAGTTTTTATTAGATAATGCAGTGGCTCCAATCTGAGTAATCTACATAGAATTATAGTCACCAGCATTAAGCTAAAAGGTTAACCCATTCTACTGGTCCAGTGGCTAATGTACTTGCCTAAGAAATAATGGTCACTGGCTGAATGCTATCTCTTGTATGGGTGTTACAATTGTCTAATATTTTTAATATGAGGTACAAATAGTATAATATGATTTTAATGGTTGAATTGCCTTAAAAACAAAATATAGACTACTGAGTACTATATTGTGAACTATTGAATATATTGCAAAATTAAGGATTTTGTATGTTGAAATACATGGTAACAATTACATACTGTATAGGAAATATGTAAAACAGAAAGAAATTTGTGTTTGGGAATTAGTAATGGAATGTAATGCATATATCCAGCACCTTTGTTCGGCCATCCTATTTCTTCTCTGTCCTTGCAAAGTATTTAACATACAATGGTTGAATTGTATGGTTTAAAAGCAGGTTTGAACGCAGGATTTTTGAGCTGACTTTTATGAATAATACAATGCACGTTATTTTCTCATAAGTAACTTTCCACCTTTGGAAAGTAATGCAGTGGAATTGCATTATTTTTCTACCCACTGAATTAACTTCATCATTAATCTTGTACCAGAACTCCTCTATTGAATTTAATGTAGTTGTTGGCACAAGATCTGTATTTAAATAATGTAAAATACATGATCCATATATAAAGAGTAATAATAATTTTTTAAATGTAATATAGTCGAACCTAGAAAAATTTGGCCTTTTTTGAATATTTCTTCAAGGGTAGTTGACTGTACAAGGCAGTGTTTTACAAGGTTTACAAGAAATAGATTTGTTGGACTTAAAAAAAAAAAAAAAAAAACTACCACAGGTGCATTTTTATGTACTATGACCATTAATAATTTTCATATACAGGAATACCTCGCATATCGCTGTTTCGAACAGCGCGGGTTTCGCTATAGCGCGGTTTACAAATTGAAAAAAAATTAATTGCATTATGCACCAATACATTTGATATGTATATATGTATGTATTATAATGCCAGCACATAGGCCAATGCATTATGGATTCAAGGCCATTCTGACTGTTGTCGAAACTCCCATTATATACGGACTTTGCTAGCATTCATACATTAGTAAATACTCTAGATTACGAGCAGTGAGGTCATTGATTGTGCGTAAGCTGGACAAATATTTTTCGCTGTGTATTTTTATTAAAGATTATTTTTTAAAACGTTACACTTTTATACGCAAATATGAGTGGAAAGAAGAAATGTAATGCGCTGAGTGTTCTTCTAGATCCAAACATCGTATGAGGTATGAAAGTAAGGCAGGTGTTGCAAAATGACATTCGATGTTATAAAGAGATGTATGCAGATAAAAAGAAGAAAAAAACCGATCAGTTATTTTTCGAAATAAAAATACAGTACATACTTCACTTATATTCTTTTGGTATGTACATACTGCAATAAAAATAATTTGTGCTGGTATTTTTCATTTTTATCATTTTAGTTTCTTTTTTTGCAAGAACTTCTTGTGCATCAATTTATAGTAAACAAACACCTATATATTTTTGCAACTCGACCCATATAATCAAATTGTCGGAACGCATTACATTAAGATACATACTAATAATACCTCGATTAGCACAGTGTCGCATAGCTTGGTATTTTTTTGGCATGAATTAACTGCACTATGCGAGGTATTCTTGTACTAATTTCTTTCTGCTTTACATATTTCCTAGATTGTCATCGTTACTATACAATGTATAATATCATTCACTTTGCAAGATATTCAGTACTGCTTTGCTATTATTGTTGAGTTTTTAGGAGCATTAGCAACTAAGGCCATATTGCTCCGGGGATATGCGGTTGTCATTTCCCGACCTTTCCGCATCCTCCGTGTTTGGTGGTCACGTGCTCGAACCCTGGTCTGATCAAGAAGCGTGTGCTATGCACTGCCGCTCCTGCCCACCTGGCTATGGAGGCACTCTGCTTTGCTATACAGTACAGTGCTTAATAGTGCAGTGTTCTGAATTTAGTTTTTAACGTGATTCAATTGCCGAAATCATGTTGTTCTATTTGTAGTTTATATTAAAAAATATTGAACAGTCGCATCACCCATACTGGAGACAGCATTCAAATTGGTGACTATTATTTCTCAGGGAAGTGCATTACATACTGTACCAGTCCAGCAGTACAGGTTAACATTTTGGCTTAACACTCAGGACTGCCATTCTGTGGAGATTATAGGGACCAGCAGTACTGTATTATTTAATAAAATAATGAGAACTTCCCCCTGAATATTTGAGGGTTATGCTATGGGCATAACCTCAAAAAACCAGAATTTTCAAAAATTTGGCATGTATTGGGTCCTGTATTACAGTTGAACTGCAAGGATTTATGAGGTTCTTGAAGTAATTCTTAACATGTAAGAGAAGTCCATCTTCTCAAAGAATATTCTAAACAATGTTTTAGTAATTGCATGTTGAATAGGTGAATTATTTTAAACATTGAATTACAAAAGATTAATACACCATCTAATATATGATTTAACAGACATCACATAAGAAATAGCAAGTTGTTACAAAGAAGGCTATGCAGCCATATGTGGAGGAAATTGCTTTATTGTTCCAGAGTGCAAGATAAGAGCACACAGCCATTAGAATGACTAATTGATATGCTGAATTTAAGGCTGAGCTGGACAGGTACTTGGAACAAACAGAGGGGTGAGATGAGAGAATTTTTTTTTTTTGGTTGATGCTGCATAAGCTTGCTTTCTTGCATCATATGCCTCTACTAATGCTGCTAGTGCTAATGAATAAAGCAATTCATTTTAGCAAAACAGGTAACTCAAACATTTTGTTTGCTGCTCTATGTACAAGGTTCCCACTCATCTGAGAAACCTGGAGAAGTTGGAAATTATTAAAGCCTTAAAGAAAATCTTAATTCTTATTTATTGTTTGTTATGGCTGTTATAGTGGTCCTAGAAAGTATCTTCTAGGCTTTTAGTCAAGAAGATAATTTCTAGGACCACTCGGGCTTTTAGTTTGCTTTTTTCAAATATTGGAAAAGACATTGAAGTCTTCTGAACTATTAGAAAAGTTTATTATTGGTCTGTTATATTTTTCTACATGGTAATCCACTTCTCTCAGGGGCTAACTGCTTGAGTACAGATGTACTCAATAGAGGTTTAAAATTTTCTAAAAGAGTTTTGTAATTTCTGAGAGATCTATATGTTAATGTTGTGAAGTAATATTTTTCTTACAGATAACTGTTGTGGAAATCATTACTGGTCTTGTTCCAAAGAACATGGCAATTAATCAAACCTGATTGAATCCTACATGGATCAATCTACATTTGAATCTGGAAGGTCTAGAGTGGTTAGATGAACTGAGTACAACAGCAAAATGTAAAGTCTCCAAAAAAAAAAATGTATTTAAGCTTAAAGGCGCCTCCGTAGCCAGGTGGGAAGGAGCAACAGTGCATAGCACACGCTTCTTGATGAGACCGGGGTTTGAGCCTGTCACCACCAAATACGGAGGATGCGGAAAGGTCAGGGAATGACCATCGCATATTCCCGGAGCAATATGGCCTTAGTTGCTAATTCTCCTAAAAAAAAAAAAAAATTAAGCTTAAGTATATGGGTCAGCAAGCATTTATTAGAACAGCATCCTAGTTTTTTGGAATTACCCCGATTTTGAATGTGATGTCCTAGTGTTCCCAGAAACATTTTGGCTGTGCTATTTTGCCCCTTTTTCGTGCAAAATACACAGTCGATAAAATGAATAATATATAATTTTGTTAATTTAGCATAGTAATTAACATTATCATAATAGCAACATTTATAGGAAATTTTGAAATTAGTGAAAGACTTGTGGAATTTGCAGAATCTCGAGGATTGTCAGTAATGAACACTTTTTTCAAGAAAAAGGGGGAAACAGAAAGTGGACATGGAAGAGTCCAAATGGATTAACAACTAATGAAATCGACTTCATTCTCACTAACAGAAGATATATTGTGAATGATGTTACCCTCCTGAAAAAGGTAAATGTTGGAAGTGATCACAGAATGGTAAGATGCACACTTGATATAGATGTAAGAAAAGAAAGGAAAAAACTGATTCAAGTAAATAATATGAAGGTCTTTGAGATAACAGAAGGGGAGAAAAAGCAGTATGTACTGGAATTAAGAACAAGTTAGAGCTTCTGCAGACTGCTCAGGACCAAGATATTGATGACGAATATTACAACTATCTGAAAGTGATAAAGCCCAAGAAACCTATAGGTAAAAAGAAATCCAAAGAAGAAAAAATTAGTCAAGAAACACTTGTCATGACGAACCAAAGGTGACAAATGAAGAGCAAGAAAAACACTGACAGGGAGAAAATTGAGTATACTGAGTTATGCAAAGCCATTAGAAAGAGACTCAGGGAGGATATAAGAAGATTTAACACAAGAAAAGTAGAAAAAGGGAAAACAAAGGACTTAAATCAGCAGCCATGAACAGTAATACAGAAGGACAAATGGTATTGAAACTAAAGAACAGCAATGGTGTACTTATAAATAGCAGAAGACTACTACAGAGAATTATACAAGGAGCGGGGGATTGGATCTGATTCTTCATTTTCTTCAACATGCGTTGAAGAAAATGAAGAATCAGAAAGCCCTGGGGAAAGATGAAGTTACTGTAGAGTTGTTAAAATTGGGAGGAAGAGACATGACACAAACTGGTAAGACTCTTCACAAAATGCATTAGAAAAGGTGTGATGCCTAAGGAGTGGGATAATGCAATCGTAGTTTTGCTGCATAAGAAAGGAGATAAATCAGAAATTGGAAATTATAGACCAATTAGTTTATTATCCCACATCTACAAGTTGTTCACAAGTTGTAGATGTGGGATGATATTATATGAAGGTGATCCATAGTTGAGAATCCTGTCTTAAAGCCTGCTTGCTCTTTCTGCTGATTCTCATCAAGGGTCATTACTAACAGATTAGAAAGAATACTTGATGAGAATCAGCAGAAAGAGCAAGCAGGCTTTAAGACAGGATTCTCAACTATGGATCACCTTCATATAATATCACAGCTAACGGAGAAAGCAAATGAATATAAAACACCATTATGCCTGGAATTTGTGGATTATGAAAAAGCATTCGACTCCATACAGCATAAGGCAATGATTCGGGCACTGGAAAGACAAGGCATAGCATACACCGTATATTATGATTTTGAAGAAAATATACGAGAATGCTACCTCCTTTATTAGACTAGACAAAGATGGTAGCAAATTTAAAATTGAGAAAGTAGTTTGAAAAGGAGACACAATATCTCTGAAGTTCTTTCCTGCTGCCCTTGAGGAAGGTTTCAGTAGATTGGACTGGTCACAGGAGGGAGTCAATGTGAGTGGAGAGTACCCAAACCATTTACGATTTGCAGATGACATTGTGGTCATAAGCCACGATCCCAAAGAATTAGAGGAAAATCTTAATCAGTTATGCACAATTAGTAAGGATTTTGGACTAAAGATGAATATGGCTAAAACAAAAGTAATGATGAACAAATATGCCACAGAAAGGGACATAATGATTGAAGGAGCAGTAATTGAAAAGGTGGTGTCATATACTTATCTGGGACAAATTATTAGCTGTAATAATGATAAATGGCTGGAAGTCAAGAGAAGAATGAATTTTGGATGGATAGCATTCAGGAAATATAGTCACATACTGAGGAGCAATATCCCAATTTGTCTGAAACCTAAAATAATGAACCAATGTATACTCCCCACCAAGACTTTAGGAAGTAAAACTTCGGCACTCACTAAAAGATTGGAAGAGAAGCTGAGAACTACACAGCGAAGAATGGAACGAATTATAGTGGAAATCAGACTGTTAGATAAGAAGAGAAACACGTGGATTAGGCAGCAAACTCAAGTAAAGGACTTTTCTTATCAAAACTAAAGAACTAAAATGGTCTTGGGCAGACACATAGCTCGAAGATGTGATGACAGATGGACTAAGAAAATAACAGAATGGTACCCAAGAGGAGCTAGAAGAAAACCTGGATGACAACAGCAGGGATGGATAGATGAAATTTATAAGTTTGCCGCTAATATAAAGCTGAAAGATGGGCTGAGTTGCTACTCCAACTGGATCTAGATAAGTTGGGAAAATGGGCTGAGAAGTGGCAACTGAAGTTTAACATTGACAAATGCAAAGTACTGTATATGGGTAGCAATAACCGAAGAGAAATGTACCAACTGTGTGGTACTACACTCAGGGAGGTGGACATTGAAAAAACCTGGGGGTAATTGTGCAGCAAATATGAAGTTCGCTGAGCAGTGCAGATGGGCTGCCAGGGCAGGTCATGGGGACTTGTCAATGATACATAGGAATTTTGCTAGCAGGGATAGGAGGTGATTATCCCATTATACAAGGCAGTGGTCAGGTCACACCTAGAGTACTGTGTACAGATCTGGAGGCCTCATTTTAGGAAGGATGTAGAGTTGCTAGACAGAGTACAAAGAAGGGCAACAAGATTAGTGAGGGGAACAAAGGGGTGCTCTTACCAAGAAAGGCTTAAGTTCTGCAAATTGCATCACCTGGAAAGTAGGCACCTGTGAGGTGCCTGATTGATGTGTATAAGGCCTTGAATGGGTTGAGCAAGCTGAATGCTGATGGGATTCTTCCTCTTGCTCAGACTAAGAACCTGAGGGGGCACAGTTTCAAATTGAGGAAAGACAGTTGTAGAAATGATGTGCGGAAATTTGCCTTTAGCCAGTCGGTAGTTGATTGGTGGAACACGCTTCCATATTTTGTTGTGGAAGCTAATAGGCTAAATAAATTTAAGGCTGAGCTGGACAGGCATTTGGAACGAATGAAGGGGTGAAATGGGAGGGTTTTTTTTTTTTTTTTTTTTTTTGGCTGATGCTACATAATCTTGCTTTCTTGCATCGTATGCCTCTACTAATGCTAAAGTGGAAACTGATGTTTAACATTGACAAATGCAAAGTACTGCGTATGGGTTGCAGTAATCTCAGAGAAATATACCAACTTTGTGGTACTACGCTTAGGGTGGTAGAAAATGAAAAAGACCTGGGAGTAACTGTTCGGTCAGATATGAAGTTTTCTGAGCAGTGTAGACAGGCTGCCAGAGCAGGTCATGGGATATTGTCACTGATAAACAGGAATTTTGCTAGTAGATAAAAGGTGTTTATCCCTTTGTATAAGGCAATGGTCAAGCCACGCCTCATTTTAGCAAGTATGTCGGAGTGCTTCAGTGAGTACAGAGAAGGGCAGCAAGGTTGGTGAGGGGAACGAAGGGGTGGTTTACCAAGATAGGCTTAAGTTCTGCAAATTACAGCATCTGGAGATTAGGCACCTATGAGATAATCTGATTGAGGTGTATAAGGCCTTGAATGGGTTGAGCATGCTAAATTCTGATGGGATTCTTTTGCTTGCTTAGATTATGAACTTGATGGGCATAAATTCAAATTGAGGAAAGACAGTTATAGAATAGATGTGTGGAAATTTTCCTTTAGCCAACAGGTTGTTGATTGCTGGAACAAACACCTATCATTGTGGATGTTGGTTTAGAGGGAATGGGTATGCGAAATGTACTTTTTTGTTTTTGTTTTTTTGCTGATGCTGCTTAAGCTTGCTTTCTTGCATCATATGCCTCTACTAATGCTAATACAGGTCGACCATCACTAATTCAGCCACTGGTAATCCAGTTCCACCACTAATTCGGATATAATTTCCACGAACGTAATTTCAAATTTCCCAGGTCGGCATACCGACCTGCCACTACTGTTTTGGTGGTGTTGGTTGCAGCATCAGCTGTTGGTGCAAACTCTTAAACACTGGCAAGCCATTCCCACTTGTTTTTCTGCACTTATTATTATAACCTGCTCACATTTAGCCCCAGCCATGGTTCAAATGCATAATGGAAGTGCCTGTCGTGGTGTAAAGTGCAAACACCTTACATTGTCCATAACAGATAAAGTTGAACTTCTGAAAAAACTCAACAGCGGTGTGTCTGTAAGAAGATTAACTGTGCTTAATTGTAAATTCCAGCAATTTCTCTCAGTTCCTCTTATCTTAGTAATTTTCTTTTAGCCATTCCTTTTTAGATTGTTTTTTTTTTTTTTTTTTTTTTTTTTTTTAACAACGACGCACTTATACAAACTTGCGGAAAAGCTCAACACAATATGATGGATAATACAGTGCATTAATGAACTTGTTTTCACAAAATCTCTAACGGTACTGACAAACTTATTGCAACATTTGAGAGTTTATTTTATAGTAATTAGTTTTATTGTAGCGCTTGCCGCGAGTGCAATAAACACCTCAAACTACCGTGATATGTATGCCGTAATAGCGTCACACGTATGTGGCCGACGTATTTTCAAGAAATAAAGTAACCAACACATGTGGCCACATTGGCTGCATATATGCAACATAAAAAATACTTTTTCTTTATATTTTAAGCAAAAAAAACGACAACACTACAATATTTATTTTAGAATTACTAATCAAATTATTTTCTAAATATTTCTTGGCCCCTGGGGAATTTTTTTCTTAAACTAGCTTGGCAGTCAACGTGTTAAAGGTAAAAGGAGGTGGAGGTGTTAAAGGTAAAAGGAGCTGTTGGGTAAAATGTATGTGCTAAAATAACCATCGGTGATCCGGCAAACTCACTAATCTGGCACCCCACAGGTCCCAACACTGCCAGATTAGTGATCGACCTGAACCTAATTGTTCAGCAATTTTTTTCAAGGAACACCATTTTCAAGTTGTTCTGCCATTTTGGGCTTGTTAAAGTAACATGTTTTCTTTTTCTTCTGCTTCTTAATTCTTTATAACCCATAATTATGTAACCTATGTTAACTTATGTACATAGATACATATAGAGAAGTATGCAAATGAAGTGATATAAGCAATGAGATCCGTCCGATTCAAGTCAACGATATTGAAAAACATGGAAGACACAAGATAATGTATTGTATGTTCTCTCTCTCTCTCTCTCTCTCTCTCTCTCTCTCTGGGCGCCTCCGTAGCCAGGTGGGCAGGAGCAGCAGTGCGTAGCACACGCTTCTTGATTAGACCGGGGTTCGAGCCCGTCACCACCAAATACAGAGGATGCGGAAAGGTCAGGGAATGACCACTGCATATTCCCGGAGCAATATGGCCTTAGTTACTAATGCTCCTAAAAACCAAATAACAACAACCGCCCCCCCCCCCTCTCTCTCTCTCTCTCTCTCTCTCCACTCAATCAGCGCACAGTCAGAATTACTCATGTACCTTCCTAAATCCCTCATGTATTTCAACACACTCAACTGTGAACAGAATTTTTCTTATTTTGATCAATAAATAAATATATATTTATTTATTGATAACAAAAAGAACAGACTCATAAAAAACCAACTACTTCATATGTGTGAACTGAGAGTTTCACTACACATCTACCATATTACTTATTCAATCCTTTAGTCAGACAACAACAAACAATTTCAATTGCTTCAGCTGAAATTCAGTATATGGATAGCCTATGTGATATGTGTGAAAAAGAGAAATAATAATTGTTGGATTTCTGTTTGTCCAGTTTTAATGAAATTTGGGATGGATTGACAGATTTTCCTAAAGGAGCAAAGTATAAAATTTTGTGAAAATCTGTGCACCAGGAGTTGAGTTACCATATGTGGATGAATGGATGGACATGGTGAAGACAAAAAGTGCTATATGCATGTATGTGAATGCACCTAAACACTAAACTTTAAATTGCATATTGCAGCTGAATGTAATAAAATGAACAAAGCATAAGGTAACAGCAGATAATTTCTTAAACTTGAATTAAGTTCAATCAGGACTCCAATCAAAGGAGGGCAGTTTGATTAATTAATGATCTATCTCTTACAAAGTCTTCACTCACTGTTTTATAAAAATTTTGTTTCTGCTGCATGCCTTTTCCATAGATACTCCCATGGACACTTCTGAATTGGGTTCTATACTTGCCCCCCCCCCCCCCCTCTCTCTCTCTCTCTCTCTCTCTCTCTCTCTCTCTCTCTCTCTCTCTCTCTCTCTCTCTCTCTCTCTCTCTGCTACACCAGTCTGAACCTCTGCCACATCATTCAACAACCTTTTACTGTTCAATTTCAAACTCAGAGATCCAACTTTTCTTCTTCCTCATTTATCCTTTTAACTACCATTTTTCCGGAGTTCCTGAAAATTACAATCTATAGAAATTTAAGCCTAATCTCAACAAGTATCTTCTTTCGTTCATCTTTCCGACCTTCAACCCACACGATACAGTTCCCTCTGTGCACTGTAGGTTCTAATATCTTTGTGTTTGGGGTTTCCACAAAAAAAAAAAAAAAAAAGAGAGAAAAATGAAGAAAGAAAAATGAATTGTTCATTATTTCATATCAGCTAATTGAAAACAGGAAAAAAATTAAATGCTATTAATTATAGACAAGCTTTAAAAAAATCTCAAATTTTTTTTTCTTCAGAGTGAGAGAGGAAGAGAGAGAGAGGGTTGATCTCATTGATCACTCATTATCCATTTATCTTTGGGTGAATGTAAGCTGTTCATCCCAAAATAGATATTATCCACCAAAGGATGGAATTAACTGAGTGGGTGAGCAGGAGAGTGCAGCAATGCACATGCGTTTGAGTGTTCGTCTCGCATGACTGATAAATAAAGTTAATGATTCACTGTAAAAATAATTAATTGCAAATTCCTCAGACACAATGATTATGTTGGAGTATAAATAAACTAGAACATTTAATGTATAGTACTGCGATAGTAAAACTTCTTTAATCACACACCCTTTTAACCTGTCTTTCCAAAAAATGTTTGGATTGTGATGAATGATTGGATTTCCAAGTTGTTGATTCATGCTTTGTTGTGTATTGCAGAGAAACACCCAGTCTTGTGCCCAACAATGATGCTCTCTGTGAACAGTAGATTGTTATCAGATGCTGTTATGAGATCATTGAGAAATTGATATCTACTTATTGTTTTGATCATCACAAGCCTATGAGACACCACATGTTAAACAACCTAATGTATGTTCAAATCATTACTTTAAATTTCATGACAACTTCCTTGTGAAATGCTTAAAGCTTTTACAAATTTATCAACAATAACAGCAGTTCTGATGCACAAGTTGTCTGGTTCAATTTTCATTGACCAGTTAAAGGTCTCCCAGTATGGTCAATATCTTCTAAAAAATTTCTCCCTCTATGAATGTTCGAGCCCGTCACCACCAAATACGGAGGATGCGGAAAGGTCAGAAAATGACCACCGCATATCCCGGAGCAATATGGCCTTAGTTGCTAATGCTCCTAAAAACCAACCAAACAAACAACAACAACCCTCTTTGAATCTATGATGTTATTCAAAAACTGAGACTGCTCTTTGTAAACATGGTATCATTTCCAAAGTTTCAGAAGCAGAGTTCTCTAAGCATTAGCAACATTTTTCCAGATTTGGCATTTTCACACTCAGAAACCTTGATGAAATAAATGTACTTCAAATATATACAATAAAAGAATATTGTGCTGCATTTATTTGCACCATTGTGTGGCTAGCCCAGGACTTTGACTGTGTTGTATAACCATCCTTTATTTGACTAATGCTCGACTAAAGACTTAAGTGTGCATTGTGAGCATTTTCTTAATTTAACTGTTGTCCCTCCATGCTTGCCTGTGCATTTGCATGCACAAGAAATATTCTGATGTATCTGGTTAATTCATAATATTTTGGTATAAGTAATGCTTTGGTAGTATATTTGGTAGTGTTAGGATCATCACTGGTTATTACACAACATAGAGGATATTATTAATAGTTTAATTGATTTATAGGTTCTCGGCTGCTCACAGGTGGAGAATGTGTCCAGATGTGGCATTTGATGGAGTCAGATGGAGATGGAATTATTCATGAAGAATCTGTTAATTTGCAGAACGCACAGGGATTATCTGAAACTGATCAGTCTAAGTGGGAATGTGTGTGGAAGTGCAAGTAAATATTTTTTGCAATGATTTTACTTTACTTTAACACATCTTCATAATAAGCAAATTCACTTTGTGAATTAGTTTATTAAGAATATAGTGATGATCCAAAGTACAGTTGTCTCTCCTATTAAATGAATTAAAGAAATGCATTTTCATGTATGTGGAATTATATTCTTAGGAACGTTTTTCAAGTTATCACATTTTGAGTTAATGCAAATTTGTATTTGACCTACCACTAGGGATTTTTTCAACAATTTTTAGAACTGAACAAACTCTATTCTGCTTGTTTGAATAAAAGTGTTTAGAATACTGCACAAATATTTACAGAACTTTATATTTGTGTAGAACTCTATATTAAAGGGAAATTTTTTTTTTTTTTTTTTTTACCTTCATAAGGCAACTTCGTGCAATTGACCTTGCAGCCACAGGGTAGCTTGTACCTATGCATGCTCAGGCATCAATTCAGATTCACCATTCTGGATTGTGTGTGTGTGTGAGAACACAAAACTAAGGATAACATTATGTTCTTAATTTTATCATATCCTTTGTGTTAAGGACTGACTAAATTTATTAAACTAGTGGTCCACAATAAAACAAATTCAAAAGCATATCATTTCAGAACTTATACTTGATCACGTGTAAAAACAAGGAACTGCTATAGGTTCAGGAATGTTTTGCCTTTAAATAAATTTGTTTTATTGTGGAGTACTAGTGTAATTAATTTAAACTTAGTTCTTAATGGAAATAACCCATGAAGAAAATGTCTCCTTTGTATTAATCATCAGTTTTTAGTACTCTAGTTATTATAAGTGCTTAAAATAGTCTTAAAGTACTACTATTACTTTTGTAGGATGCATTAAAAAAGCTTATAAAAACTTGCTATCGAAAAGTACAACCACGAACAGAGATTGTTTAGAATATCCTCCCATTAGAAGATATTGTTTGGTACATATCTTCTAATGGGAAGTTTTGTATAAAATATTTCAGTGTTAAATGACATTATCAGACACAACCCTTAGCATTTTTGCTGATTGCAATAAAGATATTATTTAATTTTTGATTGTATCAATTTGATTACTGTTTGATAATAGAATAAACTACCATTCTGATTATTAGGTGCTGTTCAAATTGCAGCTTCTGAAGACTAGGCACCTGCGAGGTGATCTAATCGCAATGTATAAGGCCTTGAATGGATTGAGAAAGCTCAATGCTAATGGGATTCTTTCTCTTGCTCAGATTACTCACCTGAGGGGGGGGGCATAAATTCAAATTAAGGAAAGATAATTGTAGAATAGGTGTGTGGAAATTTGCCTTTAGCTAGTGGGTGGTTGATAGTTGGAACAGACTTCCATCCATTGTAGTGGAGGTCAGCAACTTAAGTTCAAGGCAGACCTAGAAAAACATTTGGAGTGAATGGATAGTTGAAATGGGATGGTTTTTTTTTTTTTTTTTTTTTGCTGATGCTATATAAGCTTGTTTTCTTGCATCATATGCCTATGCTATGCTAATGCTAACATTCTTTTTATTGTCAATTGAGTCACAAAAAATTGGTAATTTTTTTCAATATTTTGCTGCTTTTAAAATTTCAATTCAGCCACATGATTTGCAGATAAAATTTTAATTGTTTTCTGTGTGATTTTTAAAAAGTGGTTACCATTCTGAATATTAGGCACTATTCAAAGCAAAACTTATAATTAAAATGTATGTCAAAGGATGAAGGAATGCAAGAAGAACAAATTGGTAAAAGAGCAAACTGCAAAACAGAATGTAAAAGCAATTTTGACAGTACAAATAAAAGGAAATGGATGCCCATATAGACTCTTTTGCCAGTACTAATGAACAATGCTAACTTTGGGAAAAATAGGAAGAGACATAAATTAAATGAGGGAGAAAAAAAGGTGAAGAAATCTGCCAAGGCAAGGAAGGCTTTCTCAGCAGGAATTTTCAATTATTCATTTTGTGCTTTCCTACCTTTCACAAATATAATTCATTAGTTCCATAAATGCCAAAGTCTTAGTAGGCATCCAAGTTTTTGTTTTTGTTGTCAAAATTTCCTTTATAATTTCCTTTATTTTTTCACTTCAATGCTGAGTTTGTTTCTCTTCTATCAAAACTCAGTAGTTGTTTTTCTACAACTACTGCCATGATGCAATGAATAAATAAATAGAATGGTGGCATTCAACAGTAAACAGCTATTTTTAATGCTATATCCCAACCGTCAAGCCAGTTAGAAGATCAAGACATTTCTTAAAGTTGTGTCCTGTTGCTACATCACAGATAATGTAATATAACTGATTCCATATTCCTGAAATTGTAATTGTATTTATTTATTTATTTTTGTTTTTTAATATGGTAACTCCAAACACAAAAGGTTATTGAAACCTGAAATACCTTAGCACCATATGGATTTAGGGGGGTCAGAAGACACTTTTCGACATTTGATTTAACTTTCTATAGATTATAATTTTTTGTAAATATGAAAGAAGAAAGGTTATTTCAAAGAATTATTATTATTGTTTTCCCAAATATTAAGATTTATCGGAGCATATAGCACTCCAGTACCATGTTTGGGTTGAAGGTTTAGAAAATATATATGAAGGAACATTGGGCCAAAGAGTCAAAATAGATGGGATAAATAAAATAGAAGAGTATTCAACATAATAATAATAATAAGATTCTTTATTAACATAAATTTTATACAATAATGATTCCGTACACAGAAATCCAGAGGAATCTTACAATTTGTTGTTTATAAAAGTGATTTTGTTTTATATAATAATAATAATAATAATAATAACTAAATAATAATTAATAGATCAAAGCAAAGATGATAATCAGAATGTAAAATGAATGAAGTAGTAATTACAGCGAAAACGGACTACAAGTTGAGCAGAACATGAAATGACATCGGCTAGCTAAGATCGGCACTTACATAAATGTCCTTTACAAACAGCAAGATGGGCCAAGATGCCATCGCGATATGCCTTGTGTATAGTCCACAGGTCGATGTCGATGTTGAGCGAGTTGAGAGTGTCCAGAGTCACATTAGGGAAGTGTCTCCTGAAATTCTGTAACCGCTGGAGCCTTGAGCACAGGGAGGGAGTACTACGGAGATGTCTGCCTGGCAAATGCCAACCAACCGTGTTCCAGATGTTGATGTGATCCTGCTTAGCTGAGCACAGATGAAGGAATGACTTTATTTTTAGCACATGGGCTCTGTGGACTATGGGCGTATATTGCAGGTTGCAGCAGAGAGTAGATTTAGATGTTGTGTAGATTTGGTGCGACCACAAGTTGGCCCACTTCAGCACCCAGAATTCGAGGCCCCATAGTTTCCTGAGGCTGGTGGGTGGTGCCGCCGACCAAACTTCCACGGCATAGGAGAGTACAGTACAGAAGTAAGTTGCAAGGTATTTCTTGATTATTTGCTTATTGTGCGTTTTGCACAGATCAATTTTCATTCCCCAGAATGCTCTCAGGGCTTTGGAATACTGAGCTTGGATTTGTTTTTTATAGGTGAGGTTGGCATCAAGGATTACTCCTAGGAATTTGACGCTGTCTATGGGAGTCAGGACCTTTCCTGCCAATTCCGGAAGTAGAGAAGATGCAGTATCAGTAGAAGTCATTCGACTTGGCGTAAAGATGAGATAGTTTGACTTCTCTGGATTGACTGACAGGCCAAAAAATTTAGCATACTTATAGAATGTATTTAGGTAGCTGTTTACAGATTCAGAGGCGGTTTGTCTTTCTTGTGCATCACCAACATGGCGTTTGCATGGCAAGTAGCAAACAATATCATCAGCATACGATAGGAAGGCTGGAATTTGATCCATTAGTGGAACGAATATTGCTGCAAATAACAAGGCTGAGAGACAACCACCTTGTGGGATCCCGACTTCGACGCTTTTAGTGACTGTAATGCCGTCACCTTTGAAGTGAAGCATTCTCCTAGATAGCAAATTATTGAGGATCTCGAGCATATTTCCGGATATCCTGTAGAATCTTTCAAGTAAGGCAAGAAGGGGTGTTATCTGGACTGAGTCGAAAGCAGCTTTCATGTCCAGAAAAATGGTGTGAAGATCTTTGTTGTCATTCCAGGCGTGAAGTATTTTCTGTGATAATGACTGTAGGCAGGTTACGGTAGATCTATTAGGCATGGCATAATGGGTGTGTTCTGGCCTATGCGCAAAGATTGCGAGTGCTACATCATTATAGATGCACTTCTCGAGGCATTTCAGGAAGGGAGAGGCAATTGATATTGGCCTGAAGTCAGCCAGTCTTTTCGCATGAGGCTTTTTCGGAACTGCCACGACTCTGTATGATAACCAGCTTGAAGGTACCTGTGCAAATTTGAGAACTTTGTTGTAGAGTTGAGTGAGCTCTTTGCTGATGAAATAAGAAGCAATTTTTAGACTAAAAAGAGGTATTGCGTCAATTCCTATGGTGGACTTGTCAGGTAGAGAATTTATTATTTTTATTAGTTGTTCTTCGGAAATTTCTGTATTACTAGTAGGTGAAGAAATGTTAAACGCTTCGTTCCAAGGATATGCTTCGGACTCACGGTGATCTCGCTTAATACGGAGCACATGCTCACACCATTCCTGGACATCAAAAGATAGAGGGGTGCAAGTATGACTAATGGACCACACACGTTTTCCCCTGGATAGCCGGCCATTCATGAAATTGTCAATAGAAAATTGTTTCCTCTTCTGGAAATCCATCCTTGCTTTGGAAAATTTGGTGTATGACTCTTGTGAAGGCGACTTCTTGTAAGAGGCTTGGGCTGCCTGTTTTTCCCTAAAGGCCTTGGTCAGGAAGTCATTCCACCATGGCTTTGAGTGGGGACTTAGGATGCAAGTTTTGGACATTGCAGACCTTGTAATGAATTCCATTCATCTCGAAAGCCAGTAGGCAGCCTCATTTATGTTAAGCTCAGCCAGTATGTTCCATGGGTAAAGTTGGAAAAGGGTAGTAACTTTTCCAATGTTGATGTATTTGGGATTGTATATTCTCCTGACAGTGTTTGTAGTTTGTACTTTTCTACGTTCATCCTTAGGTGCCTGCATAGATATCATCGCAGCAATCGGAACATGATCGGACGGGAGGAAGTTCTCAGTTATGGTCAGGGTTTCCTTTACTAAACAGTTTGAGAAGATGCACTGCAGGGTGGCATCACCATGTGAGGGAGGAACATGAATAAGACCAATGCCCATATCCGACATGTTCGATGACAGAGTATCTAGGAGCTTCTTTGTGGCTGGCAGTGGAAGGTTAAAGTCTCCGAGGATGATGAGCTTTTGCCGATGATTGGTTGTGGATGACAGCCATGCTGTCAGATTAAGGACAGAATCCTCAGAAACATTTATATTTTAGCTGCAGTAAGCTAAAATATGAGTGTATAATTATTGTCTAATCCATTTTCTTGCAGAAGTGGAGATTCAATTTATGTAAATTTAAAGAGGGGTTAAACCAATAACTGTGTAATAAGATGATTTCTTCCCCCCCATTTTTATGGTTAATACCAATAAGCCTGGCTTCCTTGCATTGATTTGACTTTATTAATAATAATGCTGACATGTATTTGATTTGGCTTGTAAGAAAATAGTAAAATTACAGATGCTAATTCAGAAGAATAAAACCCATTGAAATATTTATAGAAAAGACGTGGAACAAAATTAATGACTCTTGATAGAGAATGCAGTGAGTTTGTAAGACACCTTCAACTAACGTGAGTACTGTCTTCGTGTAAAGAGATTAAGAGAGGTTCTGTGATGTGGGAACAGTATTGGTGGTAGGTAGGACACATTTATTGTTTGTATATAGTTCACAGCTGTTTAGAAGAAAGCTAATGCTAAAAGAAAAAGAGAAGTCCTAGTTTTTTTATTCAGAGGAAGCAATATGATAGCTTATGCCAAGAAGTTAGAAGTCACAGTTAACACCAGAAAGATATGTGAAGCTTGTCTAGAGATCTGAAGCACAATTTTTTTTTCATTTCCAAGAAATAATATAGGACTAGATTTTAGAAGGATTAAAGTAAACTGAGTTTTATTTTCCCTGTTGAGAAATTCAAGGAACTAGTATTAGTTAATCCAGAAGTGGCTTTTGGGCATATCATAGTTTGTTGAATTGGAAGGTGGAATATAGTATACTGTCATAAGCAGAACTAAAGATAGGATTTCCACTCAATGGAGAATGGTTATTAACCTGATAGCAATGGTGCCACAAATAGTAACATACGTGGTGGTACATGGCCTGAAAATGTTTTTAATTTTTTAAAATTTGCTTGCAGTGTATTATATTTGACATTTTCCTAATGTGTTGAAATGTTTATTAAATGTAATTATTTATTTATTTTAATGCAAATTTTAAATTTAAAAATATTGTACTTTTTACACTTACGCTTTTTTTACAAAAACATTATAAACATAAATATATAAATATGAAACTAATACTCACTTCCGTTTTCAAGTTTATAAACTGATTAAGTGTGTGAAATTCACACAGTAATGCATGAACATTCATTACTGTGTTTTGCTTATTTCACTTATGACTGAATAACTGTATAAGCACTTTGGAATTAGTTGAGTAGTTAGAAGACAAAGAGCCATCTGTCATTACATGCAGTGAGTGGTCAGAAAGAAAGCTACCCATTTGCAAAAAAACTTGATCATGTTTGACAAGAAAATTACCCTTTTTCAAAAAGGGTAATTTTATTATCAATACCGAGAGAATCCTTGTTCCTAAGGTTCGGTGTTTTGCTAATCTTTTCATTTGGAATATCAAGGGAGTGAACCAAGCTTGGATTAAGTTCATTGTTTGTTTTTATAGGAGGAGAAAGTTTATGAAAATCATCAATACAAGAGTTAGAGAAAAGTTAGTTGCTAATAAGTTGACTTTACCTCTAGATGAAAATGCATTAGAACAGTCGAGGTGGAATAGAATTGAAATTGTAGATGGACAGAACTTTTGGCAGGAGACTAAAATGCCCAGATATTATTTTGATAAGAAGCAAGTTTCCAACTCTTAGCATTTTAACCCCTTTGTGAATGCATACAAATATATACTTTTTTCTGTGGAGCACACACACACACACACACACACACACACACACACACACACACACACACACACACACACACACACAAACAAACACACACATGCAGACCTTCCATTAATAACCACACACAATGCTGTCGATAGTTGGTCACATCCTATCTGACCACCGATTCATTAGACAACTATAAATATGCTTGTTTGAGGAGATGGAAGTGATAGGGAATATAAGATACTAATATTGATGGAAATGCAGACTTCTAGCATAGAATGATAATAGAGTGCCATATAAGCAGTCAGTATGCACGTGATATCTCAATGACATTGAAGATCCTTAGGTCAACAATTGGTATGTGGCATGCAAATGGAAGCAGATTGATCCTGAAATGGTCATAAAATGATCTGGTAAATTTCTGAAGCTGACAGAATGTGACAGGAGAGCCCTGCAAGGAATTATCCATATAGAATGTAGGTCAGTGTGATGCCTGGGACTATTTTTCATGGTTTGACTTGAGACCATTGGTTGTTTTGGACAAAATTATCAAGATTATGATGGTTTTAATGATAATACTTTATCTCGATAAATGAGCATTATATGTTTGAGCAATTATCTTGATAATGCAGAGGTCTATATAGTTGTTTTGGATTATAATGTGTTACCTACATTATGGTAGCATGTTGGGGAAGCCCCATACCTGTATCAGCAGGTATGGGCCTTCAATAGGACAGTGCTGCTTGCAGTGATGGATTGGTTTGAGGAAATAAGCATTGAAAGTTCGACTGGCCAGCCCAGAGCCTTGACCTCAATCCTAACTAAAGAACCTCTTGGATGAACTGGATTATCAGATAGGTAGGTATGTGTCTGTGTGGAGGACTGCCAAAAAATCAAGCAATGCTGAATGGCAGAAAATATCAGAGGACATTTATGTGGTGGAGAGTTTCCATCAGGACTGCAGGCTGGCATAAGGTTTCAGCACACGTTATTTGTTGTCTTGTAAATAAAGCTGTTTTGTAGATATGCAGGTGTTTGGATATTAATGGTCTCTCTCTCTCTCTCTCTCTCTCTCCAGGTCATTTCAAATATGCAGTGTCTTGTCTGCACTTCCAAAATTGTAGGCACAATTTGTAATTGATTGCAAATTGAAAACTGGAATAAAAACTCATATCTGTTGGTGGTAGGTGTCTGATTTGGGCATACAAAAGCTGAAATTGATTTAATTCTCAGAAATTTTGAATTATAACTTGATGAGACTGAATTGTGATATATAAATGGATGTAGAGGAGATTACTGCATCCAAAAAGTAACATGCTTATTTATTTTTACATGATTTTTGTCACTTTTTTTGGGAACTTTTGTATATACTCGTAATGTGCCTATTTTTTTTTTTTTTTTTTTTTTTTATGAAAACCCCAAACACGAAAGGTATCAAAACCTATAGTACTTAGTACCATGCCTGGGTTGAAGGAGAAGTATGGGGGGAGGGGGATGCCGGAAACTTTGCTCTAGAGACTAAACATGGGTTTCACCACTTCAAGTCTCCAATAAGCAAAGTGGTGGTATTTCACCAGTTGATGAAAGTTTCTCTTTTCCATATACTTTGTAGGGAAAAAAGAAGTTCATAAACTGAATGTAGTTTTAATGCAGTATCGTTAGACAGTTCATGCATGTGTTGTATTATTGTTATGTAAGACTTGTGAACATGGTGTTGCTTGTGAAGAGATATATATATATAGAGAGAGAGAGAGAGAGATAGAGAGAAAAGAGACTTAAAAGAATATGGGAGAAGAGTAATAAATATTATATACAGTTGTAATTAAATTGAATAGCTAAGTTTAGGGAATGTAAAACTATAGAGCTTTATAAATGTGCTATAAAGTTATAATCTTAGAAATTAATTGATAAGGAGATAAATATATTTATTTTCCAGTAATCTATTTATCACAGAAAAAAAATGCAATTAATTTAACAAAAAAAAACTAACATATTTGAAATGTATGTATGTATTACGTACGTTTAAAGTGTAACTTTAGTCCTTTTACAATCCTGCATTATCTAACTTATTTTCATACACATTGTGCATAGGCTATTCATATACTGTATATTATAGCAGCAGAACTGGATATTATGTTTGTTGTCATGTGCTGTTTGTAGAAATGAATGGGCAATGCGGTAGAGATGAAATGTTCTTGGTTTCTTTTTTTTTTTTTTTGTTATAAATCATGGCTATTTGCTAACACACCTGAAATGTAATGCAATGCATATATATCGACTAATTTTTTTTTTTTTTTAAACTGTTAAAAATCAAAATTTCATTTGATTTTTCACAATGATTTTATTCTAATGTTCAACAACCAAGTCAAAATAATTAATAATTAAAAAAGTTTTTATACAAAGGGTTCATATTTACAAATCTTTAAAATTCCTAATGAAGCTCACTTTAAAATTCCTAATGAAGCTCACCGCCACCATATAAATTCACCTCACATAGTATAATTTTAATATCAATAGCGGCAATTAGTAAACAAGCTTATACAGCATCACTCAAAAAAAAAAAAAGCTGCTCAGGCTCAATCCCATTGGCAAACCAAAAATTTATTTGTACCAAAATTTGTTTGGTTTGCCAATGGGATTGAGCCCGAGCAGCTTAATATCAGAGATCTATCTCTCAACGATTGAGCATATATGTTTGATGCCTTTTTGACCCCATATAACATACTATGGGAGGTATTTAGAAGATGTTCTAGTTATTACTGAGGCACCTCGATAGCCAGGTGGGAAGGAGCACAAGTGTGTAGCACACACTTCTGCTCTTTCCCACCAAATAACAAACAAACAATTATTACTGATAGTAGAACTATCAAGACATTTTACATTCATTTAATAATATTTATTCAGACTCAAATTTACATTGGAAAGGGAGGATACGGATACAAAGTCATTAAATTTCAGGCTTACTCGGGACTCGAACAAAATGCCTACAAATATTCAATGATGGAATCTGATTTGGGCTCAGAAATACAAATGTTAACCAGCAAATTCTTAAACAGGGGTTTAAGAATTCCCTTGCTACAATAAACCGAATTAAAGTAAAAGCTAAGGATCATCATCATCATCATCAGCCATTTTCAATCCATTGCAGGATGAAGGCCTCTCCAGCAACTTTCCAGTTCCTTCTGTTTTGAGCACTGGCCATCCATTTACTACCCACAAACTCATGAATTTTGTCTACCCATTTCTGCCTTTGTCTTCCAGGTTTTCTTCTAGCTCCTCTTGGATACCATTCTGTTATTTTCTTAGTCCATCTGTCATCATGTCTTCGAAATATGTGTCCTGCCCAAGACCATTTTAGTTCTTTAGTTTTGATAAGAATGTCCTTTACTTGAGTTTGCTGCCTAATCCATGTGTTTCTCTTCTTATCTAACAGTCTGATTCCCAATATAATTCGTTTCATTCTTCGCTGTGTAGTTCTCAGCTTCTCTTCCATTCTTTTGGTGAGTGCCCAAGTTTCACTTTCATCAGTCATGGTGGGGAGTATACAATGGTTCATTATTTTACGTTTCAGACAAACTGGGATATTGCTCTTCAGTATGTGACTATATTTCCTGAATGCTATCCATCCAAAACTTATTCTTCTCTTGACTTCCAGCCATTTATCATTATTACAGCTAATCTTGTCCAGCTAATTAATTAGAGTTAATTAATCTTGTCCCAGATAAGTATATGACTCCACCTTTTCAATTACTGCTCCTTCAATCATTATTTCCCTTTCTGTGGCATACTTGTTCATCATTACTTTTGTTTTAGTCATATTCATCTTTAGTCCAAAATCCTTACTAGCTGTGCATAACTGATTAAGATTTTCCTCTAATTCTTTGGGATCGTGGTTATGACCACAATGTCATCTGCAAATCGTAAATGGTTTAGGTACTCCATTCAATTTGACTCCTTTCTGCGACCAGTCTAATCTTCTGAAAGCTTCCTCAAGGGCAGCAGTAAACAGATTCGGGGATATTGTATCTCCTTGTCGAACTCCTTTCTCAATTTTAAATTTCCTACTGTCTTTGTCTAGTCTAATAAAGGAGGTAGCACTCTCATATATTTCCTTCAAAATCATAATATATGAGGTATCTATGCCTTGTCTTTCCAGCACCCGAAACACTGCCTTATGCTATATGGAGTCAAATGCCTTTTCATAATCCACAAATGCCAGGCATAATGGTGTTTTATATTCATTTGCTTTCTCCATTAGCTGTGATATTACGTGAAGGCGATCCATAGTTGAGAATCCTGTCCTAAAGCCAGCTTGCTCTTTCAGTTCATTCTCATCAAGTATTCTTTCTAATCTGTTAGTAATGACCCTTGTGAACAACTTGTAGATGTGGGATAACAAGCTAATTGGTCTATAATTTCCAATTTCTGATTTATCTCCTCTTTTATGCAGCAAAACTATGATTGCATTATTCCACTGCTTAGGCGTCACATCTTTTCTAATGCACTTTGTGAAGAGCCTTGCCAGTTTTTGTGTTATGTCTCTTCTTCCCAATTTTAACAACTCTACAGTAACGTCATCTTCCCCTGGGGCTTTCTGATTCTTCATTTTCTTCGATGCATGTTCTACCTCATCAGGAAGAATATCGGGTATGTCATATGCGTTGCTACTTTGCAATCCATCTTCCCCACTGCTGGAATCATTCTCCTGCTCCTTGTATAATTCTCTATAGTAGTCTTCTGCTATTTGAATTATGCCTTCTCTGTTGTTTATAAGTGCACCATCGCTATTCTTCAGTTTCAGTACCATTTGTCTTTCTGTATTACTGCTCATGGCTGCTGATTTAAATCCTTTGTTTTCCCTTAATGCTTGTTCTACTTTTCTTGTGTTAAATCTTCTTATATCCTCTCTGAGTCTCTTTCTAATGGCTTTGCATAACTCAGTATACTAAATTTTCTCCCTGTCAGTGTTTTTCTTGCTTTTCATTTGTTGTCTTTGGTTCATCATGGCAAGTGCTTCTTGACTAATTTTTTCTTTTTCCCTATAGGTTTCTTGGGCTTTATCACTTTCAGAAAGTTGTAATATTCTTCGTCAATATCTTCGTCAATATCGTCCTGAGCAGTCTGCAGAAGCTCAAACTTGTTCTTAAGTTCCAGTACATACTGCTTTTTCTCCTCTTCTGTTATCTCAAAGACCTTTGTATTATTTACTCGAGTCAGTTTTTTCCTTTTCTTTCCTACATCTATATCAAGTGTACATCTTACCTTTCTGTATTACTGCTCATGGCTGCTGATAGGATAAAAATACTACACCAACCAACAATAGTAATATCAAAAAATACTTTATTTCTGTCTCATGTGTTGAACAGTGGCACAAACAGCTTAATAGATTTTTTTAAAGATACCGAATTTAAAATTGTGGTCAGGCCAATGTGGAAATTACACACTATACTGAACAATTGCTCAGTCCTTTTCTCGTTCGCAACACAAATTAATGACCTGGTGTACAACATTTCTTGCGGTGATTGCGACTCGTCTTACCAAGGTTCGACATGTTTTCCTTTGAATATTCGTGTTAATCAACATTCAGCCTCAGTTTCTGCTTCTCGTTCAGCAGTGTCAGAATTAGCCTTTCATGCCATTAACGAAAAACATACTTTTTTATTTAACAAGGCCAAAATACTTAGTGTCCAATGTAATTATATGCGACTATTAATTGCAGAAACCGTAGAAATTAAATTACACGAAAATTCTGTTAATGTTCGTCGGCCATATCTAATCTCCGACTTGTGGTCCTTTATGTGTATGCATGAAGACAAATAATCCCTATTTAAGTTTCATGCTCACCACCCGTCTTCGGTAATTTCCATTCCTGTGATCACGACATATGGTCGAAAAGCATTGTCAGCTTCAGGAAGGAAAATCGTTTTGCAATTTTTTTGTTAAATTCTTTTAATTAATTTTCTTATTTTTAATTGCATTAAAATTTTAATGACTTAATTATTTGTTACTCTAATGTAAGTTTTTCAAATTTTTAATTTCTGGAGAGTCATACGGAAGTGTTCTATGTACTATATTGAGGTAAACTTCTCTTATTATTTTACCAATATTGGGTTTTAAAGTACTAGTTCCAAAAAAGTCATGTAAATGTGGCTTAAATGTGATCGTATTTTTTATTTTACATATTTCATTTTTGAAAAGGACTGCTCATATATACATATACTTCCGAAAATTGATGTAACATTTCTTGCAAAATTTTTAATTTTTGGATTATCTAGCTCAGATAATGTTGTATAAAATTGAAGTAGATTTTCAGTTTTAAATATTGTCTTCAGTGCATCATTAAATTGAAGATCTACTAACTCTAATTGTAAATTCTCGTCAACATTGTTGGCGGGTACGTAAAATGGATTTTGAAAAAGTTCAAACCTTTGAATTATTTTTAAAATCAGAAAATCTAGCTGCAAAATTTTCCTGAAACAAACTAACGTTTTGGAAAATATTTTCAGTGGAAAAATTACAACTAGGCATATTTTTAGATAAATTATCGCAACATGGAAAATGCAAAAAATTATTCCGAAGTTGACTTTTAAATAACTCCAGTTTTGTTTCAAATGCTTTGACATTATAATACAAGTCATTGAAAAGTTTTTCTCATCCTTGTAGTTTCGTATTAAAAAAATTCAGGTGTTCATATATATCTGTTAAAAAGGCAAGGTTCCACAGCCATTTGAGATCTGACAGTTCCAGAACAGGTTTCAATTTTTTGTTTATAAATAGATCTATTTCAATCCTAAGTTCAAAAAATTGCTTCAACACGTTACTGCAACTCAACCATCATACTTCAATGTAGTACAACAAATTACTGTATTCAGCCTCAATTGTTGAAAAAAATTTTTTGAATTGCCAATGATGATTGAGACCAGTCTTGTGAATAAAATTTACTGTTGATATTACAGTTGACATGACCGAATCTACGCCCAAAAATTTTCTGCACAAAGACTGCTGATGAATTATACAATAAAGTTGCATTGGTATTTTAATATTTTTACTCAAGATATTTATGATGCTGATCTGTGAACCCAATTTTAGTACTCACCATATTTTTAGCATCATTTGTCGTAACCACTGATAGCAAATCCCAATTCAATTTGAGTCTGTCAATTGTTTCTGACACACTCAAAAATATGTTTTCACCTGTTATTGTATCTTTCAAGCTTTTTAATGCAACTAGCTCTTCAGTTACTGCAAAATTTTGATTTACACCTCGGATGTAAATTAGTAATTGAACTCTATGTCATGTATCTTCACTCTCATCAATTGCTATTGAAAAATGTGTGGATTCACAAACTTTTTCTACGAGTTGATTTTGAACCTTTTTCTGCTAAATCTTCAATTCTTCTCATTATGGTTGATGCCGACCGGGCTAGCTGGGTGGGTAAAGTGCCTGCCTGGCAACCCAAAAGTCGCGGGTTCGATTCCCGCCTCAGGCTTGGATCAAAGTACTGCAAAAACCTTGGGAGGTGCATTATGGCCACAGAAGCCTATGCGGCAACAACTACAAAAAAAAAAAAAAAAAATTTACAGTTGATGAAGATAAACTTACAGATGCAAAATGCTTTACTTTCTCAGGACATACTTCTGCAATTGCCAAACAAATTCATTGTACAAATTCTCCATCCGTAAAGGCTCTTCCTTCTTCGGCAATGATTTGGGAGGCTCGAAAACTAGCTCTAACTACAGATAACTTTTGATGAGTAAAAATTCTAATCTTCTATTGTTGACTTTGAAAAATTTGGGTTAGTTCTTGGAGTTTTTTCTGCCACAAAGCTCCTTGAAATTTATTATAATTTGAGGAATGTTTTGTGGTGTAGTGACATTTCACATTATATTCCTTGAACACCGACAAGGCTTCAATGCAAATAAGACATGCAAGTCTCATTGAACAGTGCAAAAAAAAAATTTTATTTTTATTATTTTTTTTTTTTTGTAAACTCCAAACACGAGAGGTATTAGAACCTATAGTACTTAGTACCGTGCTTGGGTTTGGTTTGGTTTTGATTTTATTGGGGCATTAGCTACTAAGGCTATAATGTGCCAACTGTGCTTGGGTTGGAGGTTGAGAAGACAAAAGAAGATATTTGTTGACCTTGGACTTGAACTTCTGTAGACTGTAATTTTCAGGAAACACGTATGGAGGAAGGTTGTTCCAGAAAACGGCAGTTGAATGAATAAACGAGGAAGATGGAAAGTTGGTTCTGTGAGTTTGAAGTTGGACAGTAAATGGATTTGGCTGGTGGCAGCACGTGTTCTGACTGTTTTGAAAGAGTGAGAGAGAGCAGGAATTATAGAAGCGAATTCAGAAGAACAGTGCCCATGGTATTGGTATGGTTATTTCTGGCGCAAGGGCTACTTAGGCCATATTGCGCCTATAAACGAGATGAGGATTTCACGGTAGTGCCCGTGGAAGTATCTGTAGAAGAGGCTGGCAGCAGAAACAGTACGTCTATGAAAAAGCGAGTGGAGAGACTCTGTTAGAGATGAATCATTAATTAACCTAACTGCCCTCTTCTGAATGGAATCAAGAAGCCTGAGAGAGGTTTGGGGTGCACCACCCCAGATGTGGGAACAATATTCCATGGCAGGGCGGATTTGTGATTTATACAGAGTGAGCAGCTGTTTGGAAGAAAAACGTCGAGAGTGAAAGAGAAAATCAAGTTTTTTAGATGCAGAGGAAGCAGTATTTGTAATGTGCTTGTGCCAAGAGAGATTAGAAGTCAGGGTAATCCCCAAAAGAGATGTATCATTTTGCCTAGAAATCAGAGTGTCACTAAAGATAAGCATAGGAGCAGAAGAATCCTTTTTGCGAGATATAAGACAAGACTGAGTTTTAGAAGGGTTGAAATCAACTAAGTTGTCATTGCCCCACTGGAGAATTATCTGAAGATCGGCATTTAAGGAATTGGTAGCAGATTTTCGAGAAGATGAAGCTGATTGAACAGGGCAAGGTTTCTCAAAATGGAAAGTGGAATGCAATGTGCTATCATCGGCAAAACTATGGATAGGATTTCCAGTCAATGGAAGAAGGTCATTAATATACAAGAGGAAAAGAGTGGGGGGAAGAACTGAACCTTGGGGGACACCGGCATTAGTGGAGAAGTTAGAAGACAGAGAGCCATCTACCATCACCCTCAGTGAACGATCAGAGAGAAAACTGGATAACCAATTACTAAAAACAGTTGGCAAACCATGAGATGGAAGCTTGTTTCGAAGACCTTTATGCCAAACATGATCGAAAGCCTTTGAGATGTCAAGAGCGACTACTTGTGTTTCACCGAACCTTTCTATTGAATTAGTCCATAAATGGGTAACATAAGCCAGAACATCACCAGTGGATCAACACCGACGGAATCCATACTGGCGATCGTTGATCAGATGGAAGGTTTCTAGGTAGTTTAAGAGTTGGCGGTTAATTAATTTCTCCATTACTTTAGAAAGAGTAGATGTAATTGCAATGGGACGATAATGGGATGGATGTGATTTGTCACCCTTTTTTAGGAACTGGCTGGATATGAGCAAATTTCCAAGCAGAAGGAAAAACACCTCTGGAATAAGAAAGTGAAAAAAGGCGGCAAAGAACAGGAGTAAGTTCAGGAGCATAGGTTTTAAGAACAAGTGGAGAAATACCATCGGGGCCTGGAGTTTTCTTAGCATCAAGATTCATCAAAATCCTTCTGACATCCTTTTGACGGAAGACCACAGGAGGCATTGAATGGAGCATGTTGGGAATGGTGGGAGGTGTTTTACCAAGATCATTAATACATGAGTTGGAAAAAAAATGGGATGCTAGCAAGTCAGCTTTATCCTTTGCTGAAGTGACAACAGAACCATCTGGTTTGGACAGAGGTGGGAGCAGAGATGGGCAAAAGTTGTGGCCAATAGCTTCGGGATGGGAACAGAATGCTCGGCTACCATTAGGGCAAGAAGCAAGTTTTCTACTCTTAGCATGTTCAAACTCTAGTTTGGACTGATTAATAACTGCTTTACAATTGTTGTGAGCTTTGGTGTAGGCAGAAAATGAGACAAGAATTAGAAACGCCAATTACGATATGCAACATTCTTCTCTTGAACAGCCTTAGCATAATATTTATATCACTCTTAGATCATGTGAAATTAATAATATACTGTAGTTTATTATAATATAAAACTTAGTATTATATTATAATAATGTAATATATTATAATATACAGGCATTTCTCGCTTTACGTGTTCCTGAGTTTACGAGTTTTTTTCCCAAAGTATAGAGTATCAACAAAATTGAAAATATAAACATTAATTGCAAAAAACGAATGTTAAACATTCATAAATACCGCATTTCAAACCACGCACGTAGCTATATAATACAATTTACACAGCTTTATGATATTAATCCGTTCTATCATATCCTGAAAATATCCGAATAACACGTTTTTTGGTAATTTGTTCCACTACCTCGGAAGTTGAAAATTTCACTATATAACTCTCTAAAAGGTTGTTTTTATAATGTAAATTGTATTAGTTACCAATTCAAATCACTAAAATGCACTAGTTTCATTGTTATCATATGTTCTGTTATAAGAACGAATTTTGAATGCCTTTGTGACATTTTTCTAAAGCACATTTCTTGAGGTCATAACCATAAAACAATAAAAACAATTTAACTTTTTGGTTTATTGGGCTCTTCTGTTACTGCAAGCAATTATAAATGGGTAGTAAACTCGTTTGCGAAAATACCGATACCTGGAATTGTGTGATTTTTTGCATTATTATTGTGAAATGTGTTTCCCCTTTACTGAAATCTTCAATCGTATAAAAAACATATTTTCAGAATCTTTTCATTATTTTTTTCTTTTAAGCTTCGTAAACTTGTTACTCCGCACAAATCCTGTTAGTTGCAATTTGTGCATTCCGTTAAAAAATCAATATGCATGTTATTGAAATTTATAAAGAAAAGAGACTATTATCTTGGAAACAAGAGCCTCTTGAAGTATTTCTGAAGAAGACAACTGCTTGTGCAACAAACCAACGAGTGTTGAGCCAATAATAAGTGATCAACAGGTGTGCATTTAGTTGATGATGAAGAATAAACATTCTTTAAAATTTGTAAGTCATAAATAATTTCTTTATTATTATAATTTGCTTGATTTTACAGGCAATGTTTTCATTCCTTTGGATAAATCAATCATTGTTTAAACATAAACTAATTAGCTAACTAATTTTATTGTTGCGAATGTAACTCCTATTTTTAACATTGTCTTTGGGATTTAAGTCCTGCTTTGCGAGCTCGTACTAGAAACAAATTAATTTGTAAAGTCGAGAACTACCTGTAATGATCACATTGTTAGAGCTTTGCACACATACCGTATATCACTCACAGACAAGTGGTGAATTGCATGCAGTGTTTGTGTACAGGCAATAACCTTAAATTATAGGTGAAAACCTCACATCTTTGAGTAGGACTGTTAATCTCTCGACACTCAATCGCGAATGATTATAATATGAACTTACTCCCTGTGTATAGTCATAAATAAATTAAGTTAAAATAGCTACTAATAGGGAATCGGAAAGAATCATGGAAAGATGGCGGCCACCAACCTCCAAAAAGCTAAAAACACCACAAACCATCATGAGAATTGAAAAACAATTGATGCAAAATTCTAAAAATGCCAAAAAAAATTAATTAATTCACACATAAGTTAAACTTTAAAATTGTTATTTAACTTCTTTTAAGAGACTACCTTATTCGGTTTGTTACCGTATTCCCAAAAAGTACAAAAGTGATTCACGAACGATAGCCCCCCCTTTGTTTTATATCAAATTAACGACACCTGACACGAGATTATTTATATAAACCAATGTATGAATTACTATTCATGCATGCGCATAAGCGTCCACGAGTCCGAGATATCATAAGGTCTGTGTATTTAGAATTAACATTTAATCTCATTTCTAATGTTTCGGCAATTAATAATTTAAAATATTCTCGCTGTTTATTAAGAACCTTCGATTCATTAAAAAGGAACACATGTCCATCAGTGATTGCATGAAACGCAAGTTCAGAGGCACCCGTCCTACTTGCCCTAACTGATGCCAAATGCTACTGTATCCTTATAGAAAGTAAATTTTGGGTCAAGCCAATATAAATAGAATTGCATCCAGCACAAGAAATATTGTAAACAATATTGTGAGCTTCCATGGTAGGAACTACATATGCCCTAAATTTCAAGATGCCGTGGAGCTTACTCATGGGTTGTGGAACAATCTTAAATTCAGTGTTCTTAAATATGTTAATAAATTGTCTATACCAATGCTGTATATACAGAACTTTAATAAAATGTTTGTGATTCACCCTGTTATTTGTTGTACCCGTCTCCAATTTATATTTTGCCTGTTGACTAATCCACATAATGGTACCTAATGAATAACCCCTATTTAAAAATCTTTTTGTCAGTTCCGTGATCTCATCCAATAAGGATTCTTGAGTAGAGCTGTATCTATATGCATTATGAAACTGGTTAAAAATAATGCTCTTGTTATATGTTAAAGGGTGGTAGCTCGAATGGTGCAAAAATTTTCCAGTATTCATTGGCTTCCTATAAATTTTTAAAAGTATGTTTTCATTAACCCTGGTTAAAGTAAAATTTAGAAAATTTATGGATTTGTGATGTGGGATTTCCATTTCTAGAGTGAACTTAAGTTGAGTATGAATGTTATTAAATGTATCCAGGACCTTCTGTACTATATATTTATTAGTAATTATTAAGATATCATTAAGATATCTTAATAATTTTAAGATATTATATTAGGGAGATGTGGCATTAAGTATACCTGCTCGATCTTATTTAGTTAAATTTCACCCACCAATCCACTCAGGCTAAGTCCCATTGGCAACCCGGATATCTGCTTGTATATTTTATCTTGGAAATTAATATAATTGGTTTGTGCAAGAAATTTAATCAAATAAAATATTTTATTTCTGGGTAAATTAGACATGTTTAAACAGATTGTCTGATCATTGATAAGGTCCCATATTACGTCAAGGGCACATTGTACATGTACTTTGGTGTACAAGGAAACAACATCTAAAGAGAATAATTCGTGTTTTTTCTTTTAATTGGTTGAATAACATCTCCAAATTCTTTAAACTAAACTTTAATGTTAAACGAAAGGTTTAATAATGTTGTAAAAGTACGCTGCAAACGATGCAAAAGCTGTGTTTCTGTAAGAAACTATAAGTCTAATAGGATATCCTATTTTATGAAGTTTGACCTGGTACCGCATTAGTCTTAGCTTTAAGGGATTTTAAAATGGCCATCGAAATATAGTCTTCTTTTCTGTACTCAGTTAACTTGCTATTAAATTGTTTAATTAAGTTGTCAAACACCACTTTCTCTACAACCTGGTGTGTAGAACTATCAAATATAATATTACTAAGTTTGTCTATATAATCAATTTTATTTAAGACCACCACTGTATATCACCCTTGTCGGCTTTCTGTGCAATGATATTGTTGTTCCGTCGTAATTTTTGACGCCCAATGCTCTCTTCTTTTGATAACCTAGGTATATACGGGTCCCTATTCTGATTGATAATTCCATTAATCTGCTGTATCAACCCTACCTTAATTATGGCGTTTCTTAAGCCAAATTCGAATTCAATAACTATTTGCTTTTTTGGAAGACGTCTGGGAGGTAAATTATTATTTGAGCCCCTTACTTAAAAGATTAATTTGTGGAATGGACAATTCATAGGAGGAAAAATTGACCACACCATGGTTGATAATATTCTCTTCTGTATGTGTTACACAAGATTCCATCGTGTTATGTCTTGTCAGCTTCACCATAATCATATGTAGACCCCACTCACCCTTCGTCTTGTCTTGTATTATTCCCCCTACGCCAAACCTCACTTCTGTGTTATTATTCCTCATAAGAAGTAAGCATTGTAGTTTATTAGTATGTCTTATGTTTCAATGGCTTGCGCCTGTTTCCTTATTTCGATATTTGATTTTAGTCCAATCATTAATATGTAGATACCCCTTTATCTTATTACATAAACGTTGCAGTTGACAAAAGTAACTCTTCTTTTTGCAAACTCTGAAATCCAAGGTTAACCTAACAATTTTTTGTGAAACCACACGTGCTAATTTTTTAATGCCCGCTACCCTTTGTCTTAATGACACCCTCACAAATTTTGGGATTAGATTCTCGCTAATGCAAAATTTAAAAATTTACTGTGAAACTTCTGTGCCTCATATTGTAAGATAGTGTCAATGTATGCGTGGATAATGTTATGTAAATCTCTCATATTTACGAAATTAACCTAAAAAACCCTAATGAATTAAAAATGTGAATGGAATGTCTCAAGTGAGGGAGAGAAACAAACAATAAGTCAAGTTAAATAATATATATTGATTACTAATTCAAATCAAAAGAGACTATGAAGCTCAATAAGTCCTATTATTATTATAATAATCTTGAATTATAGGTGAAAACCTCATACATTTGAGTAGGATTGTTAATCTCTCAACACTCAATCATGAATGATTATAATATATTGGCTCGACCCAAAATTTACTTTCGATAAGGATACAGCAGCATTTGGCATCAGTTAGGGCAGGTAGGACAAGTGCCTCTGAACTTGCGTTTCATGCAATCACTGATGGGCATGTGTTCCTTTTTAATGAATCGAAGATTCTTAATAAACAGCGAGAATATTTTAAATTATTAATTGCCAAAAGATTAAATGTTAATTCTCTTAATATATGCAGACCTTATAATATCTCGGATTCGTGGATGCTTATGCGTATGCATGAATAATAATTCATACATGGTTTATATAAATAATCTTGTGTCAGGTGTTGGCACCTCCGTAGCCAGGTGGGAAGGAACAGCAGTGCATAACACACGCTTCTTGAGTAGACCGGGGTTCGAGCCCGTCACCACCAAATACGAAGGATGCGGAAAGGTCAGGGAATGACCACAACATATTCTCGGAGAAATATGGCCTTAGTTGCCAATGCTCCTAAAAACCAAATAACAAACAAACAATCGTGTCAGGTGTCATTAATTTGATATAAAAGGGGGGGATATCGTTCGTGAATCACTTTTGTACTTCTTGTGAACATGGTAACAAACCGGATAAGATGGTCTCTTAAAAGAAGTTAAATAATGATTTTAAAGTTTAACTTATGTGTGAATTAATTTATTTGTTTTGTCACTTTTAGAATTTTGTGACAATTATTTTTCAATTGTCATGATGGTTCGTGGTGTTGGTAAAGTTTTTGGAGGTTGGTGGCCGCCATCTTTCCGTGATTCTTGCCCCCTTGATGTGATATGAGAATTGAAGGCATGCTTATTTTAATTAATAGCTATTTTAACTTGATTTATTTATGACTATACACAGGGGGTAAGTTCATGTTATAATCACTTGCGATTGAGTGTTGAGAGACAGCATATTAGAGCTGGAAAAGGAATTAGAAAATGTGAATTGGAATATCATTGGTTTGGCTGAAAGAAGAAGAAGAAATGAATCACTTAAGTTTATCAAGTGGAAATCTGCTGTACACCAATGGAAACAGTAAAAGGAGTGAAGGTGGAGTTGGGTTTCTGGTCCATAAAGATTTTAAAAACATTTTGGAATTCAAAAGTACATCACCAAGGGTGTCAAGACTAATACTCAAGATTTCTAAGAGATACAAGCTAAAGATTATAATGATTTATGCACCAACATTGAGCCATGATGATGAAGAGGTTGAAGAAATGTACACCGAAATTGAGAGTCTTCTAGATGAGCAGAAAACCCATCACACTATTATTATGGGGGACTTCAGTGCAAAGGTTGGAAAAAGACAAAACAGTGCAGAAAGGGGAACTATAGGAAATTTTGCAATTGGTGAAAGAAATGAAAGAGGTGAAAGACTTGTGGAATTTGCAGAATCTCAAGCACTGTCAGTAATGAACACTTTTTTCAAGAAAAGGGTGAACAGAAAGTGGACATGGAAGAGTCCAAATGGATTAACTACTAATGAAATCGACTTCATCCTCACTAACAGAAGATATATTGTGAATGATTTTACCGTCCTGAATAAAGTAAATGTTGGAAGTGATCACAGAATGGTAAGATGTACACTTGATATAGATGTAGGAAAGAAAAGGAAAAAACTGACTCGAGTAAATAATACAAAGGTCTTTGAGATAACAGAAGAGGAGAAAAAGCAGTATGTACTGGAACTTAAGAACAAGTTTGAGCTTCTGCAGACTGCTCAGGACCAAGATATTGACGAGGAATATTACAACTTTCTGAAAGTGATAAAGCCCAAGAAACCTATAGGGAAAAAGAAATCCAAAGAAGAAAAAATTAGTCAAGAAGCACTTACCATGATGAACCGAAGACAACAAATGAAAAGCAAGAAAAACACTGACAGGGAGAAAATTGAGTATACTGAGTTATGCAAAGCCATTAGAAAGAGACTCAGAGAGGATATAAGAAGATTTAACACAAGAAAAGTAGAACAAGCATTAAGGGAAAACAAAGGATTTAAATCAGCAGCCATGAGCAGTAATACAGAAAGACAAATGGTACTGAAACTGAAGAATAGCGATGGTGCACTTATAAACAACAGAGAAGGCATAATTCAAATAGCAGAAGACTACTATAGAGAATTATACAAGGAGCAGGAGAATGATTCCAGCAGTGGGGAAGATGGATTGCAAAGTAGCAATGCATATGACATACCCGATATTCTTCCTGATGAGGTAGAACATGCATCGAAGAAAATGAAGAATCAGAAAGCCCCAGGGGAAGATGACGTTACTGTAGAGTTGTTAAAATTGGGAAGAAGAGACATAACACAAAAACTGGCAAGGCTCTTCACAAAGTGCATTAGAAAAGATGTGATGCCTAAGCAGTGGAATAATGCAATCATAGTTTTGCTGCATAAAAGAGGAGATAAATCAGAAATTGGAAATTATAGACCAATTAGCTTGTTATCCCACATCTACAAGTTGTTCACAAGGGTCATTACTAACAGATTAGAAAGAATACTTGATGAGAATGAACTGAAAAAGCAAGCTGGCTTTAGGACAGGATTCTCAACTATGGATCGCCTTCACGTAATATCACAGCTAATGGAGAAAGCAAATGAATATAAAACACCATTATGCCTGGCATTTGTGGATTATGAAAAGGCATTTGACTCCATATAGCATAAGGCAGTGTTTCGGGTGCTGGAAAGACAAGGCATAGATACCTCATATATTATGATTTTGAAGGAAATATATGAGAATGCTACCTCCTTTATTAGACTAGACAAAGACAGTAGGAAATTTAAAATTGAGAAAGGAGTTCGACAAGGAGATACAATATCCCCGAATCTGTTTACTGCCGCCCTTGAGGAAGCTTTCAGAAGATTAGACTGGTCGCAGAAAGGAGTCAATGTGAATGGAGAGTACCTAAACCATTTACGATTTGCAGATGACATTGTGGTCATAACCACGATCCCAAAGAATTAGAGGAAAATCTTAATCAGTTATGCACAGCTAGTAAGGATTTTGGACTAAAGATGAATATGACTAAAACAAAAGTAATGATGAACAAGTATGCCACAGAAAGGGAAATAATGATTGAAGGAGCAGTAATTGAAAAGGTGGAGTCATATACTTATCTGGGACAAGATTAATTAACTCTAATTAATTAGCTGGACAAGATTAGCTGTAATAATGATAAATGGCTGGAAGTCAAGAGAAGAATAAGTTTTGGATGGATAGCATTCAGGAAATATAGTCACATACTGAAGAGCAATATCCCAGTTTGTCTGAAACGTAAAATAATGAACCATTGTATACTCCCCACCATGACTGATGGAAGTGAAACTTGGGCACTCACCAAAAGAATGGAAGAGAAGCTGAGAACTACACAGCGAAGAATGGAACGAATTATATTGGGAATCAGACTGTTAGATAAGAAGAGAAACACATGGATTAGGCAACAAACTCAAGTAAAGGACATTCTTATCAAAACTAAAGAACTAAAATGGTCTTGTGCAGGACACATAGCTCGAAGACATGATGACAGATGGACTAAGAAAATAACAGAATGGTATTCAAGAGGAGCTAGAAGAAAACCTGGAAGACAAAGGCGGAGATGGATAGATGAAATTCATGTGTTTGTAGGTAGTAAATGGATGGCCAGTTCTCAAAACAGAAGGAACTGGAAAGTTGCTGGAGAGGCCTTCATCCTGCAGTGGATTGAAAATGGCTGATGATGATGGTTTTGAGAGATTCAGTCCTATTCAAAGATATGAGGTTTTCACTTATAATTTAAGATTATTATAATAATAATAGGACTTATTGAGCTTCATAGTCCCTTTTGATTTGAATTAGGCAATAACCTGTACACACATGTACAGATTAGATAATTGTGTTTACTTATAATTTTTGTTCTATTTTTCTTATAGAAATAAAAAGTTGAAGTAAAAATTCGTGCCTTTTATTTATTCATTTAAATTTCAATATTTTAAAATTTTAGGTGGGCATCAAAATTTTGTTTGTGCCTTGAGCCCCTCAAATGCATAATCTGCCACTGCTGATATCCATCATCATACTGTGCTGTTTGGAGAACAGAAAGGGCTACAAATTTGAATATTTTATGATATTCCAGTTACAATAATACAACTGCTTTTTTTTTTTTTTTTTTTTTAATTCTCGCTGTTTCCCATTATATATGGGATCAGCGTTTTTATTGTTTTGGCATGCAATTTTTATGGCTGGATGCCCTTCCTGATGCCCACCCTCACCCTTTATCTGGGCTGGGAATATGCAGTGGTCATTCCCTGACCTTCCGCATTCTCCGTATTTGGTGGTTACGGGCTCGAACCCCGGTCTAATCAAGAAACGTGTGCTACGCAATATACTGCTCCTGCCCACCTGGCTACAGAGGCGCCACAATAATACAACTGCAATTATCAATATTACAAATTGCAAATTACGATTCTAAAGTATTAAGTTTTGAATTGCTGCTACAAATAGGAAATCTAAGGTAATACAAAGAGATTAACTTCATGACTGTCGACAGCCTCCTCTTGCTTATGCTACCAGAAACTTTGTGTATACAGGCTGCCAGTAGTTAATTTATAGCAGAGGAATTAACTCCATTAACCAATAGGATAGTTTCATGTGTTTTTTTTTTTTTTTTTTTTTTTAGCCGATGCTGCATAAGCTCATACACTTGCTTTCTTGCATCACATGCCACTACTACATCAGGGTTGGTGTGGAGGCTGGCACGGGATTAGCAAATCCCTGATTACTGTGTCTAACACCTATTGCTATTTAATGACAGGGTCAAAATTAATGGATTATTTTGACAATGTTTCAAAGAATAGCTTTGAGTGTAAATAACAGAATTAATATCTAACAAGACTTAGCTGATGACACAGAGGTGTCAACACTATTAATCAACCGACGAATGTTAAAATAATCTGTAAAATGTGTTTTTCATAAATTTTATCGTGATCTAATATAAACATTAATTTTTATGATCTAATTGAAATATCCACTGGCCAGATAAAATTATTTCGTGGGCCGGATCCAGCCAGTGGGCCATAGTTTGGGGAACCCTAGGCTAGACGAATGGACACTCTCTGTCTAACTAGACGAATAACATTAAATCGCTGAAATTTGAATGGTCAGATTGACCTGCCCTAAGTACTTATGGGTTGAAATATAAATCAAAACTCATTTATGATGGTTTTAACTTTGTTGCTTATAATTGAATGACATGATGAAGGAATATCCTAGAAATGCATCAAATTTTGATGAATAATGAATATTACACCAACATGGAATTTAGCATTAAGCTTTCAACTTCCACAACAACAAATGGAAGTTTGTTCCAGTAATCAATCACCTGCTGGCTATAGGCAAACTTCTGCACATCTATTCTGCAACTGGCCTTCGTCAAATTGAATTTTTGCCCCCTCATGTGTAGTCTGAGCAAAAAGAAGAATCCCATCAGCATTGAGCCACTCAATCAGATCACCTTGCAGGTGCCTAGTCTCCAGATGCTACAATTTGCAGAACTGAAGCATTTCTTGGTAACAGCACCACTTTGTTTCCCTTGCCAACATCGTTGCCCTTATCTGTATTATATTTTCAATCTGAATTTACATCTGCATTGGAACTGTTTTCATTGCAGTTGGCATTCCACTGCAACTGTTAATAATGAGCTGTATACAGGCTTGATTGCACTGTGTGTGCATGCAGTCTCTTGCACACATCCATATTTATATATTGCCCCTAGACCACAGTTAGGATTACTTTGTTTTATATTTTAAACCATCTTTTATGTTTAATGTTTTGTATTAATTATGTTAACTTATAAGTAGGAAAGTTTAATAAAAAATATTTGATCACATGAAATATTTAATTAGTCCTTTGGCACGAAAAGGATAAATTGGTACAGCAAAACCCTCACTAAAGAATTCTGGCTATTGAAATTGCTCACTTAACTACCCACTTAACAAATGAAAAGGCTGTTTCGTTTTAATAAAAATAACTTAATTTGGAAAAAAGCATTATGTTAACCAGAAATCGTTATATAAAATCATCACGAAACCTGATGTGCATGCATTGTACTTGATGTTAAAAAACGTCTCTTCTTGGGTGCATGCATTGTACTGGTGTGCAGTGATGCAACAAGTGCAGTGGCGCACTACATTATACCATTATATCAGTATAATGATTAATACGCGAATGACTGTGCCAGAATCTATAGCCCAGCATTTGAAGGAATATCATGAAAGAAAGTAAGGGAAGTTGGACATAAATGTGATTTCAGATGAAATTGAACAACAGTGTTCTGCTGTGCCTGGAACTTCTGAAACTGCCCACAAGAAAACTCAAGCTCAAAAGATGAAGGAATATCGTGAAAGAAAAAAAATGAAATTGGACAGAAATGTGAATCCAGATGTAATTCAACAAGAGTGTTTCATTATGCCTGGGACTTCTCAAACTGCATTCAAAAAAACTCTAGCTGAAATAATGAAGGAATATCATGAATGGAAGAAAAGGAAATTAGAAATTCAAGCTATTCCGAATCATAATGAAATTCAACCACAGAGTTCTTTTATGCCTGATACTTGTCAACCCCGCAGTTCTACTGTACCTGATACTTATCAGGAATCTAAAACTCCAGCAGAATGAATGAAGGAATATCGTGCATGAAAAAAAAAAAAGTGAAAATTAGAAATGGCTAATAATGAGATTCCTGATTACATCCCTATAATGTCTACACGAGCTGACAGTGAGTTTGAAAAACTAGTATACAAAAACCCATTTGGATTTAGTTGTAATGTTTGTGATCGTTTATGGTTTCAATTAGATTTGAAACTATTTCCAACAACTTCATATGAATTACTTCAAAATAAATTTCCTTTACAAGAAGTGAGTACTTTCATTACGTGTAATACATGTCATACTTCATTAAAAGAGGGATGGATATCAACTACGGCCATGTCAAATGGATTTATATATCCAACATATCCTACTGATTTGCCTCCACTGGATGTTGTAACTGAGCGTTTGATATCACTGCAATTTCTCTATATGCAAATTCGTTGTTTATGTTATGAACGTGGACAGTATGGGATCGTTGGACAAGTAATAAATGTACCAGTTAACGTAAATATGATGGTTCATCAATTACCTAGAGAATTAGATGACGATTATGCCATTAATGTACATATAAAACGAAGACTTGTACATAAATCATCATATCTACAAGGATGGGTGCAGAAGAAAATAGTGAAAATATGGTTGTGGTATTTGATAAATTCACCTTTGGAATTTATACCTTTTTATGAATTCTACAGCATAAAAGTGAGTGACTATTTCTTGGGGACAAATGATGATAGTGAACAGGAACATTCAGATGAAATCGTGGTACCCGTCAACAATGATGATGAGCTATTGTTAATTCAACAACAAACATTATTATGGTCTGAAGATAAATATTTATGTATAGCACCGGGTCAGAAATCATCTCCAACAAGTTTCATATTTGATATACATGCAGAAGAACTTTCTTTTCCAGCTATATATTTGGGACGTGCACGAATATTTAAAAATGGATTGAAAATTACTCCCTTTATGATGGCATTGAGTGAAATTCGTAGATCTGATCATCGTGGAGTAACTCCCCAACATTTGCTATATATGGCATTGAAAATTATGCGAATGCTTACTGCAGATAATTTATAAATTGCATTTAAATCGGTAGGAATAACAGTTAACATTACTCATTCTATATTGAAATCGAAAGAATTTATAAACAAGTCATTAGAGTCTAACTTGGGATTTCTAAAATCAATACCCAATTCAGCATATTATTGGTGTCAACGTAAACGAGATGTGTTTGCCCTGATTCATCAATTAGGAAAATGTACAATGTTCTTGAGGTTGAGTGTGTTGAACCAGCATGGCCCTTATTACTATGTATGTTATACAAATTCAGATATAAACGAGAAATTACAACTAACGAAGTTATGGATCTGCTTTACACGGAATGACAGGGTCATTCTGTGTAAAATGCATTAATAAACGAAGACCCCGTAATGTGTGCCATATACTTTAATAAAATTGTTGAGAGTATATTCAAAATTTTAAAATCGAAAACCTATAGTCCTTTTGAGAAAAATTATGTTGTGAATTTCTTTAAACGCATTGAATTTCAACATCGAGGAAGTCCACATGCACATATATTATTAGATGAACAATGCACACTCTGCACCATTAGAAGAAAAAGGTGAGATGGACGAAGCAATCCAAATATTAGATGCATTATGTTCTATAGAGAAAACTTCAAATTATTCAAATTTACAGTAAAATCAACATACATTTACCTATTATAAAAATAATAATGCGAATGTTGATTTGAAGCCCTTTGTGGCCAATGTCACAAACTCGTATTTTGATACCGATGGCCATAGATGACAATCAAAGATCAGCTTATCGCAAAAAGTATCGTAAATTGCACGACATTAGAATTGGATAATCATGTTAATTTCGAAGAATTTCTTAAATCAAATCAATGCCAATCAAAAAAAGAATATCTAAATATTTTGAGGGCTGGTATCAAATGACTACTGTATTTCTTAAATGCAAAATAGAAGAGAAATTTATGAATAATTACAATCCTTGGATTTTAGGAGTGCTCAAGTCTAATTCGAATTTACAGTTTATCAAAGAAGAATATTCATGTGCAGCATATGTAGTTGAATATGTGACTAAAACTAACAGAGGAATAAGCAACCTGCAACGGAAAATTATAAAGCTACAAGAAGAATATCCTGATCTGGATATAACTGATCTAACACAAGCATTAAGTGTAGAAGTATTGAATTTTGTGGAGATGTGTTCCCAAGAGGCAGCTTGTTATTTACTACGATACCCAATGTTGTGTTTTCAAGAGTGATTGAATATGCCAATGGTATGAACACACGAGCATCAGATATTATCTAAATCAAAAGCTGAATGGATGAACAAGTTGATAGTGAATCTTTGGATATATGGAAAGATAGTATTTTTGATAAATGTGAAAAAAGGGGCGAAACATTAAAAGATATAACTCTTGCACAATTTACTGCTCATTATCAAAAAGAAAATGGGGGATGGGTGAAAAGACAATTTCCTAAAATAATTTTGTATTGGAATTATAATACAACATGACTTCATGAACATATATGCGAAATGGTAACTTTACACATACCATTTATCAATGAGGAGAAAGAAAATAAATATTTTGAACTTTATGAAATCAACAGAGATAATTACCTTGAGAAGAAAAGAGTTCGAATCTGATACTGATATTGAAAAGACTAGCAATTTGTAGGCAACTTTGTATTGAACTTGATGAAAATAGACTGGCGGGGAAAAAAATGAATTTCTTAAACCAAAAGAAATTGATGATGATTTCTTTATCTACAAGAAAACTATTTACGAGGAGATGAGAATGGCGATGATGGATAAATTATCATCTGTCGTTAGGAAGCAAGAGAATATCTTATCTCTGAAGAATACTGTCGTTTGATGAGTAGTACTAATAAAGAACAACGGCATTATTATTTGAAGCTATCTGTCTTCAAATTGATAATCAGATACATGAACCGATACAAGTATTGCACATTTACTCTTAAATTATTGATGGAAACGTATAATTTCTTTTGTAATGTATCACATATTCACAATGCATATGTTACTTGTGCCTCCCCGGGCAATGCTGCTGTGGCAATCGATGCAACAGTTCATTCTGCTTTCTGTATATGTCTATCAAATAATCAATAATCTTCAACTTAGTAATGAAATTCTTTAACAATATAAAATTGCATTTCAACATGTACATACTATTATAATCAATGAAGTTAGTATGATTAGTGCAGAATTATTATCGATTACAGATGTGAGTTTAAAGCAGATAATTGGTTTTCATTTTATATATATATATATATATATATATATATATAGAATATTAAGGATAATAGAAAATTATTAGAAAAAGTAAATCAATCCAATAATAATACCATCAGGGACCTAAGAAAACGCAAAAAAAAAAATATCGCTTTTACCGACAATCTAGATGACTTCAACTGGGGCCAACCACCCAGAATGAAGGCAAAAAACGACAAGAGGTTCTCTGTTTCTGTGATGATCAATATATGCTAAGTAATTTAAATCTAAACCAAATATAAACCAGTATAGGCCAAATATAAATCGAATGATAATAAAAGTTAAGAAAATTTAGAAATATTAGAATCAAAGGTAAGAAATATAAGTAAAATGTAAATTTAAGCATATATTAATCATCATTGACCCGACAGAGAACGTAATTTAATGATTAAAATAAGATTAAATATATAATACATACTACATATTGACCGTATCTAGGACATAATGTAATAGTCGTCAAAATAATATGTGGTGCCCCCAGATTGATTTACTTTTTCTAATAATGTTCTATTATCCTTAATATTCTATATATATATATATATATATATATATATACGTATGTATATAATGAAACCAGTCATCTGCTTTAAACACATATCCGTAATCAATAATAGTTCTGCTAATCATACTAACTTCATTGATTATAATAGTATGTACATGTTGAAATGCAATTTTATATTGTTAAAGAATTTCATTACTAAGTTGAAGATTATTGATTATTTGAGAGACATATACAGAAAGCAGAATGCACTGTTGTACCATCGATTGCCACAGCGGCATTGCCCGGGGAGGCACAAGTAACATATGCATTGTGAATATGTGATACATTACAAAAGCGATTATACGTTTCCATCAATAATTTAAGAGGAAATGTCTTTCCACAGCCAGCAGGTCCAGTGAGCAATACTTGTATCGGTTCATGTATCTCATTATCAATTTGACGACAGAAAACTTCAAATAATAATGCCGTATAGAAAAACCAATGATTACGTCTTTACATCTTCTCACCTTATGCACATTATATTAGACATTGTTAAATTCAGAATTAATATTTTGAATGTTAGCAAGCAGCCGGAAAACTCTGTCCTCATCTTATACTTTCAAAATAAAATGATGGATGATTTAGATATACATAAAACTATTAATTTACGTAATGACTTGCTGCCTATTAATAACTTACATATTAATATCAGATTTAGATATTCTAACCATTTAGTCTTAAAGCGTGTAACTATAAAACAATAGCTACAAACCTTCACAATATTAACATCGGACAGGATACATGTGTTTGCCACAAACCTTCATTTCATAGCATTAGCATTAGTAGAGGCATTTGATGCAAGAAAGCAAGCTTATGCAGCATCAGCCAAAAAAAAAATAAAGTAAAATAAATAAATAAAAAATAACCACTTCCACTTCACCCCTCTGTTCATTCGAAATACCTGTCCAGCTGAGCCTTAAACTTATTTAGGCTATCAACTTCCACGACAAGGGATGGAAGTCTGTTCCACCTACCAACCACCCGCTGGCTAAAGGCAAATTTCCGCACATCTGTCCTACATCTGTCTTTCCTCAATTTGAACTTATGCCCTCTCAGGTGATTATTCTGAGCAAGAGGAAGAATCCCATCAGCATTGAGCATGCTCAAACCATTCAAGGCTTTGTACACCTCTATCAGATCACCTCGCTGGTGCCTAGTCTCCAGACACTGTAATTCACAAAACTTAAGCATTTCTTCGTAAGAGCACCCCTTTGTTCCATTCACTAATCTTGTTGCTCTTCTCTGTACTCGTTCCAGCAGCTCTACATTCTTCTTGAAATGAGGCCTCCAGGCCTGTATACAGTACTCTAGGTGTGGCCTGACCATTGCCTTATACAAGGGAATAATCACCTCCTTATCCCTGCTAGAAAAGTTTCTATATATCATTGACAATACACCATGAGCTACTCTTGCAGCCCGTCTGCACTGCTCAGAGAACTTCATATCTGCCTGCACAACAACCCCCAGGTCCCTTTCATTCTCTACCACTGTCAGTGTAGTACTACAGAGTTGGTACGTTGCTCTGGGGTTGCTGTTTCCTATATGTAGTACTTTACATTTGTCAATGTTAAACTTCATTTGCCACCTCTCAGCCCATCTGCTCAACTTTTCCAGATCCTGTTGCAGCAGCATTGTGTCATTAGTGTCCTTGACAACCCTGCCGACCTTCATATCGTCTGCAAACGTGGACATTAAGCTTGATTTACCATCATCAATATCATTTATAAATACAGAGAACAATAGAGGACCCAATACTGAACTCTGAGCGACTCCAATATTAACATTAGTCCACGATGAGCAGTGTCCATTGATTACCACTCTCTGTCTTCTCCCCCCCTTAACCACCCCTTTATCCATAGCAGCAATTTGCCTCCAATGCCACACTGCTCCAATTTGTGCAACAGTCTTCCATGTGGAACAGTATCAAAAGCCTTTCTAAGATCCAAGTATATAATATCAAAGTTATTCCCTGAATCCAGTTCTTTTGTGACTGCATCATAGTATCCAATCAAATTGGTCAGGCAACACTTCCCCTTAACAAAACCATTCTGTGTCTGAGCTATAACTGAAGTCTTGTCTAGATGATCCTGCAGTGCTTCTTTAACCAGTGCCTCCATTAATATTCCGGGAACAGAAGTTAAACTCACAGGTCTATAATTACTAGTGTCAGCCTTTGATCCTCCCTTGTGAATTGGGGTCACATTTGCACATCTCCAGTCCATGGGTATTAGCATTAGTAGAGCCATATGATGCAAGAAAGCAAGCTTATTCAGCATCAGCCAAAAAAAAAAAAAAAAAAACACACACCACTCTCATTTCACCCCTCCGTTCGTTCGAAATACCTGTCCAGTTGAGCTTTAAATTTGTTTAGGCTATCAACTTCAACAGCAAGTGATGGAAGTCGGTTCCACCAACCAACCACCCGCTGGCCAAATGCAAATTTCCGCACATCTATCCGACATCCGTCCTTCCTCAATTTGAATTTATGCCCTCTGAGGTGATTATTCTGAGCAAGATGAAGAATCCCATTGGCATTGAGCATGCTCAAACCATTCAAAGCCTTATACACCTCTATCAGATCACCTCGCCGGTGCCTAGTCTCCAGACTCTGTAATTTGCAAAACTTAAGCCTTTCTTCGTAAGAGCAACCCTTTGTTCCATTCACTAATCTTGTTGCCCTTCTCTGTACCCGTTCCAGCAGCTCTACATCCTTCTTGAAATGAGGCCTCCAGACCTGTATACAGTACTCAAGATGTGGCCTACCCATTGCCTTATACAAGGGAATAATCACCTCCTTATCCCTGCTAGAAAAATTCCTGTATATCATTGACAAGACACCATGAGCTACTCTTGCAGCTCGTCTGCACTGCTCAGAGAACTTCATATCTGCCTGCACAATTACCCCTAGGTCCTTTTCATTCTCCACCACTGTCAGTGTAGTACCGCAGAGTTGATACGTTGCTCTGGGGTTACTGTTTCCCATATGTAGTACTTTACATTTGTCAATGTTAAACTTCATTTGCCACCTCTCAGCCCATCTGTTCAACCTTTCCAGATCCTGTTGCAGCAGCATAGCGTCAGTAGTGTCCTTAACAACCCTGCCAACCTTTGTATCATCTGCAAACTTGGACATTAAACTTGATATCCCATCATCAATATCATTCATAAACACCGAAAACAACAACGGACCCAACACTGAACCCTGAGGAACTCCACTAATAACATTAGTCCACGTTGAGCAGTGTCCATTGATTACCACTCTCTGTCTTCTGCCACTCAACCATCCCCTTATCCATAGCAGCAATTTGCCTCCAATGCCACACTGCTCCAATTTGTGCAGCAGTCTTCCATGTGCAACAGTATCAAAAGCCTTTCTAAGATCCAAATATATAATATCAAAGTTATTCCCTGCATCCAGTTCTTTTGTGACTACATCATAGTATCCAATCAAATTGGTCAGGCAAGACCTGCCCTTAACAAAACCATGCTGCGTCTGCCAGGGGTACCTTCCCCTGAGTCCAAGGAAGCTCTCATAATTATGGCTAAGAGTTTGCTTACTTCCTTTGCTGCCTCCTTTAATATAACTGGATCGATCCCATCTACCCCAGGTGCTTTTCTTGTGTTTATCTTCAACAATTTCTCCTCCACTTTACTCTCAGTTATTACAACATTCTTTAGCTTACTGCTACAGTTGAATACACCTCTGGCATTCCCCTCGCTGAATAACTCCTCATGTGTGAATGTCGATGCAAAATATTCATTTAGTTTGTTAGCTACCTGAGCAGGGTCATCAACAGTTGACCCATCAATATCAAGTGGACCAATCTGATTCATCCCCTTCCTTCTAGAGTTTACATAAGTAAAGAACTCTTTGCTGTTTTTCTTCGCATCCCTTGCCAAGGATCTCTCATAATCTGCCTTCGCCTGCCTAACCTCCTTTGTAACTTGGTTACAAATCAACTTGTATCTATCATAGGCTTCTGTGTCACATGTTAATTTGTATGTATCCCATGCATTTTTCTTCTCTGCCATATGCCTCATTAGTTCATCTGACATCCATTTAGGCCTAAACCTTGAACAATATTTCTTAGTTGGTATGTAAAGCCTAGTAGCTTGCAAGATAAGTTCTTTGAATGCTTCCCATTTTGAATTTGCTGTTGGTAACATCATCAGTTTATCCCACTGTATAGAATTTAAATACTGTCTCAGACCATCGTAGTCGCCTGTACGAAAGCAATACCCCTTCCCTTTACCCCTAATGGTAGTTACCTCTTTGAGTAACTCCCAATTCAGAACACTGTGATCACTGCCACCTAGTGGTTCATTTATCTGCAGATTCTTAATGCATGAAGATTCACTACTGATAATCAAATCAAGAGTATTACTCCCTCTAGTTGCCTCCCGAACATGCTGATGTAGAAAACAATCATCCAATAAATCCACAAAAGCCTTGCTAGTGAGTGAGTGACCAGCCCCCAAATTCCAGTCAATATCTGGGAAATTAAAATCCCCCATTATAAGACTCTCTGATTTACTGGCCCACTGTATTTCTTTGTACAGTTTCTTATTATACTCTTCAGAATCATTAGGCCTATAGCACACTCCTACTCTCAATTTTGATCTCCCAATGCTTATGTCACACCAAACTGACTCGACACTGCACTGTCCAGTGATGTCGACTGGCTTCACTTCCTTGGATTTTATGTGTTTCTTAACTAATAGTATAACCCCTCCTCCCTTCCTATCCTGTCTATCCTTTCTGTAGACGTTGTACTCCCCAAATTCCAGTTCTGCATTCCTTATATCTGTGTGACACCACGTCTCTGAAATCCCAACAATATCTGCCTTTGATGTTTTGAGCAATAACTCAAATTCATCAAATTTATTTACTAAACTCCTAGCATTGGTGTATATGCAAGTATACATGCACCTGCTCTTCCTCTTAGCCACCCTAACACAACCCATGTGTTTACTTGTACCCCCATGATTGCCAGCAGTTCCTGTAATATCCTGCATCTTATTTTCCAGGCTGCTGCTCATTCCAATAGAAGCAGTGCAAGAACCGCTTTCTCCTCTGCCAGTGGCTACTGTTAATATATTAGTCCTTGTATCCCCCCAATCTAGCAGTTTTCCGACCCACCTAACACTGCCTCGATAGCAGCAGCAAACATTCTTGCACCCTTTCTATTTAAGTGTATCCCATCCCTGTAGAAGCAGTCTCTCCTGTTAACAAGTACAGACCAGGCTGTGGATCCTAACCATAATCACATAATAACTGGCAATTGAGATATAATCCCATATCTCAAACTTAGAGTTATTTTATCACTGGGTTTTAAATTTCGACCTAATCTACCTATTAATAAATCTAACTTTAAAAAATTGTTATATCTAGATTTACTAAAATACTGCATAAGATCAGCATACAAACATAACATACCGGTTGAGGCATACCACATGTGGTTATTTACAATGCTTAATATCATATCTAAAAAATATAATCAATTGAAATTCATACAGGATAATCTATATAATACCAAATTAATAAATAGGCAGCTCAAAGATATATATGAACATTTTGTAATTACTCCCGTTGACAAAGCTGCTTGCAATTATGCAATCATATGTAAATCATATTATATAGAAATTATAAAAAATGAACTGCAGTCTAGCCATGTATATAAACAGATAACATCTTCCTCTAATATAATAATCAAAAAATTAATTGCATTGCATAAAAAATTAAAGTTAAAGTATAATAACCTAAAATATCCATTTATGTATTGCATACCCAAATTTCATAAATCACCCATTGCTTTTAGATTCATAACATCATGTAGAGATAGTTATGTTAAATTTCCCGGAAAAACGTTAGAAAAGTTACTTAAAATTATATTAAATACTTAAATAAAACTATTATAATAAATAATAACTTACCGATTATAAATGCTATAAAAAATAACAATATTCAATCAAATACAAACATTTGACTTTAACAGTCTATTTACGAGCATTAATCTTGATAATTTAAAAGTCGTTCTCCAGAAACTATATTTAGAAAATAAAAATGCTATAAAAGTTGATTTAACCTATTGGGATTCTCTAATAAAATTATGCATCTTTAATAATTATGTATATGACAGAACGTCGTTATACTTACAAGTGACTGGCACCCCTATGGGAAGTCCAGCATCAAGCATAATCGCAAACCCCTATCTATATTATACAGAAAGAGAATTCCAAGATAACCTACTTATATACAGATACGTAGATGATATATGTGTTTTTAATTGTCCACATTTTGTCCAGGATTACAGTAAATTATATCCAGTAGAACTTGTATTGGAAAAAACTAATAGTTCCGATACTATAGCAAATTACTTGGATCTTCATGTAGAAATATTCCATAATAATAATATAGACGTAAACGTATGTAATAAGAGAGATGCATTTAATTTTAACATAGTCAGCCTTATAAACTGGAGATCTAATATATCAAAATCAGTGCATGCTAATATAATTTTATCGCAATGTCTAAGGATTGCTTATATCTGCAATAGTAATAAAAATTGGTCACCGGGCTTAACAGCGTTGTACGGCAAGTTGATTAATAATAATTTCCTTATCACTTACCTGAAATATCACTTCAGGAAAGCAATAAGCATAATTAATTTCAAAAATTTGTTTTCTGAACCTATTGTTTCAATATAATTTTCAATATAATTGTCATATTTAGTGCCATGTATATATGTACAAAGGATACACTTTGCATTTTTGGTATCTTACGGCGTAGAAAACTTGTACCCACCGGCTTGCAAATTACAGTGTATCATTTTTTTTTTTTTTTTTTATATACATATAGTTAAATTCATTTAAATTTACTTAAGTTCACGCTGAGATAAAATGCAAATTCAGCTCAGGGTCCTACTATAGGAATGGGTTTGCGATCCTGGGCATACCCGAGCCACAACTTATATCTTGTAATGTCTTTAAACTGTCCTACACTCTTTATTTTTATTTCTCCGAAATTATTAGGGCAATCCGAGGACGTAGGAGAAACTATTTCTTATCTATACCACTATTTTTCGCCTTTGTGGAGTTCAGGTTCTATTATTCCTACTCCTTTAGTTTTTCTTCTTACTATCTGCATGTTTCTCTTTGTGTTAATTTAAATATTTATTTATTTTTACCGTATCCATCACATAAGGGCACCACATATTATTTTTACGATTATTACATTATGTCCTAGATACGGTCAATATGTAGTATGTATTATATATTTAATCTTATTTTAATCATTAAATTACATTCTCTGTCGGGTCAATGATGATTAATATATGCTTACATTTATATTTTACTTATATTTCTTACCTTTGATTCTAATATTTCTAAATTTTCTTAACTTTTATCATCATTCGATTTATATTTGGCCTATACTGGTTTATATTTGGTTTAGATTTAAATTACTTAGCATATATTGATCATCACAGAAAGAGAGAACCTTTTGTCGTTTTTTGCCCTCATTCTAGGTGATTGGCCCCAGTTGAAGTCATCTAGATTGTCGGTAAAAAGCGATAATAATATTTTTTTTTTTTTTGCGTTTTCTTAGGTCCCTGATGGTATTATTATTGGATTGATTTACTTTTTCTAATAATTTTCTATTATCCTTAATATTCTATAGACATTATGGGTGTATTGCATGATTGCTTGCAACTGCATTGACCCATAAATATTAGTTATTGTCTTTTTTTTTTATCACTAATATAATTATAAATATATATATATATATATATATATAAATAAATGCTTGAAGAACTCATTGATTGTCTTTAAATTATGGCATTCACTACAATTTCATGAATTAGTACAAGTTGTTTGACAGTCTGATAGTACATTTTATAAAATTCTTACAAAAATAGGCAATGGAGAAGCGTTATTACCAGATGAACTTAAAATTATAGAGTCGAGATTTGTTGCTAAAGAAGATGCTACTAATTTATGTCCTCAAGGGATTCAACTATTTTTAAGAAATAGTGATGTAAATGCCTATAATACAAATGCTTTAGTTGCAGATGAAACCCATGAAGTGGTTGCACAAGATTTATACCAAGGATATCATTCTGAAGAACAATTAGCAAGTATGCGAAATAAAATTCATTAAATGTCAGTGACTGAAACTGCAGGACTTTCATACATTCTACCATTATTGAAAGGAAAACCAAATACTACAAATATAGATGTGTTCGATGGATTAGTAAATGGTGCAATCGGTACTTTAGTATATTTCAAATTTGAGGACAACGAAACAGTTAAACGAGTATGGATGAAATTTCCTGAGTCAAAAATAGGACCTAACCTTCAATCTCGTTATAAACCATATGCAAAAGATAAACATTTACCTAGTCAATCTGTACCTATTATAAAATGATCAGCTATGATTGCATTCAAGAACAATAGGAAATTAACATGTAGACGTACACAATTTCCTTTAGTATCTGCTTGTGCTTTGACTATACATAAATGTCAAGAAGGGACTTTGACAAAGTTGTATATAATTATGAGAAAGATCATCAACAGCAACTTGTATATGTGGCGTTGTCTCGAGTGACCTCATTGCAAAGTTTATACAGGGTGTCTCAAAAATATTGGTACAAACGTTTAGAGGAAGTAGGTAACATCTAAAGGAATGTGAATCGCATAGGAACCCATAACTGGAAACGTCATGGGAAAGTAGTAGTAGCAGTGGCACAAGAAGCAGAAATGACACAAGACAGTAATTAGTGGCAAACATTTATTTGACATAATATTAACAATGGAGTACGAGATGGATGCATTTCGTGATGTTACAACAGATGCTCGAAGGTTCCACCATGAGACATGATGCATGCGTGACACCGACGCAGCATGGATTGGCGGACACGGTCGAACACACCTGGAGTTTCTTTGACAACAGCAGTAGTGCAGACAAGTCTCTTGTGCCACAGGCGATTCATAAACGATAGATTTGAGGGCCCCCACAGAAAGAAATCAAGGCTCGATAAATCAGGTGAGCAGGGGGGCCAGGCAATGGGTCCACCACGGCCAATCCATCGACACCCAAAACGCCTGTTCAAATGGTCACGAACACACCTTCCATAATGGGCAGGCGCCCCGTCATGTTGAAACCAAATGTTGCGGCTCACATTTGCTGGAACATTGTCAAGTAACCCTGGTAGAACTTGTCCAAGAAAGATCCGATATTTAGCGGAGTTCATGTGGGATGGTAACAGGTATGGGCCGACTAAGTAGTCACCGACCATACCTTCCCACACATTTATTGCGAAGCGATGTTGTGCCGCATGGGGGGGGGGGCACACACACACTACGTGGGCCCTCTACTAATCCATACACTAGGTGTATGTCTGCCAGCTCACAGTTCGTATATATTGATGCATGCTCTTCGTGCGGCGACTACTGCTTGAATGAGTAAACCAGAAATTTTCTCTCTCGTGAACTGATGAACAGCGCCGTGTACCGACTTACAGTGACGTTTCCGGTTATGGGTTCCTATGCGATTCACATTCCTTTAGATGTTACCTACCTCCCTGTGCGTTATGGCTACAGAAGCCGATGCACCAACAGCTAACAAAAAAAAAATACCTACCTCCCCTAAACTTTTGTACCAATATTTTTGAGACACCCTGTATATTACAAATCCCAATGACGATTTCACATTTCACCATGACAAAGCTACTAGTAATATAGAACTTCGTGCTGAACTAGATTGCTTGAAAAATAATAAGCTACTGTCTCTACAGCATGAACTGCAAGATTTCATACAAAATGGTATATCTATATTGTCAATTAACATACAAAGTTTACGGGCCCATGTTTGAGATATCGAAACATACACAATCTTACAGCAATTTAAAATATTGAGATTAAGTGAAATGTGGTTGGATAATGATGAACATGTATTACTTAAACCATTCCAATGTGTTACTCAATTTAAAAGGTAGGATGTTCGTAGTGGTGGTGTTGCAATATATCCATGTGAAGGTGCAGCTATCATGAGTACACCACATATCTTTGCACAACGTAATAGCAGTAATGCGACAGCAGTATCAGATGAAATTGGAGACATTTCTTGATCTTTATGCAAATTCAATAGTGAATCTATTTTCATCGTTGCCATATACATCACTCCAGGGATGTCATTAGGTATAATTCAAAATTTCATAAACAAGAATTTGATGCCATATTCCATTGAAGGTGCAAAATTATTGGAAGAGCCACTGGATCGTATACCTATAGTTCTCACTGGTGATTTCAATCTAGAATTAAATTCTGAGGCTGTAAAGAAGTTTTGTAAATTTATGAAAGATGTCTTCAATTTAGATATTAAGTCAAATACTTGAGTAAATACTGCACGTAATCGAACGACAATTGATGGAGTATTAAAATCCCGAGTATTAAAAATTTGGGAATTAAAATCATTTGAGTGTCAAAATTATATATCTCATTTCAGTTACCATAGACCAATAATTTTAGAGTTATTATAATATATTTTATAAGAATTATTTTATTGTACTGAAATTATTTTTTAAATAAAAATAATGCAGCAATATATATATTTTTTATTTTACTGTACCAGTTTCATAATGTTTGATTTTACTGTGCCAGTTTCATAATGTTTTATTTTACTGTGCCAGTTTCATAATGAGTTCCTACCGTAAAGATGTTTTTAAAGGCTACTGCTATGATATTATCAGTGACACTATTAGTCTCAGAGTAGAGCGGCAGCAACTCATTATGTATCTGGTATATAATTTCAATTTTTTTTTTTTTCCTAGTTATTGGGACTGTTTGGATCTAATTATGTGAATTTGTCTCTTTTATACCATTAAACTAATTAAATATTTCTTGTGGCAAGGTGTTTTTTATTAAACTTTTCATGTGGAGAACATTACTTCCATGTAATGTCCTTCTCAAGCATAATTAGAGTAACATACGTTTATTCTGAAGTATATTGAACTGCAATTTTACAATATGACATTATTCATTTTATTTTATTTTTCCTTCTAGAACTGCCCATCCTGTTACCTTTCTTCAGTTTTCCCCTGATGGTACTCTTTTTGCTTCGGCAGGCAAAGCAGATAGATTAGTGAAAATATGGTATCCTAGCAGAAAAGGTAAAATTTGGCATTCAGGAATAATTTAACTATTAAAGGACACTGTTAAATTTAATGTATTGTTAGCATATATTATATAGCTCTTTAATAATTAAATTTTTGGTTCAATTATATATAATGTTTAGAGCTCCCTTAGTAAAATTAGGTAATCTTTACACCTTAGTTAGCCATTGATAACTTTGATTACAGTCTCCCTATCACATTTTTATTTGGTACTCCTTACTTTTTTTTTAGTGAAAATTATATAAATTGTTATATATAATTGTATAAATATATTATATAAAGAGGAAATTGCAGAAATTATAGAAGATAAAAGAAATGCCTTTAAGAAATACTTATCAATAAAATCAGCTGATGATAAAAGTGAATATAACAGGAAAAGGAATAGAGAGAGCTGGTATAACTTTGTCTCAAACTTAGAGAGACCTAACAAAACTAAACCAAACCAGGTTACAGTCAGTCCTCGTATAACACGTGTTTACACTACATGAATTCGATCATGCACGATTTATAAATAGGGGAAAGATATCTTATATAACACGAACCGAATTCGCTTATGCACAATTCGCCTTTGTGTTTATAAGAAATGGCAGTCGAACGCAGAATCACTCCAACTGAACGCAATATGATAGGTATGAAGAGAAGATTCTGAAACTGTATTTATGTTTTTTATATCAGTGAAACACATTTCACCATAACGTAAAAACAAACACAATTCCAGCTATCGGTATAATCGCAAATGCAATTAGATCGAGTTTACTACCAGTTTATAACAGATTCCACTGGCAGGAACGCAACTGGGAATTGTTTTTATTGCTTTATGGTAGTAACCCCTAGAAATGTGCTTTAGTAAAATGTGAGGTGCTAATAGTGTATCTTTGCCTTTACGGTGTTGTTTATTCAGTTGCTACACGTGCGCAGCTTTGTTTATATGTATCAAACATACCTCCTCATTTTGTAATTGTACTTTATTCCCTAAAAATGAGTGAAATACTTAAAAGGTGTGAAAAGGAAGCGTCCTGGTGAAGACACTGCAGATTCAGAGAGAAAAAGAAAAGCAATATTGATAAACAGAGGCGGACTGGGTCAAAAATTCTTACCTGGGAAAATTTATAGTGGCTTCATACTATGGTTTATGGCCAAAATCACGCTGGCCTCCGGCCCACCAGGGTTTCCCCCGGTAAGGCTTATGGCCAGTCCGCCTCTGTCGATAGAGAAAAAATATGAAATTGTGAAATGCTTTGAGCAAAATGAAAGACCATGTGATAAATCCATTAGATCAAGACACAAAGAATTGGAAGGGATGGAACAACTGTCATCTGATAGAAAACCCAAGAAAATTACAAGTTTGCTTACGATAGAAGCAAAAGCATTAGCAATATTTTATTACATAATAGTCATAATAAAATACGTAAGTATTTTATTACGATTATTTATTGTGTGTGGTAATGTTTTGGTTACAAATGTGTGTTCAATCTTGGGTGGTCGGCACCTAACCCTATTTTTCCCATAGGGCCTGTTGTTTATATTGCACGATTTTGCATTGCACGAGGGTTTCTAGGAAATGTTGGAGTCACTCGAATATTCAGCTGCTATGACATCATTATCAACTCCTAAAAATTTGTCAAGAACAATTTCTCCACTTATCAAACCTTCTTGGACCTCTTCCAAAAATTGCTCAATGTCTTGTAGTAGTTCATCACTCTCATCACTCTTAATTAGTGTTTTAGCAAAACCTGCTTTTCTGAAACAATTCTTAATCGTTGTTACTCCACGCTTTCACCAACTCTGATAGTGCATATCAGAGTGCACATCTGCAAATTTCTAAGTTGGTTAGTTTCTATTCTCAGTATAATTTTTTTTTTTTTTCAGTATGTGTCTTCAGTAGAACATTTTCAAATTCTTGATAATGCCTTGGTCCATTTGCTGCAGTTCAGATGATGTATCCAGAGGAAAGAAAACAAGCTTCATTCTTTTAAGTTTCAAACTTATCAAGTGAAGGTGGGTAAAGCAGTTGTCGATAGTAAACATGATTTTTCTGTTTTCTTTCATCATTTTTCTATCAAAAGTTGAAATCCACTTATCAGAAATTTCACTTGTCATCCAAGATTTTTTTGTTGTAGTTGTAGTTCAACTCTAACGACATTACTCCTTCGAAACATTGGCATTGTTTACTTTTGCCTATTACCAAAAGCTTCAGTTTTTCATTTCCAACCATATTTGCATTAGCCAAGACTGTAATTCTCTCCTTACTATTTTTACCACCTACATATTTATCCACTTTAAAAGTCAGTGTCTTGTTTGGCAAACATTTTAAAAAATAGACTTGTTTCATCAACATTGAATATATCTTTGGGCTCATAGTTCTCTATAATTTTTTTCAAAACTGTTTCTTTCTAATCTTTTTCAATTACAACCAACTCCACTTTCACCAGAAATAACTTTTTTGAGTAAACCATGGTGCTTTTTAAATTTGTCCAGCCAACCAGAACTGGCTTTATGCCCAAGAAAAGATGCATATTCCATAGCCTTTTCTTTTATTAATGGCCCTGATATTGGCATGTTTTGTTCTCGAATCACTTCACCCATTTAAAAACGGCTTCATCTACATTTTCAAACTATTTGAGGAAATGGATTCCTCTAACAGTTTGAAAATCAGAACAGTTTTTTTTTAGAATGGTTAACACTGCTGGCAGGAATACCAAATTTTAAAGCAATTTCTCATTTTTTTAACACCCCAATCTACACCATTAAGCTCTTCCACTTTTTCACGTTACACTCAAGAATTTCCACTTAGACACTGTAAGGTTGCTTAAGGTTGCTTAAGTGTAAGCAACCTTACACTGTAAGGTTGCTTACACTTAAGTGGTCCCTAAAACAAAACTGTTTTAGGGACCACTTGTACTTACCATGTAAACAGACAGGTGAAATTTAGTGTAAATGTGGTTGACTTGTTCCTTCGAAACAACAGATGAATTTGTGGGATTAGGGAAAATCACTCTCTCTTTAGATGCCTACAGTAGAAAACAGGTTGACCAGACTCAAATATCCACGTCAGAAATATGCCTTAATCTTTTCCAGTGGCTGTTGACACAGATAGCAGTTGACCAGCACTACTTCTTGGTACAGTAGTGTATAGGTGGTATACAGGGTGTCTCAAAAATATTGGTACAAATGTTTAGGGGAGGTAGGTAACATCTAAAGGAATGTGAATCGCATAGGAACCCATAACCGGAAACGTCACCGTAAGTTGGTACAAGGCACTGTTCATCAGTTCGCGAGAGGGAAAATTTCTGGTTTACTCATTCAAGCAGTAGTCACCGCACGAAGAGCATGCATCAATATACAAACTGTGAGCTGGCAGACATGCACCTAGTGTATGGATTAGCAGAGGGCCCACACGGTGTGTGCCACCATGCGGCACAACATCGCTTCGCAATAAACGTGTGGGCAGGTATGGTCGGTGACTGCTTAGGCGGCCCATACCTGTTACCATCCCACATGAACTCTGCTAAATATCGGATCTTTCTTGGACAAGTTCTACCAGGGTTACTTGACAATGTTCCAGCAAATGTGAGATGCAACATTTGGTTTCAACATGACGGGGCGCCTGCCTATTATGGAAGGTGTGTCATGACCATTTGAACAGGTGTTTTGGGTGTCGATGGATTGGCCAGGGTGGACCCGTTGCCTGGCCCCCATGCTCACCTGATTTATCGAGCCTTGATTTCTTTCTGTGGGGGGGGGGTCCTCAAATCTATTGTGTATGAATCGCCTGTGGAGACTAAAAACGTGGCGAGACTCGTCTGCGCCGCTGCTACTGTCAAAGAAACTCCAGGTGTGTCCGCCAATCCATGCTGCATCGGTATCACACATGCATCGCGTCTCATGGTGGAACCTTCGAGCATCTGTTGTAACATCATGAAATGCATCCAGCTCATGATGTTACAACAGATGCTCGAAGGTTGTAACATCGTGAAATGCATCCATCTCGTACTCCATTGTTAATATTATGTCAAATAAATGTTTGCCACTAATTACTGTCTTGTGTCATTACTGTCTTGTGTCATTTCTGCTTCTTGTGCCTCTGCTACTCCTTTCCTGTGACGTTTCCGGTTATGGGTTCCTATGCGATTCACATTCCTTTAGATGTTACCTACCTTACCTAAATGTTTGTAACAATATTTTTGAGACAACCTGTATATGTATGTGTGTATATATATATATATATATATATATATATATATGTGTTTGTATATGTATATTATGAAACAACAGGGATTACAGTTATTTTAGATATAGGAAGCTTCTTTTCCAACCAACTCTCCTGGTCCAATGCGCTAATAATTGGTTTATATATATAAGTATTAGTATATATATAATTAGTATATATATATATATATAAGTATCAGTATATATTATAAGTATCAGTATATATTATAAGTATCAGTATATATTATAAGTATATATATATATATATATGTATGTATGTATATGTGTATATCCATATATGTATACAAATATATATATATATATGTATATTTGAATAATGTTTAAAATAGCCGGAAACTGAATCTTTCGTAAAAAAAAAGAATGTACAGCAAATATCAGAAGCAGCAAAAAGCATATTCCTCTACATTATGCTTGAAATATAACCATAGAAATAAATTAGAATAGGAATTAAAAATAAAAAATAATGCCAGCAGTATGGCAAGATAAGAGTAAAAATAACCGAAATTAAACATAACGATAAACCAACAAGGAGGGAAGAGAGGAGTAACAAGAGTAAAAATGTTGCAGCGGAAACTCTAAAATAATTTAGAACATCTAAATGTGAGGATAATAAAATAATAATTAATTAAATTTTGAAAGCCAATTAGATAGAAATTTAACGGCACCCCCTCTGATGGGCACCAGGTCCAAATTTATGTGAAATATCACTAACAGAGATGTAAACCACTACAATAAAATAAAACAAAAATAAACCAAAAATAGACTGACCATTACGCCCCATCTCAACAGAGGACCACAAGGCCAATAATGGTCAGGGTATTTCGCTGCATTTCGCTCTTATCTTGCCATACTGCTGGCATTATTTTTATTTTTAAATGCCATTTGAATGCCATTGATGTATGCCATACATAAATGCCATTGAGTATGTATACTCAATGGCATTTATGTGTGTATGTATGTGGCCTATTTGTAGTGGCTCCAGAACCTGGGTCCATATCTGCAAATTGTCTCTGTGTTGATTATAGAATCTTTGTAAACAGGACCTTTGTAAACAGGACCTCGGCCTTTTGGCTAAGATCAAAGTGTATAGATTGTATAGGTTTTACTTCTTTTTAGCCATTGTTGACCCACTGCTGGTCAAAGGGGTCTCCCAAAACCTTCAGTCTTTTTTTTTTTATCCCATGCCGTGCGTGCATGGTTGTCCAGTTTCCTTCTGCAGGGTTTTGTGGGCACCACTAAATTGGGGAATGTTTTAGCTCTTAATTCTTGGAATTAATCCCTTTAGCTCTTAAAAGCTAAAAGGATTCATTCTTAATCTTTTTAGCACTTAATTCATGCTTTCTACAGCATCAGCCCTATTGCATACCCAGGTCTCTTGAAATCAGTTTGTTATATGGAAATTTTCTTCATTAATCAGAAACTATTTTCAATGTAATGACCAAGGGGAAATCAAAAACGTTTGCTGCATAGAAAAATTCGCTATATGGAAGTTCATTAAAGAGAGGTCCGACTGTATTTGCAAAAATAACAAAAGACAAATTAGATTGGTACTATAGTGATAAAATTGTAGAAAAACAAAATGGATTTAGGAAAGGTAGATCTTGTGCAGATGGGCTTTTTACTCTGAAATTACTAATTGAAAAACACAAGAGTTCAATAGACAAACACATTTAGCATTTGTCGAATATAAGAAGGCCTTTGACTATGTGGAAATTAATTTTTAGAAATACTAGCTGATGCTGAAACTCACAACGAAATAGTAGTTGCAATCTATAATATATATGGAGAGAATTCAATTGCAGTTAAATTGGTAACAGAAATATCAAATTGAAAACCAATAAGTTGTGGTGTCTGACAAAGTTGTCCCTTATCGCTTCTACTTTTCAACATATACACTAATGAGCCAAAACATTATGACCAGCGAATCATTAGGCAAATCAAAGCAACTGCAGGTGAGCTAAGGTGCGGGTCGGGACATGCATGATACCTGATGCTGAGCTCCATTAATCAGTGTTACTCTTGTTCTTCAGATGGGAAAGGCATCTGAAGCGAGTTCGACAAAGGCCATTGGGAAAGGCTAGTGTGTCACAACACATAGTACATCGAACCCTGCTGAAAATGGGGCTGCGTAGCCTCAGGCCTCTCTGAGTGCCCATGCTAACCACAGTTCACTGGTGACAGCGCCTACAATGGGCACACGAGCATCAAAACTGAACCTTGAGTGATTGGAAGAAGGTCGTCTAGTCCGATGAATCACATTTCCTGTTGCACCATGTGGATAGCCGGGTACGTGTGCATTGTTTACCTGGGGAAGTGATGGCGCCTGAATGCACCATGGGACGAAAACAAGCCGGTGGCAGTGGTGTCATGTGGCGATGTTCTTCTGGGATACTCTGGGTCCAGTCATCCATGTTCTGGGCACTCTGACGTCTACCACCTACCTAAACATCATTGCTGACCAGGTACACCCTTTCATGGCAACAGTCTTCCCCTCTGGCAGTGCTGTCGTTCAGCAGGATAATGTGCCATGCCACACCAACCGGATTGTTCGAGACTGGTTCGCAGAACATAAGGAAGACTTCCAGGTATTGCTCTGATCTCCAAATTCTTCAGGCATCAATCCCATCAAGCATCTGTGGTTTGTGTTTGAACAGCAACTCTGATCTGCAGCGTCTCAACCACGGACCTTACAGGAGTTAAAGGATCTACTGGTTACGTGTTAGTATCAGATACCACAAGACACATTTAGAAATCTTGTAGTGTCCATACCTCGTTGGGTACGAGCTGCTTTGGCTGCATGCAGAGGACCAACACCATATTAGGTAGGTGGTCATAATGTTTTGCCTCATCGGTGTTGTCAATGCCATTGTCAGACACTGGAGATTACAATCCATGGTATTACATTACAAAGTGGGTAATCACTTTGATAATTTACTGTATGCCAATGACCAAGTGCTCCTAGCCAATAATGAAGATGATTTATACAATACTCAATATACAATCTAAATACAATTAGATAGCACAAAAAATTGAACATGGAAATATCAACTGCAAAAACAAAAATCATGGCTTTTCAAGGAAAGGAACCCATCCAAAGCAAAATTTGTATTTATAATACAATTCTTTAACATGTAAATTGCATTAAATATCTTGGCTAAAGCCTGAAATGAAACAGAAAACAATAATAGGGAATAAAATTAACAGAGAACTTAGAATAATCAGTCAAGTTTCTAATCTAACAAAAGTGCAGAGACATATCAGAATAAAAGTCTACAAGGTACTAGCCAGACCACTACTCATATGTGGAAGTGAAGCCTGGACTATCAAAAAAATAAGATTAATGCTGAATCACTTCAGCCGAAATGAAATTTATGAGAAAAACTACAGGATTTATGTTGTTAGACCATATAAAAAAACAACATATTAGAGCAAATAGAAATGACACCTATAACTGAATACATCCAACATTATGGACAGAAATGGCTACACGTGAAAACAATGGATAAAACCATGATACGTCATCAGATTATCAAATACATCCCTAGAGGAAGAAGAATGCTAGAAGGCCAACCAAGAGATGGTTGGAGATGGCTACTACTTGTTTTTAATATTTATTAATATTAATAAATATTAAAAACAAGAAGCAGCCCAGAAATGTACCCTGACAAACTCCCCTAAAACTTTAGTCCAAGAAGAGCAGTGCCTGTTAATAACCACCCTCTGTCTTCTGCCACTCAACCATCCCTGTATTAATATTAAAAATAGGATGACAATAATTATATAAATCCTATACAGCTCATTCTGCTGTAATGTGCCATCTTAAAATGTGCATTTCAAGTTAATTGCATATTTATTTGGCACCTTGTACACCAAGGATTATATAAATGGAACCCAAATGCCACCTTAATACAATACTATTTCTCACTACTGTAATTTTAGTTCATTATTATTCATAAGCATGTGTTGTGTTCTTATTCATATACATATCCTTATTACCCATATTATAACCAATGAATGCAAAAAAATAATAATAAATAAATAAATAAATTTTACTTAGTCTATTCGAGGCCTTTTTGCAGTCATTGCTATCATTAACCAGCCTGCCAATCTTTGTATCATCAGCAGAATTAGATATTAAACTTGACATGCATTTATCATTATTATTAATAAATATTAAAAACAAGAAGCAGCCCAGAAATGTACCCTGACAAACTCCCCTAAAACTTTAGTCCAAGAAGAGCAGTGCCTGTTAATAACCACCCTCTGTCTTCTGTCTCAACCATCCCTGTATTAATATTAAAAAAAAAAAAGGTAAAGTGCAGCCATTATCAACCCACTGCAGGATGGAAGCTTCCTCAACAATTCATGCTTGAGGGAAATGGACCTTAGTCTGCCACGCTGGTCCAGTGCGGGTTGGCAGATCGACCGTATTCGGCAGTCAGGGGCTTGAACCCCGGTCTACTCAAAGAGTGTGTAGTACTGCACTCCTGCTCCTGACCACTTGGCTACGGAGGCCGTGTATTAGTATTAGCAATGGCCAAATGTTGCAAGGAAGCCTATGGCTTATGTTGCACCAGCCAAAAATATAATAAAAATAAAAAATAAATTAAAATAACAAAAAAAAAAATAATAAATAAATAATAAGATAAAATAATAATAAGAAGAAAATTTTAAAAATAATAATAATTAATAAGAGAAAAGAAAATAGACAACCTATACATTTTCCTCCTCCCGTAGGTAATTATCCAGCTGACCTTTAAATTTCCCCAAACGTTCAGCCTCTACCAACCATGTAGGTAACTTATTCCAGTAATTTATAACTTGATGGCTAAAATAAAACTTCCTGTAATCCAGTCTAAATATCTCCCCCCATAACTTGAAATTATGGCCCCTTCTAGAATCATTTATAACCATGAAAATTTTGTTCTCATTCATATTACTTTTTCCTCTCAGAGCTTCAATCAAGTCTTCTCTAAGGTGCCTAGTTTCCAAGCTGTGCAACCTACACGTTCAAAGTCTGCTCAATGGATGCCCTTTTGCTGATCTCACCAGGCCAGTGACCCATCTTTGGACCCTTTCAACAAGCACAATGTCTTTTTTTAGGTGCAGTCTCCATACTTGAACACAGTATTCCAAGTGTAGTCTAACAATAGCCTTATATAATGGGATTATGATGTCCTTATCTCTACTAGCAATTGTTCAATAAATCATCTATAGGACACCATGGGCCTTCCTTGCAACCAGTCTACAGTGCTCGGAGAACTTCATGTCTGATCATAATGTAACATCCAAGTCCCTTTCCTCCACTACTGGTTTTAGTTCAGCTCTGCCAAGTGTATAAGTTATTTTGGGGTGACTCTTCCCCAGGTGTAATGCCTTATACTTTGCTGAATTAAAGCATAGATTTCATTTTTCTGACTATCCCTGAAGTCTATCTAGGTCACTTTGAAGAAACTCTGCTTGGTGGTGATAATTAACTACTATACCAATCTTTACATCATCTTCAAATTTAGACATAATGCCCTCTATCCCTTCATTGATGTCATTTATGAAAATCAAAAACAACAGCACTCCTAATACTGATCCTTGGGGAATCCCGCTTCTTACATCAATCTAATCTAAAGAATAACCATTTATTGTAACCCTCTGCCTCCTACCCTGAAGCCATCCAGCTGTCCATATAAGGATTTTCCCTCTGATTACAACCTGTTCCAGCTTATAAACTAACTTCTCATGTGGGGACTGAGTCAAATGCTTTGCTGAAATCCAAATAAACAATGTTGAAATTATTCTGTAAGTCCAGCTGTTGAGTGACCTTGTGAAAAGAGCTAACCAGATTAGTTAAACATGATTTTCCCTTTACAAAACCGTGCTGAGTATCCTTCAGAATTCCATTTCTGTCTAAATGATCCTGAATTCCACCTTTGATCATTGTCTCCATGATTTTCCTACTATTGAAGTTAGACTAACCGGCCAGTAATTTCTCATTTCACTCTTAGAACCAACCGCCCTTATGTATTGGAGACATATTAGCACTTTTCCAATCCTAAAGAATTGCTCCTGAGTCCAGTGATGCTCTCATAATGTAATTAGCCTCAATAGTTCAGTGCACTCAATTGCTGCCTCCCTTAAGATTATAGGGTATATGCCATTAACCCCAGGAGCCTTACTGGCCTGTAGGTGCAAAAGTTTTTTCATTAAATAAACATGTGAAATTTCAACATCCTTAATTACATTTTTTTTCAGGTGCCTCCGTAGCCAGGTGGGCAGGAGCAGCAGTTCATAGCACACGCTTCTTGATTAGACCGGGGTTCGAGCCCGTCACCACCAAACACGGAGGATGCGGAAAGGTCAGGGAATGACCACTGCATATTCCCGGAGCAATATGGCCTTAGTTGCTAATGCTCCTAAAAACCAAATAACAAACAAACATTTTTTTCAAATTCGCTCCCATAATTTCTCATTGATGCAAAGGGTTTTTCTTCTGTAAATATCGATGCAAAATAACTGTTGAGTTCATCTGCAAGTTCAGCTGAGGTATCTAATACTATCTCAGATCCATTACATAAGGGTCCGATCTGGTTTGACCTTCTCTTCTTTGCATTTATAATTCCTTATCCTCCTCTTTACTCTCTTTGCCAGCGATTTCTCATACTCTGCCTTTGCCACCCTAACCTTTTCTGTTGCACTATTACAGATAGTGCCACAGAAATTTGTAGCTGTTATAAGCTTCACTACTTTTTATTGCTCTCTAATTTTTCCATGCTGACTTTTCCATCTCTGTAACTTATCCAAAGCAATAACTGTTTCCTACTTTTACACTACTACAATTTGTATGCCAATCTTTCATTTTTTTTTTTTTATGAGAACCCCAAACACGAGAGGTATCAAAACCTATAGTACTTAGTACTGTGCATGGGTTGAAGGAGAAGTATGGGGGGGGGGGGATGCCGGAAACTTTGCTCTAGAGACTAAACATGGGTTTCACCACTTCAAGCCTCCAATAAGCAAAGTGGTGGTATTTCACCGGTTGATGAAAGTCATCTACCACCTGATAAATGTGGAGCATTGTCAAAAGCTTTATTGAAATCGCAGTATATGATGTTAAAATTATTTTTTTTTCATCCAGTTCCTTAGTTACTGTATCATAGTAGCTTATTAGATTGATCAGACAAGAACTCCCCTTAACAGATCCATATGATTCAGTTTCCATATCATATATGTATACAGTAGCTTCTTACAGTAATTACAGATCTGTAATTACTCACTTCAACTTTTGATCTCCTTTTGTGAATAGGAGAAATATTTAAACCCATCAGTATGTAGTGAACCTTCCCTAAATTCAAGGATGCTCTCTTAATTATGGGCATTATGGACTTTCTAAAGAAACCATTGTCTTAGTTACACTGGGTTTCAGTGTTTTGAACATATGGCTCACATGTTTGAAATGGGTGCATTGGCTGTGGGTCAGAGGCATCTGCTATTGAAAGTAGTTCCTCTGTGTTTTGAAAGTATGGATTTCGGTTATTTGGGACACATTGGGACTAGCACACTTTGGCCCAATTAAACGGCTGCCCCAGTTATGCAAAGTTTCATGTAAAGAGTTAAAAATACAGTGGACCCTACTTTATGATTGGCTCACTGTATGATAAATCATGTTGCGATGGACTCTCTATAATAAAATACCATTCATTATATAATATGTAATAAGTGCCAGTTACGACATACCCGATATTCTTCCTGATGAGGTAGAACATGCATTGAAGAAAATGAAGAATCAGAAAGCCCCGGGGGAAGATGAAGTTACTGTAGAGTTGTTAAAATTGGAAGGAAGAGACATAACACAAAAACTGGCAAGGCTCTTCACAAAGTGCATTAGAAAAGGTATGATGGCTAAGCAGTGGAATAATGCAATCATAGTTTTGCTGCATAAGAAAGGAGATAAATCAGAAATTGGAAATTATAGACCAATTAGCTTGTTATCCCACATCTACAAGTTGTTCGCAAGGGTCATTACTAACAGATTAGAAAGAATACTTGATGAGAATCAACAGAAAGAGCAAGCTGGCTTTAGGCCATGATTCTCAACTATGGATCACCTTCACGTAATATCACAGCTAATGGAGAAAGCAAATGAATATAAAACACCATTGTGGATTATGAAAAGGCATTTGACTCCATACAGCATAAGGCAATGTTTCGGGCACTGGAAAGACAAGGCATAGATACCCCACATATTATGATTTTGAAGAAAATATATGAGAGTGCTACCTCCTTTATTAGACTAGACAAAGACAGCAGGAAATTTAAAATCGAGAAAGGAGTTCGACAAGGAGACACAATATCTCCGAAGCTGTTTACTGCTGCCCTTGAGGAAGCTTTCAGTAGATTAGACTGGTCACAGAAGGGTGTCATTGTGAACAGAGAGTACCTAAACCATTTATGATTTGCAGATGACATTGTGGTCATAAGGCACGATCCCAAAGAATTAGAAGAAAATCTTAATCAGTTATGCACAGTTAGTAAGGATTTTGGACTAAAGATGAATATGGCTAAAACAAAAGTAATGATGAACAGGTATGCCACAGAAAAGGAAATAATGATTGAAGGAGCAGTAATTGTTAAGGTGGAGTCATATACTTATCTGGGACAAGTTATTAGCTGTAATAATGATAAATGGCTGGAAGTCAAGAGAATAATAAATTTTAGATGGATAGCATTCAGGAAATATAGTCACATACTGAAGAGCAATATCCCAATTTGTCTGAAACATAAAATAATGAACCAATGTTTACTCCCCACCATGACTTATGGAAGTGAAACTTGGGCACTTACCAAAAGAATGGAAGAGAAGCTGAGAACTACGCAGCGAAGAATGGAACGAATTATATTGGGAATCAGACTGTTAGATAAGAAGAGAAACACATGGATTAGGCAGCAAACTCAAGTAAAGGACATTCTTATCAAAACTAAAGAACTAAAATGATCTTGGGCAGGACACATAGTTTGAAAACACATGATGACGGATGGACTAAGAAAATAACAGAATGGTACCAAAGAGGAGCTAGAAGAAAACCTGGAAGACAAAGACTGAGATGGATAGACGAAATTAATGAGTTTGTGGGTAGTAAATGGATGGCCAGTGCTCAAAACAGAAGGAACTGGAAAGTTGTTGGAGAGGGCTTCATCCTGCAGTGGATTGAAAATGGATGATGATGAAGTGCCAGTTATTATGATCAAGTTTGTGAATTGAATTTTAATTCTATTAAAAGGCGATTCTAATTAGCAAAAATAGGAGGAATATTATCCCCATGCTATAAAAGTAAAGATATATTAAGCACAAATTTACTCTTTATTACCTTACCAATTAAAAAATTAAATGATCTCCTGCCCCAATTAAGTGGCATGTTGTCCCAAATAAATCTCTTCTCCAATTAACCGGTGGCCCAAAAAACCAGAAAATCAAAACTATATTTTCCACAGGTTAGCAAAATAAAAATAAATTTACACTTACTTACATAGCTTAACTAATACTGTAATATGTACATACTAACTAACTGATACTTCTGTTCACTGACATTTTGAAATTTTTTTTTTTTTTTGGGTTAAATTTAAAACAATAAAAAAGATGAGTAATCAATAAAAAAGAACACGATATGTACAAGTGAGATATGGAATAACAAGTTTACGAAGCTTAAAAAATAGGAATGAAGAGAAGATTTGGAAATTTATTTATTTTTTATGTTATTGAAGATTTCAGTGAAGGGAGAACACATTTCATTATAATAATGTAAAAACTCCCACAGAATTCCGACTATCGGTATTATCGAAAATGCAATAAGATCCAGTTTGCTACCCACTTATAATTGACTGCACTAACAGAAAAGCCCAATAAACCGGAAACTGCAAATTGCTTTTATTGTTTTATGGTTGTGACCTCCAGAAATCTGACCAGACCAGATGGTCCAGTTGGAGGCAATCGTAGGGGAATCTCGAGTGCTGCAGTCTTCTCCTGCCCCAATTAAGTGGCATGTTGTCCCAATTAAGCGAAGAAAACATTGGCTATTTTCTCGATTAGGTTCTGGTCTTTAAGATTTTTCCCAAATAAATCTCTTCCCCGATTAACAGATGGCCCAAAAAACCAGAATCCACTGTACTTTTTTTGTTTAGAATATTATTATCATTATTGATGTGAAATGGTCTTGCTTCACCTATTATTATTATTTATCAGTCTTTTCGTATATTTGTTTAAGAAAACACATTAATATGTGTGCAAATGTAAATTTTAAATTTCACAATTTTTACCATTCTCTGAACAACTGAAAAATGGAATTAAATGTTAGTTTTATTTTTATTAATATTAATAAACATAAAAATCAGCAGTATTAATATTTTTTACAAAAAAACATGCATGAAACAGCAATTTTAAATAAATTTTAATCAAAAATTTTAAAAATACGTATGATAAGTAATGCAATCTATTAGAAAAAGAAGAAATACTGGAAAACCATAAGCTAAACAAAAACAACTTTTTTTTTTTTTTTTTTCTTTTTTTTTTTCAGAAATAGAAAACAAAGTTGGGTACCTGTTAGGTTATGTGTAACTGTTTGACTGTTTTTGTAAAAAATCAGTAGCATGACCACTGCCTACTACTAGTTAATATAATTTGATAGATTTTCTGTCAGTTCAGGTACCTTAATTACTTTTAGCTTCAATAATTTCTCTTCTACTTTCTTCTCAGTTATCACAATTATTTAGTTCTCAGTTATAACCTGGTATGCTTGTAGTATTCCCATCCCTAAAAATTTCATCACACATGCATATAGGTCCCAAGTGACAAGCGACATTACTGCGACTTATAGAGTGCTCTTGATAAGTGAATAATGTTATTTTTAAGTTCCTGTCTTTCTCTCAATGGTTTAATTTAAAAACAGTTCCATACTTGAAAACTACAAGTCAGAACTGAGAAAGGAAATTCACCTTTCTTTTCCTTTTTTCATATATTTTTAGTAGCACTAACCAACTAACACTTCAACTGCTTGGCCTCCTAGTGGCACTGCTCCTTCCTCCCCGTTGCTGGGCTGGAAACCTTGGTGGAAAAGTCCTCCCGCCAAGGGCCAAAAGGAGCAAACATAGCAAGCACAGACCATGTTTCTGCAACTCAAACTAGCAGAAAACTAGACAAAATGGGTTCAGGTACAGCTAAGTGACAAAAGACAGAGACACTCCCTCTAGTTGCACTGCTGTTCTTAATTATTCATTCCAAGAACGAACAATCCATTGGAAGTTTGTCACCATTTCAAATCCAAAAAACTCTCGAAAGCATAGTTAGTTCCCCTAAAACAGTCAGAAGACTAAAATCAGGGGATCTTCTAGTAGAGATGACAAACCAAAACAAGCTAGCATCTAATGAAAGCAAAAACTTTTGGAGATATTCCAATAACAGTTACTCCTCATTCCACCCTGAATACCTCGAGAGGAGTAATTACTGAATGGGACCTCCTCAATGTTCCCAAAGATGAAATCAAAGAAGAGCTGAAAGATCAAGGGGTTATTCAAGTCAAAAGAATTACAATTAAATGAGATGGAGAAATTTTCCCAATGAGGAATATAATTCTGACCTTCAACACTCCAAAACCACCAAAAACTATAAAAGCTGGATACCTAAACTGCCCACTGAGACCATACATTCCAAACCCTGTCCGGTGTTTTAAGTGTCAGAAGTATGGTCACTCTCAAGCAGTATGCAGAAGTTCTGCTATTGCCTCAAAATGCAGGTCATGAGAACATACACAACAAGACTGTACAGCACAAATTTCAAGATGTCCTAACTGCAGAGGAGAACATAATGCCTACTCGAAATAATGTGAAGAATGGAAGAGAGAAAAGAGAATACAGAAATATAAAGTGGAAAACAATGTAACATATCAAGAAGCTAAAAGAACAATACAACCACAAAGAACTTGTGCATAGACCATCTTATGCCCAAGTAACACAAACTTATAAAACAATAGAAACACAGACAGAAGTAATGATCCCACCAAAAAAGTCCATTTCAGATTGGGCGCACCCACTGCTCATTGACCCAAAACCAAAACAAAAAGCAGAACAGGCAATAAACATGCCCATTATGATACCACCAACTAGAGAAACCACCACATCCACAAAACAACATGGAACCACTAAAGTAAATGGGAATAAAATCTACAACATGGAAGTAGAAGAAATGAATCAGTTGGAATAAACAATACTAGAAATTTTTGCAGAGGAAGAAGAGATGGATACCAGAAAGCCATACTTCCCTAAAAAAGGAAGACAAAAAACAAAGAACCCTAAGCCAACAATCTCAAGAAAACAAGCTGAAAATACTAACAAAACCAAATAATGAATACATTTTTAAAGTGGAACTGTAGAGGATTCTGCAGCAATTTTGAAGGTATCCATGATCTCCTATCGGAGTACAATCCAATTAGTCTATGTTTGCAAGAAACATATCTTAAACCTCAGAATAAAATACATTGCAATATATACAGAAAGGACAGGATTATCAACAGTGCAGCACATGGTGGAGTAGCAATCTTAGTAAATTGCAGTATACCTACCCAGCAGGTTCTCTTGCAGACCAATCTAGAGGTCATAGCAGTATGCATTGCAGTAAACTTTCATGTAACAGTAGCCTCCATTTACCTGCCACCAAACCAAGATATGAGTTATACAGAACTAGAAGATCTGATAGTCCAAGTATCCCAAGTAGATAAAAGAGGTCAAATTCTAGAAAAACTACTAGATAAACTCAACCTAACACTCTTAAATGATGGGACACCCACATGTATCTATCCACAGAAACTAGCGCCGACCGGGCTAGCCGGGTGGGTAAAGTGCCTGCCTGGCAACCCAAAGGTCGCGGGTTCAAATCCCGCCTCGGGCTTGGATCAAAGTACTGCAAAACCTTGGGAGGTGCATTATGGCCACAGAAGCTGATGCGCCAACAACTACCAAAAAAAAAAAAAAAAAAAAAACACAGGAACTAGCACAGCAATATATGCTGTGCTAGTTCCTTTCTATATGCACTCCATCATTATACCCTCTACTGGAGTGGGCAATTCACAGTGATCCACTAGGTAGTGATTATTTTCCAGTAAAGATTACTTTAAACAAACTGAACCCTTGTCAACTCCAAAGTGGAGATTAGATAAAGCAAACTGGGCAAGATATAAACAGCTGGCCATATTAGAAGAGCAGAAAATCCAACAGGTTTCACTTGACTCTGCAGTGAAATATGTAACTGACACACTCCTTCATATTGCAGAGGGAGTATATGATGAGAGCCTTGTCGATCAATTCGGCCCTGGAGGGATTGTGCAAGGCTCAAGGGGTAAAATTTTTTTTCAGCCTGGACTGTACTTGTTAACAGGAGAGATTGCTTCTACAGGGATGGGATACACTTAAATAGAAAGGGTGCAAGAATTTTTACTGATGCTGTCGAGGCAGAGTTAGGTGGGTCGGAAAACTGCTAGTTGGGGGGAATACAAGGACTAATAGATTAACAGTAGCCACTGGCAGAGGTGGAAGTGATTCTTGCACTGCTTCTATTGAAATGAGCAGAAGCCTGAAAAACAAGATGCAGGATATTTCAGAGACTGCTGGGAGTCATTGCGGTACAAGTAAACACATGGGTTGTGTTAGGGTAGCCAAGAATAGAAACAGGTGCATGTATACCTGCGTGTACACCAATGATAGGAGTTTGGTAAAAAAATTTGATGAATTTGAGGTATTGCTCAAACCATCAAAGGCAGATATTGTTGGGATATCAGAGACGTGGTGTCACATATATAAGGAATGTGGAACTGGAATTTGGGGAATACAATGTGTATAGAAAGGATAGACAGGACAGGAGGGGAGGAGGGGTTATGCTATTAGTTAAGAAACACATAAAGTCTAAGGAAGTGAAGCCAGTCGACATCGATGGACAGGGCAGTGTCGAGTCAGTTTGGTGAGACATAAGCATAGGGAAATCAAAATTGAGAGTAGGAGTGTGCTATAGGCCTAATGACTATGATGAGTATAATAAGATATTGTACAGGGAAATAGAGTGGGCCAGTAAATCAGAGAGTCTTATAATGGGGGATTTTAATTTCCCAGATATTGACTGGAATTTGTGGGTTGGTCACTCGCACACTAGCAAGGCTTTTGTGGATTTATTGGATGATTGTTTTCTACATCAGCATGTTCGTGAGGCAACAAGAGGGAGCAATACTCTTGATCTGATTATCAGTAGTGATTCTTCATGCATTAAGAATCTGCAGATAAATGAACCACTAGGTGGCAGTGATCACAGTGTGTTGAAGTGGGATTTACTCAAGGAGGTAACTACCATCAGAGGTAAAGGGAAGGGTTTTGTTTTCGTAAAGGCGACTATGATGGTCTGAGACAGTATTTAAATTCTATACAGTGGGACCAACTGATGATGTTACCAACAGCAAACTCAAAATTGGAAGCATTCAAGGAACTAATCTTGTAGGCTACCAGGCTTTACATACCAACTAAGAAATATTGTTCAAGGTTTAGGCCTAAATGATTGTCAGATGAACTAATGAGACATGTGGCAGAGAAGAAAAATGCATGGGATACATACAAATTAATGGATGACATGGAAGCCTATGATAGATATAAGTTGGTCTGTAACCAAGTCACAAAGGAGATTAGGCAGGCAAAGGAAGACTATGAAAAATCCTTGGGAAAGGATGCAAAGAAAAACAGAAAAGAGTTCTTTACCTATTTAAACTCAAGAATTCCTTCTTGGGATGAATCAGATTGGTCCACTGGATATTGATGGTTCAACAGTTGAGGATCCTGCTCAGGTGGCTAACAATCTAAACGAGTATTTTGCATCTACATTCATGCATGAGGAGTTATTCAGGAAGGAGAATGATGTAGGTAAAGTAAACATTGGCAGTGAGCTGGATGATTTTGTAATAACTGAGAGGAAAGTGGAGGAGAGATTGTTGAGGATAAACATAAAAAAGGCACCTGGGGCGGATGGGATCTATCCAGTTATATTAAAGGAGGCAGCAACGGAGGTAAGCAAACCCCTAGCCATAATTATAAGAGCTTCTTTGGACTCAGGGGAGGTACCCATAGACTGGAGATGTGCAAATGTAACCCCAATTCACAAAGGAGGATCAAAGGCTGACACAAGTAATTATAGACCTGTTAGTTTAACTTCTGTTCCAGGTAAATTAATGGAGGCACTGGTTAAAGAAGCACTGCAGGATCATCTAGACAAGAATTCAGTTATAGCTCAGACGCAGCATGGTTTTGTTAAGGGCAGGTCTTTCCTGACCAATTTGATTGGATACTATGATGTAGTCACAAAAGAACTGGATGCAGGGAATAACTTTGATATTATATATTTGGATCTTAGAAAGGCTTTTGATACTGTTGCACATGGAAGACTGCTGCACAAATTGGAGCAGTGTGGCATTGGAGACAAATTGCTGCTATGGATAATGGGATGGTTGAGTGGCAGAAGACAGAGAGTGGTAATCAATGGACACTGCTCAACGTGGACTAATGTTATTAGTGGAGTTCCTCAGGGTTCAGTGTTGGGTCCGTTGTTGTTTTTGGTGTTTATGAATGATATTGATGATGGGATATCGTTTAATGTCCAAATTTGCAGATGATACAAAGGTTGGCAGGGTTGTTAAGGACACCACTGACGCTATGCTGCTTCAACAGGATCTGGAAAGGTTGAACAGATGGGCTGAGAGGTGGCAAATAACGTTTAACATTGAGAAATGTAAAGTACTACATATGGGAAACAGTAACCCCAGAGCAACGTATCAACTCTGCGGTACTACACTGACAGTGGTGGAGAATGAAAAGGACCTGGGGGTAATTGCGCAGGCAGATATGAAGTTCTCTGAGCAGTGCAGACGAGCTGCAAGAGTAGCTCATGGTGTCTTGTCAATGATATGCAGGAATTTTTCTAGCAGGTATAAGGAGGTGATTATTCCCTTGTATAAGGCAATGGTTAGGCCACATCTTGAGTACTGTATACAGGTCTGGAGGCCTCATTTCAAGAAGGCTGCTGGAACCTATCCAGCTCAGAGAAGGGCAACAAGATTAGTGAATGGAACAAAGGGTTGCTCTTACGAAGAAAGGCTTAAGTTTTGCAAATTACCGAGTCTGGAGACTAGGCACCGGCGAGGAGATCTGATAGAGGTGTATAAGGCTTTGAATGGTTTGAGCATGCTCGATGCCAATGGGATTCTTCATCTTGCTCAGAATAATCAGCTCGGAGGGCATAAATTCAAATTGTGGAAGGACGGATGTCGGATAGATGTGCGGAAATTTGCCTTTGGCCAGCGGGCGGTTGGTTGGTGGAACCGACTTTCATCACTTGTTGTTGAAGTTGATAGCCTAAACAAATTTAAGGCTCAACTGGACAGGTATTTCGAGCGAACGGAGGGGTGAAATGGGAGTGGTGTGTTTTTTTTTTTTTTTTGGCTGATGCTGAATAAGCTTGCTTTCTTGCATCATATGCCTCTACTAATGCTAATGCTAACTAACAGTGCCAAAAACCTCTTCAAAGTTTTCCATACATCCAAAGCCGTGGTGGAACAATGAATGTGCTCTAGAAAAACGAGAGAAAATCAAGACACGGAATAATTTCCAAAGATACCTACCACAACTAACCTGATACAAAAAGCAAGGGCAAATGTCAATGTCAGATGCATTACTAAGATCAGTAAAAAAGAATCCTGGATCCGTTTTACATCTACAATTACTAGAAAAACAGACAGCAGGAAGGTTTGGGACAAAATAAATAAAATAAACAACAAATAACAAAAAATTTCTCCTCCTTTTATAAAATGGAATGGAAAAGATATATCAAAGCCTGAAGACATAGCCAATGCTCTTGGTAGGACATTTGAAAAAATATCAAGCAATAGCTCCTATGGACCAGCTTTCCAAAAACATAAGGCAAATACAGAAACATATAAACTGAATTTCTCCAGTAAAAGTAAAGAATCCCTATAACCAACCTTTCATTCTCAGAGAACTTCATAAAGCCATTTCAGAGACGAGGCAAAGTGCAGCCAGTCCAGATGAAATAGTATACACGATGGTACAAAAATTAGATGAGAAATCATTGATATCGTTGTTGATAACTCTTATTGTATAACAGAATATACCTAAAAAATTACTTTTCGAATCAGTGGTGTCATGCAATAGTCTTAGCATTTCCAAAACCAAAATGAAGATCCCACAAATCTAAACCACTATCACCCAGTAGCCTTAACTAGCTGCCTTAGAAAAATACTTGAAAAAATGGTAAATGGCCGACTAATGTGGTTTTTAGAAACCCATAACTTACTTAATACAGCTCAGTTTAGTTTTGGAAAGAAGAGATCAACTTTGGACTTAATGATTAAAGCAGAAAACATAAGAAATGCTTTCATAAGGAAACAACATCTAGTAATGATATGTTTTGATCTAGACAAGGCATATGACACTGCATGGAGATATGGAATACTTAGAGACATAACTTTGGAATGAGAGGACATCTCCCAATATACATCTGAAATTTTTTGCAACAATGAACTTTCCAAGTTAGGATATTAACCACACTATCGCAGGTCTTTATACAAGGAGTGCCACAGGGTCAGTACTCAATGCTACCCTGTTTGCCATAAAAATCAACTCAATAGCTAAAAAAATACCGAGTGTTGTAGATGCAGCACTTTATGTTGATGATTTCATCATTTCTTGCCATTCACAAAATATGCAAACAATTAGCATTGGTAGAAGAAAGAATGCAAGAAAGCAAGCTTATGCAGCATCAGCCAAAAAAAAAGCACTCCCAATTCACCCCTCCATTCGTTCCAGATACCTATCCAGCTCAGCATTAAATTTATTTAGGCTAACTTCCACAACAAAAGATGGAAGTCTGTTCCATCTATCAACTACCCGCTGGCTAAAGGCAAACTTCCACACATCTATACTACAACTGTATTTATGCTCTCAGGTGATTATTCTTAGCAAGAGGAAGAATCCCATCAGCATTGAGCATGCTCAAACCATTCAAGGCATTAAACACCTCAATCAGATCACCTCGCAGGTGCCTAGTCTCAAGAGATTGTAATCTGCAAAACTTAAGCCTTTCTTCGTAAGAGCAACCTTTTGTTCCATTTGCTAATCTCATTGCCCTTCTCTGTACTCGTTCCAACAACTCTACATCTTTCAAAAAATGAGACCTCCAGTCCCGTATACAGTACTCAAGGTATGGCCTGACCATTGCCTAATACAAGGGCATAATCACCTCCTTATTCCTGCTAGAAAAATTCCTGTATATCATTGGCAAGACACCATGAGCTACTCCTGCAGACCGTCTGCACTGCTCAGAAAACTTCATATCTGCCTACACAGTTACCCCCAGTCCTTTTCATTCTCTACCATTGTCATTGTAGTACCACACAGTTGATACATTAGTCTGGGGTTACTGCTTTCCATATGTAGTACTTTACATTTGTCAATGTTAAACTTCATTTTCCACCTCTCAGCCCATCTGTGAACTTTTCTAGATCCTGTTGCAGCAGTGTACTGTAATTAGTGTCCTTAACAACCCTGCCAACCTTCATATCATCTGCAAACTTGGACATTAAGCCTGATATGCCATCATCAATATTATTTATAAATACAGAAAACAACAGTGGACCCAACACTGAATCTTGAGGGACTCCACTAATAACATTAGTCCACAAAGATCAGTGTCCATTGATTACCACTCTCTGTCTTCTCCCACTCAACCATCCCTTTACCCATAGCAGCAATTTGCTCCCAATGCCAAACTACTCCAATTTGTGCAGCAGTCTTCCATGTGCAACAGTAACAAAGGCTTTTCTAAGATCCAAATATATGATATCAAAAGTATTCTTTGCATCCAGTTCCTTGGTGACCACATCATAGTATCCAATCAAATTGGTCAGACAAGACTTCCCTTTAACAAACCCATGCTCTGTCAGAGCTATAACTGAAATCTTGTCTAGATGATCCTGCAATGCTTCTTTAACCATTACTTCCATTAATTTTCCTGGAACAGAAGTTAAACTACCAGGTCTATAATTACTTGTGTCAGCCTTTGATCCTTCTCTGTGGATTGAGGTCACATTTGCACATCTCCAGTTCATGGGTACCTCCCCTGAGTCCAGGGAAACTCTAATAATTATGGCTTATGGTTTGCTTACTTCCTTTGCCGCAACCTTTAATATAACTAGATAGATTCCAGCCACCTCAGGTGCCTTTCTTATGTTTATATTCAACCATTTCTCCTCCACTTTACTCTCAGTTATTACAAGATTATCTAGCTTACTGCCAGAGTTTAATAACTTCTGGCATTCCCATCCCTGAATAACTCCTCATGTGTGAATGTAATTGTAAAATACTCATTTAGTTTGTTAGCCACCTGAACAGGATCATCAACAGTTGAACCCTCAATATCCAGTGGACCAATCTGATTCATCCCTTTCCTTCTAGAGTTCACATAGGAAAAGAACTTTTTGCTGTTTTTCTTTGCATCCTTTGCCAAAGATTTCTCGTAAGCTGCCTTTGCCTGCCTAATCTCCTTTGTGACTTGGTTACAGACCAGCTTATATCTATCATAGGCTTCCATGTCACCCATTAATTTATATGTATCCAATGCATTTTTCTTCTCTGCCACATGTCTCATTAGTTCGTCTCACATCCGTTTAGGTCTAAACTTTGAACAATATTTCTTAGTTGGTATGTAAAGCCTAGTAGCTTCCAAGATTAATTCTTTGAATGTTTCCCATTTTGAATTTGGTGTTGGTAACATCATCAGTTGGGCCTACCGTATAGAATTTATAAAGTGTCTCAGATCACTGTAGTCACCTTTATGAAAGCAGAAACACTTCCCTTTACCCCTGATGGTAGTTACCTCTTTTAATAAATCCCACTTCAGCACACTGTGATCTGTCACCTAGTGGTTCTTTTTTTTTGCAGGTTCTTAATGCATGACGAATCACTACTGATAATCAGTTCAAGAGTATTACTCGGTCTAGTTGCCTCCCTAACATTCTGATGTAGGAAACAATCATCCAATAAATCGACGAAAGCCTTGCTAGTGTGTGAGTGACCAACCCACAAATTCCAGTCAATATCCAGGAAATTAAAATCCCCCATTATAAGACACTTTGATTTGCTGACCTACTCTATATCCCTGTACAGTTTTTTTATTATACTCATCATAGTCATTAGGCCTATAATACACTCCTCCTCTCAATTTTGATCTCCCAGTGCTTATGTCACACCAAACTGACTCGACACTGCACTGTCCAGTGATGTTGACTGGCTTCACTTCCTTGGATTTTGTGTTTCTTAACTAATAGCATAACCTCTCCTCCCTTCCTATCCTGTGTATCCTTTCTGTACAGATTGTACTCCCCAAATTCCAGTTCTGCATTCCTTATATCTGTGTGACATCATCTCTGATATCCCAACAATATCTGTCTTTGATGTTTTGACCCACACCTGAAATTCATTAAATTTATTTACCAAACTCCTAGCATTGTTGTATACGCAAGTATACATGCACGTGTTCCTATTCTTAGCTACCCTAATACAACCCATGTGTTTACTTGTACCGCAGTGACTTCCAGCAGTCTCTGAAATACCCTGCATCTTGTTTTCCAGGCTGCTGCTCATTCCAATAGAAGCAGTGCAAGAATCACTTTCTCCTCTGCCAGTGGCTACTGTTAATCTATTAGTCCTTGTATTCCCCCCACAAGCTAGCAGTTTTCCGACCACATAACACTGCCTCGATAGCATCAGCAAATATTCTTGCCCCCTTTCTGTTTAATTTATCCCATCCCTGTAGAAGCAGTCTCTCCTGTTAACAAGAATGCCAACTGCAATCAACAATCAATAAAATAATAGCATGGACCCAAAACAATGACTTTCGACTTTTTAAGCAAAAGACAGTTGGAATACACTTTTGTCAGAAAATAAACTTAGACCCAGAACTAAAGCTAGGAGAACAACTAATCCCAATAACATCCAGCACAACTTTTCTTGGACTAACCCTTGATAAGAAACTGACCTTTTTAGATCATATAAAATGCCTTAGAACATTGAATATCCTGAGAGTCATTTCTGCAATAATGTGGGGGGCAGACAGGTACACTTTGTTACATCTGTATAGAACCTTGATAAGATCCAGACTCGATTACGGAGCACTAGTTTCCAGCTCTGCAAGACCCAGTGCCTTAAGATGATTAAATCCTATACACCATAATGCACTATGTATAGCCCTAGGAGGCATATCATACTCCTCCAGTCCAAAGTCTCTATGCTAAAGCCTATGAACCACCACGCCACCTCAGAAGACAAGTACTACTTTTATCTGGTGTAGCTAAAATAAAGTATATTCCAAATCATGTGTACAAAACATTATATGCGCCAATATGGGAAAATATGTACAGAATACATCCAACCGCAAACAAACCAGCAAACTTCCAAGCTACCAGACTTCCAGCTACTTCCAATTTGCTCTCTTGATTTTAACAAATTAGCTGTCATACAAAACGCACCAAGACCTCCTTGGGATACAGTATCACCAGTCTGTGATACCTAGTAGGTATGGCAGCAGTTTCTCTGATACAATTGCCCAAGTTCTCCCAACAGAATGTATCATCTTTACAGCTGAACTACAAGCTGTGAAGTTAGCAATAGATGACTCTCATCAACCGGTGAAATACCACCACTTTGCTTATTGGAGGCTTGAAGTGGTGGAACCCATGTTTAGTCTCTAGAGCTACGTTCCGGTCAACCCTTCCCTATTTCTTCCGTCATGCAGTATGATTGATGACTTTTGAGGTTATGATGAACGTTGTGGCGAGATCCAATATTCCTTACATTTCGAGTGTACAGCTCTAAAACGGTGTTCGCAGGCCGACCGCTAGTTAGTACACTGGACCGAACCTATTGGTAACTCTCTAGAAGGCTTCCGGATCAGCTAGTGTATAATCTTGCTACCTCTACTCTGCCAGAAAGTGACTGGAGGGAGTCCGAGTAGTGTGTATGCGGAGAGCATTATCGAGGCCACGTTATGTCAAGGATCTGGGTATATTCTTACCACGTGTACGCCATATCCAAAAATTTCATTATTTCATGCAGCATGTCCCACCCTCTTTTTCTTACCATTGAATACACCATGAATTGTCAAACAAATAGAGCAAGCTTATCTGCGAAAAGATCTAAACCTCCCAAGCACTTCCTAATTCATTTCACAAATATACGTTGTCTCAATTCTAATCTCAACGATGTCCATTTCCACTTGCAGTCTGCCAAACCCCATGTACTTTTTCTGACAGAATCTCAGTTATCGGTTGATTCAACTACTGCTCATCTCAGATTCCCAAATTATTCAAAGGTGGTACTTGTGCATATGTCTGTTCTGATATTTCCTGTCAGAGACTTGGCAATTTGGAATCTCCTCTCTTTGATCTTATCTGGCTTAAAATCTCTCTACCTCATTGTGTCAAATTCATCTGTTGTCTCTACCGTTCTCCCAACTCCACTAATCACTTGGAGCTCTTTGACTTCCTCTCTTTGCAACTTGACTTTCTCCAGTCCAACTTTCCTAACAGTGAGGTAATTTTCCTTGGTGATTTTAATGTTCACAACTCCAGCTGGCTTCCGTTTTCTAGTCACACCGACCCAGCAGGTCGAGATGCTGAGGCTTTTGCAATTACTAATGACCTAGCACAGATTGTTCATTTACCTACAAGAATACCGGACAATCCTAATCATACAGCCAATATGCTTGATCTTTTTCTCACAAACAACCCTTCTAAGTACAAGGTTGAAGTGAGAGGTCCTTTAGGCACTTCAGATCACAACTTGGTGATTGTCTCTTCTCCAATGGAACCTTTATCTCATGGCTATTCCCAACCTCGTATTGTTTGGCATTACAAGAATGCAAAATGGGATGACCTGCGAGACTTCTTTTCTTCTTTTCCTTGGTCTGATTACTGTTTCAAAACTTCTGATGTCAACGTTTGCTCAGATCGTGTCAGTGAAATTATTCTTGCAGGAATGGAATCCTTTATCCCACACTCCACTTTAAAATCTCGTCCTTTATCTAAACCTTGGTTTTCCAATAAATGTGCTAAGGCTGTTCAAGACAAGAATGTTGCATATCGTAATTGGCTTGTTTCTAATTCTTCAGCGTCATTTTCTGTCTACACCAAAGCTCACAACAATTGTAAAGCAGTTATTAATCAGTCCAAACTAGAGTTTGAACAGGCTAAGAGTAGAAAACTTGCTTCTTGCCCTAATGGCAGCTGAGCATTCTGGTCTCTTGCCAAAGCTATTGGCCGCAACTTTTGCCCATCTCTGCTCCCACCTCTGTCCAAACCAGATGGTACTGTTGTCACTTCAGCCAAGGATAAAGGTGACCTGCTAGCATCCCATTTTTCTTCCAGCTCCATCTTATGGTTTTCCATCTGTTTTTTGTAATTGGTTATCCAGTTTTCTCTCTGATCGTTCACTGAGGGTGATGGTAGATGGCTCTGTCTTCTAACTTCTCCATTAATGTCGGTGTCCCCCAATGTTCAGTTCTTTCCCCCCACTCTTTCCCTCTTGTATATTAATGACCTTCTTCCGTTGACTGGAAATCCTATCCATAGTTTTGCTGATGATAGCACATTGCATTCCACTTTCCATTTTGAGAAACCTTGTCCTGCTTAATCAGCTTCAACTTCTCGAAAATCTGCTACCATTTCCTTAAATGCCGATCTTCAGGTAATTCTCCAGTGGGGCAAAGACAACTTAGTTGATTTCAACCCTTCTAAAACTCAGTCTTGTCTTATATTTCGCAAAAAGGATTCTTCTGCTCCTATGCTTATCTTTAGTGACACTCCGATTTCTAGGCAAAATGATATATCTCTTTTGGGGATTACCCTGACTTCTAATCTCTCTTGGCACAAGTACATTCCAAATATTGCTTCCTCTGCATCTAAAAAAACTTGGTTTTCTCTTTCGCTATCGGCGTTACTTTTCTTCCAAACAGCTGCTCACTCTGTATAAATTGCAAATCTGCCCTGCCATGGAATATTGTTCCCACATTTGGGGTGGTGCCCCAAAACCTCCCTCAGGCTTCTTGATTCCATTCAGAAGAGGGCAGTTAGGTTAATTAATGATTCATCTCTAGCAGAGTCTCTCCACTCGCTTTCTCATAGACGTACTGTTTCTGCTGCATGCCTCTTCTACAGATACTTCCATGGGCACTGTTCTTCTGAATTGGCTTCTATAATTCCCGCTCTCTCTTTCAAAACAGTCTGAACACGTGCCGCCACCAGCCAACATCCATTTACTGTCCAACTTCAAACCCACAGAACCAACTTTTCATCTTCCTCATTTATTCATTCAACTGCCGTTTTCTGGAACAACCTTCCTTCATACGTATTTCCTGAAAATTACAATCTACAAAAGTTCAACTCCAATCTCAACAAATATCTTCTTTCGTCTTCTCAACCTCAATTTTATTTACATATGTTGGTAAATAACTTAATTGTAACCAATGATATAAGCATTATTTCGCAGTAGCCTTTAAGGGCAATTTAGTCTTAGAGGGGTAACTGCATGTAAAAGTAATTCTGTTTACAAATAATGTGGAAGCATAATTGTAGGTAGCCGACCAGGCTAGCCGAGTGGGTAAAGTACCTGCCCGGCAACCCAAAGGTCGCGGGTTCGATTCCCGCCTCGGGCTTGGATCAAAGTACTGCAAAAACCTTGGGAGGTGCAATATGGCCATAGAAGCCGATGCGCCAACAACTATCAAATCAAAAAAAAAAAAAAAATAAATAATTGTAGGTGACTCCCTAAGACAATCTTAGGGAGTGAAGCCCCTCCTTCCCTTATTCTCCTGGTTTATGAAAAGTAATGCTCAGAAAAGTTTCCTAAATTGAGAGTTATCTGACAGCTGCCAATCTGGCAGTTTTTTTACTGCTTCATCAGCACGCGACAATTTTTCTAAGTTAGTTTATGCTCTCTTCACTTTACTACCAGTGGAGCTGTACAGTACAGTACATTTCAGTATGTTGTACATTGTATAGTACATTTCACAGAGTGCAATTTTTTATAATCTATTGAGGATTAAAGTTCAGCGTTGTTGAATTTATTATTTATATATTAGCATGATTATATAATTGTGTTATGTTGTGGACTGTGATATCAGTGTTTGTGTGTGTGTGTTTTTATATAGTTTTCTTATTTCTCTTTCAGTGAGCATTACATCACAATCAGGTTTTCACTGTGCATTAACAAATGAGGTCAATTTTACTTTTATATATATTGCCCATCCACGAGCTGTAACTGGTCTTTCATGGAGAAAAACAAGTAAATATATGCCAAAGTGAGTATGTCAATTGTATAATAATATATTTTGTCCTTTTTTTTTTTTTTTTTTTTTTTAACAGTCTAGCAGATGTGTGAAAAAAAAACTAATTGGAAGTAAAGACACATACGGTGTCTTTACTTCCAATTAGTTTTTTTTTTTTTTTTTTTTTTTTGTGTTAGGGGGCTAAAAGGTAGGAAGTAGTTTAAAATGAGAAACTTTAAAATATTTATTCTTAATTTTGATACTATATTTTATACTAAAAAAAAAAAAAAAAACCATCATTAGAAACAATAGTCTTGTTATCCAAAAAAAATTATTGCCCAACCAGTGGCTGAAAAAAAAAAAAAAAAAAAAAAAAGGGTACTCCACATTGCTTTTATAGCAACTGTGTTTATTGACAGACATGTCAATGTGAAGAATTTTTTACACTTAAACTTTTCAAATTAAAAAAAAAAAAAAATTAATTGATGAGGGAATCGTGAACATCATACTGGAGGAATAGTAAAATACACACTTCTGTTATTCTAATAATTATTTAAATTCATATGTTATATATGAATATATATTTTCTTTATTAATTATTTTTTCAAGGAATGTAGAATCAAAGAGAAATAGATCATTCACCATTATGTAATAGTAAATGTCTTCATATATCAAATAGAAATGTGCTCAAGTGACACACAACCGAAAGCTTTTCAAAATATTGTGGTTGGTAAGGGTTGACCTGTAGATTTGGTACAAATCAACCCTCACTAATCCGGCCACCGATAATCCGGTTCCACCACTAATTCGGACATAATTTCCGCGAACGTAATTTCAAATTTCCCGGATCAGTGCAGCTACCTGCCGCTACTGTTTTGGTGGCATTGGTTGCAGCATCAGCTGTTGGCATGAACTCATAAACACCGGCAAGCCATTCCCACTTGTTTTTCTGCATTTATTACTATAACCTGCTTGCATTTAGCCCCAGCCATGGTTCCAATGCATAAAGGAAGTGCCTCTCGTGGTGTAAACCGCAAACACCGTACATTGTCCATAACAGATAAAGTTGAATTTCTGAAAAAAAACTGAACAGCAATGTGTCTGTGAGAAGTTTAACTCTGTTTAATTGTAAATTCCAGCAGTTTCTCTCGGTTCCTCTTATCTTAGTAATTTTCTTTTAGCCATTCCTTTTTAAATTTTTTTTTTTTTTTTACAACACACTTATATAAACTTGTGGGAAAAACACAACACAATATGATGGATAATACAACGTGCTAATGAACTTGTTTTCACTAAATCTCTAACAATACTGACAAACTTAACACGATGTTTGAGAGTTTATTTTATCGTAATTAATTTTGTTGCAGCGCTCGCCGCACATGCAGTAAACTACTCACAAACGACCTTTATATGTATGCCGTAATAGTGTCACACATGTGGCCGACACGGCTTCTCAAGAAATAAAGTAACCAACATATGTGGCCAAGTTGGCCACATATATGCTGCATAAAAAAAGACTTTTTCTTTATATTTTAAGCAAAAAAAATGACAACACTGACATTACAATATTTATTTTAGAATTACTAATCAAATTATTTCCTAAATATTTTTTTGACCCCTGGGGAATTTTTTTCTTAAACTAGCTTGGCAGTCAACGTGTTAAATGTGAAAGGAGGTGGTTAGCTGTTGGGCAAAATGTATGTGCTGAAATAACCATCAGTGATCCGGCAACCCACAGGTCCCAACGCTCCAAATTAGTGATGGTCAACCTGTAGTAGTAAAGACCGATTGATGATTTCCTGCAGTGGATTTCAAATATTGCTTATAAGTTCATTTGTTTAAGCATTTCCATGAACTAGATGTTGACTTTTGAATTTCAGTTCTCCAGTATTTAGCATTCAATAAACTAAATTAATTTTTAAAAGAAATGCTGTACAAATTTTTTATTTTAAAAATATATCTATTAAACTTTAAATAATTCTGAATAAAATTATAAGAAACAGCAGATGACAACCTTTATATATATGGCATTAAATTCCATTTTAATAAGGATAATGCTATTACTTTTGTTATCTGATTTTTTTATGTTTAATTCTTTAAGACAGTAGTTCACAGCATGTGGGTTAGAAGCCTCTGCTCCACCAAGAGGTTACAGTGGTCATCAGAAAATCAAAAAATAAGGTTAAAAATTAATTTTAAAATGAAGCTATTTACAAATTAAGTTTAACATAATATAGTAGTAAATATATAAAAATAGTTATTACCTTGTATAATTTGTTTAGGGCATCTGTGGCTAATATGTTAGTGACCTCATGTTTAGACAATATCTGTCGTTTGTGGATTCATACACTAGTTCCTGAAGATGGTTTAATCAATTTACAGCAAATTAATGCAATAGGTGCACACTCATCACAGACACAAACTCAGAGGTATAGGAAAAATATTATGCAAAGGCTAAAGCATATGAAGTAAGTTTCTTTATTTAATACTGATTGAATATTTCTTTTATTATTTAAAGTATATTTATTTAAAAATTTCTGATGTTTTGTTGAAAAGCATATGTTTATTTTCTAACTTTTCTGGTTATATCAGAAGATAGCAGAAAATCGTGTGTTTTACAGAATATTTACTTTTCTTGTGAATTTTAGTAGTGTTTTTCAAATACTGACATATCAAAAGTATATCAATATGGTCTTCAAATCTCCTTCAAATCATCTTTAGCACATAGTACAATATATGTTAAGCATATGATTCACTGTTTGTTTTAGGTTTTGTTTTGGGGCAATCAGTAATGCATTTTCTGATTTGTGCTCTTGTATCCCTGTTTTGTTTTCATAAAATGTTTTAAATTAATGTTCAAGGGGTAATTTCTACCTTATCATATATTTTATATAAATATAAATAAAAAAAATTTATATACATGTCACTGAATTTCGGAGTCCTATTCCAAATATTGTTATTTATTTCATTTATATTTTTTATTTATGTTATTTATGTTTTTTACAAGTAATGTTCTATATTTGAAGCAGATCCACAAGTATATGATGGAAACTGTTACACAATGATTGTCATTCATGCAGTACCACTAAAAACTGGGTTGTTGAATTTAAAAAGATCATAGAATCACCAAATATAAACCTGCCTTGCAAGACCCACGATTGAGTCAAACACAGAATACATTAATGCTCTTCTAGGGCCTGATTTTGAATGATCATTGGATTGGGTTACAGTACTTGGAAGGAATGTTAAACTTCCGTTTTGAATGAATCCATCATATTATCCTTAAAGAATTAAGGCACAAAAAAATTCATGGATACCAAAATATTTGAGTGCAGACTAGAAAAGCTGTAGGGGATTCATCACTTATTGCAAAATTTTCATGGGATTCAAACAAATCTGAATAATTTTTGCTGCAAGAAATTCCAAAGAGTACTATCAATTACCACTCTGCTGACCTTTTTTTTTTTTTTTTCCTCCCAAGGACTAAACTTTTATTCATTGATTACCTTCAAACCCGAGGGGGGGCCATAAATTAAAAATGAGGCAATACAATTCCAGAATAGATGTGTGGAAATTTGCCTTTAGCCAGCAAGTGGTTGATTGCTGGAACAAACTTCCATCTATTGTGAAAGTTGATAGCTTAAATAGATTCAAGGAAGAACTGGACATACTTTTGGAGCAAATGGATAGTGCATCAGCCAGGAAAAAAAAAAAAAAATATTTTTTTTTTTCTTTTTCTGGCTGATGCCGTATAAGCTTGTTTCTTACATAATATGCCACTACTAATGCTAATACTCTTCCTTTGAATTGGAGAATTGTATATTAGTATTAGCATTAGCTTAGGCATATCATCAGCCAAAAAAAAAAAAAAAAAAAACCCCTTATTTCATGCTCCAAATGTTTGTCAAGTTCTGCCTTGAATCTATTTAAGCTATCAACTTCAACAATGACAAATGGAAGTTTGTTCCACCAATCAAACACCCTCTAGCTAAAGGCAATCTTCTGCACATTTATCCTACAACCGTCTTTCCTCAATTTGAATTTATGCCCACTGAGGCGATTATTCTGAGCAAGAGGAAGAATCCCATCCATATTGAGCATGCTCAAACCATTCAAGGCTTTATACACCTCAATCAGATCACCTCGCAGGTGCCTAGTCTCCAGACAGTGTAATTTGCAAAACTTAAGCCTTTCTTCGTAAGAGCAACCCTTTGTTCCATTCACTAATCTTGTTGCCCTTCTGTGTACTCGTTCCAACAGCCCTACATCCTTCTTAAAATGAGGCCTCCAGACCTGTATACAGTACTCAAGGTGTGGTCTGACCATTGCCTTATACAAGGGGATAATCACCTCCTTATCCCTGCTAGAAAAATTCCTGTATATCATTGACAAGACACCATGAGCTACTCTTGCAGACTGTCTGCACTGCTCTTTGGTCTGCAACAAGCAGATTAAAAAAAAAAAAAAAAAATCCTCTTTCTCAGAAATAAAAAAGAAAATTGTGATTGTTCAGAACTATTTGGGACCAACTTTGTCGTAATCCAGGGTACTATAGCTGATAGGATAATAAGCTGACCTGAAAAGTAAATGACAGAAGTGGGATACATATAGGACACACAACAGTCATCAGCAAAACATTTCATATATTGGGTGTCTCTCTCAGCCATGCACTTCTACACCTGTTCTGGCAAAGAAAGCAGCAGTAGGCATTATATTAGTGGCAGAATGTGATGTGGAGTACTGAATCATGCCATATAATCAGTGTATCAAGATGGATGCACCTGGGCATATGCCAGTGAAATTTCATTTCATTACTGAACTAAATTTGCTAATTTCTTTATTGAACTAATTTCATTATTGAATTTTAGTTCATTATTCAATTAAAGTTTTTGGATCGAATGAATCAGTGAAATGGGAAGGGGTATTTTTTTTTTTTTTCTCTCTCTCTTTTGGCTGATGCTGTATAAGCTTGCTTTCTTACATCATGTGCCTTTACTAATGCCAATGCTAAAGTTCAATAATAGTTAATGATATGGGCCTGTCATTATCAATGACAATAAATTATGACATCAATTTTACTTTTTTTTTTTTAGGCTTGGTGCACTGGTTTCATTTATGGAACTATTCTGCCTACCTGTACTGTGGCAATATTTTGGCTAGGAGTCATATTTGTAACAGCATGACACTGCTCCCTGTCACAAAGCATGGTTAGTACAACTCTACTTTGAGAAGACTAATGTGATGAATAGGTCATTTCAAATGTGGAGCTCAGATCTGAGATCCAGTTATGAATTTTGGCAGAATACCTTTGGGATGCTTTTGTACAACAATTGAGAGCCTGAATAATTAACTGTAATCTTACAGGAAGAATGTAGTAAAGTTTCATTAAACAGAAACATAAACACAGGATCTGCAGTTGCTTATTGTAGGGTTTTAGGCACATCAGTGACTTATATTGCACCATCGTGTATTAGGTCTGTACAAATGTGTGTTTATATGCTTTGCAGGCTGCAAAACCCAGAATAACTCACATGCAAAAATTCTGGTCTCTTCACATGAGATTGGCTAAGTACCATCCCAGTTGGAGAAGCTTTTAGAAATTCCTCTGGCCTACAAAAGGTCTTATACTTAGACCTGTTCTTATGAGCGACAAGTGGCAAAAATACTCTTCTGTTATGGAGAATGGCCTCTATGACCGTGATATTGATGACATTACGGCTAAGTGGGGTCGTACTCTATAAAAATTTGGCCGAGATGAGGATGTACCCTCCAGATTGTCGGCGATACGGCAGATTGACTTGGGGAGACTGCCCATTCACTTTTTCCCTTCTCTTTCCCCATAGCCATAATAGGTTATGAACTTTGCTGTTCAGAATGTCACATGATGTTAATTTTTCTTTTTCCTTGTCTTTGTTTGGATGTTTGTATCTGATTGGCCAATTCGAAATATGTAATTAGAAATAAAAAGGTGTGTGGTTTTGCTTGTTCAGGGCTGAATAATAGTGCTGGTATGGGGGAAGGCACCCTCACAAAAGTGGGTGTCTGGGGGTGGAAAAAAAATTAGGAAATGTCACCTGATGAGCTATCTGATTGGCTAATTAGGAATGCATAATTTCCTACATTCAGTTTTTGTTTTCCTTCATTGTATGTGGATGCCCTTGTGTTGCTGCTGTAAGTTTTTTTCTTTCTTACTGTGATTTTTTTCCCTTCCTCAATGCCATATCAGTGATATACAAGCCAGTAGTTCAGAACAGTGATTGATTAAGGACATCGCACTGGTTAGGTGAGTGTTTTGCTTTGACTTTTTCACATGAAATTGTCTAGTAATGTATGGGCACAAAAGCGGGGGTTAGGGGATAGCAGCACCCAACAACAACAAAAAACATTTCTGTTGCAGACTTGCATCAGCAATTCTCATTGTTAATGCTCTCAAAATAATCTAGCAATGTTCGGGCACAAAAGCAGGGGTTAGGGATTGGCAGCCCCCACCAAAAAAAAAAAAAAAAAAAAAAAAGAAGCATTCCTGTTGTTGACATGCATCAGCAATTCTCATTGATAAGTTTGCTCATGAAATTTTCTAGTAATGTTCGGGCGAGAAGAATCAGTGGTTGCACTTTTTTTGTCTTTTGTTCGTGAAATTGTGTAGTAATGTATGTCCACAAAAGCAGAGAATTAGGTGTGACAGCCTTCACCAAACATTTAAAAAAAAAAACATTTCTGTTGACGTGCATCATCAGTTCTCATTGTTAATTCTCATGAAATCGTCTAGTAATGTACGGGCAAGAAGAATCAGTGGTTACACATGGTGTGAATTTTTTTTTACTTGTTTTTTAAAAAAAATTGCCATTTTGCCATTTCTTTTTCTTCATTTCATCTCTTATTGTTTCATTTCATATTGCAATCCCCGAATAACATGCATTTTTGTTACTTGTTTTTAACAAAAATTACCATTTTGCCGTTCCTTTTTCTTCATTTCAGTTCGGACATATTGTAATGTCACATGACATCCACCTGTAATGTGCAATTGAGGAGAACGAGGGAAAGCAGTGAGTGGGTGGAGTCACCACCCGTCAATCGTTACTTTCACCCTCTTCTTCTTACTGGCATTTTGGAGGGTGCACCCATCTCTGAATTTTACCGAAAATTTTTATTTTTATATATACAGTAGAACTTTATTATGAACTTCTATTTAACAAATTTCTCTTTATTACAAATTTTTTGCAAATTAACCTCATTAGTCTCTCTATAACGAATATTTAAAATATTCAGCAAAATCATTTTTATAGATTTTC